>NC_066626.1:28030330-28333360 GCF_025201925.1 Gopherus flavomarginatus
GGGCCTGGGGCTCCCTGCAGTGGCTGGAGCCCTGGGCCCTTTAAATCACCACCGGGGAAGCCGGCCCAGTCCGGCATGGCATACTGGCTCTTGTCAGTACACTGTACTGGACCGTACCGGCTTACTTTCACCTCTGTCTGCAATAAAATATTGCAGGATACAGCAAAGATGCAGGTTTTCCAAAAAACACTTGCTAGAAAACCTACCATAAAGGCTTTTAATAAACCAAAGAAAGATTAGATTGTGCCCTTCACAGTTATGTTCTTTTAACCTTTGTAATACTTAAAAGTGATAAGACAAAGAGACATGGATTCTGTGGAAGTGGACTGTCTAAAACCTGGCACATCCCCCCCCCCCCAAAGTATCTTAACATGGAACCTTTCTACAGTATGTATGTAGCATTTTAACATGTTTTTAAACTAAAGTTCCCCCATAGTACTTTTAGCTTGTAGAATGCCTGATAATGACAAGGCTTTGTTGCCTATAAAGTAAGGATTGTTTTGTTAGGATTCTTTAGTCCTTCAGCTTTTGAGCAAATGTCACACCCCGAAAGATTTGAACAAGAATCTGATGCTCTACGTTGCTGCATTTTGAGCACTATCCTGTTGGGAATACGCTGCAGGAATGTTAAATAACCTTATGTACCCTTTACCTTTCAGCTCTAAATGCTTACACATAAGAGTTGAACTTTTCAGCAGGGGAAAGTCTTCCCCACCCCCGCAGCTCTTTCTGCTATGCCTCTTCTTGCCAGGGGATATTAGAGATATGCCAGCATTAAAATGCTACTTACAGCTACACATGTGGAGACTCATTATACCATTCACTATTATTCATTTACACCCCTGTGGCTAGCGATGGACAAATCCGTGGGAGAAAAGTGTTTGCCTGAACCCTTTGCTAATTTCTTTTAGAAGGCCCTGAAATTATTTATTTTTCCCTTGCTCCCTTCACCCGACTTCCCCAATTAGTTTTCATAGCTGCATCACTCTGCATTTCGAGTCTGTCTGAAACTGGGACCAGAAAGGCCAAGATATCTTTAGGACACCTTCTCTTGTAGTATTTTCAGCATGACTGTAAGCAAGAAGCACCTACCACGAGATTGCCAGCCAAATTTTGCAATCTGAAGAGTTTAGAATGAAGGTGGATTATCCAAACTTCACTCATTGGTCAAAATAGACACAAACTCACGTTAGCTGGCCAGTGGAGAATTCTCCCTGCATATCCTGGGGTAGTATAGAACTGTAGCAGCTTCTACCCTGTATCAAGCTTAGGGAATATAGCTGGCAATCAAAGAGCAATGGCTAGGGCACCCTTCGGTGCTGCTGACCCCTAGCAGAAGTAATAGCACATTTGAACTATTGGCAGCCTTCTGACTTCTCTCATTGATGCTGACGACAGGGAAGCACAAAGGGCCATGCTCTGCTCCACTGCTCCTCCCTCCAGCTGCACAGAGTAGAGTTGGGTGGAAATTTCTACTAAAACATTTTTGATGAAAAATGCAGATTTATCCAAACTGGTTTTTTGTGGGGAAAGGGTTGATTTTCAATGAGTTTCTCAACTTAAAAAAAATAAATAGACAAACAAGTTTTGAATGGGCTGGAACATAGCATTTTGCCAAAATAATTGCCTTTTCCATTTGAGACAACTTCGTTTTAAACTAAGCTAATTATAGTACAAACATCTGAAGAAAAAAATCGAAAAATTTTAATTAACCTAACTCGGGAGTAGAAAGCCGTTCAGATAAACTTTTTTAAAAATTCAGCTTTTCACCCCTATTCAAGACAGGAAAAATGTCCCAAATATTCACAGGATGGGGAAACCATTTCCTGTCCAGCTCTAGCACTAAGAGCTTGACTGTAACTAAGGATCAGGTCTAAAATATTTTCATCTTTAGACATCATCTCCTGAAAACTCTTAGCCAACCATCAGAGACTGAAATAATAAAAATACACATGAAGTTCTCCTAAATGTAGGGCCAGCTTTAGGATTTGATAGGGCCAAAATGATCAATTGCTTGCTCTAAAACTTTGCAACCCCTTTAAAACTCACTGAGGGGGCTCTTCCGGTCAAAATTACCAACTTCCTTTATTGAAGGAAAAATAGGGACTGGCTCTGTAACTGCACCATAGTTTCCAACATCTGAACTAAGGGACATTTCTCCAAATCATTTGGGATCAAGGGGCTTCCATCCGCTGCACGTGTTTTGGGCTACAAGCAGGTACCTGGGAGAGAACATACAGAGGCCTCTGAATCCCCCTATAAACCCAAACTCTGTGACCCTGCCCCTAAAACTCACGGAATCCAAAACCGTGTGCTACTTAGGCAGCAAATGACAGTCCTGGCTGCTGTGGGAATGTGAATGACCTCTGATTTTTATTTGAAATCCCAGTGACAAGTGTTTGACTCCAAGCAAACAATTTACATTTTGATGGTAATTGTCACAACAAAAGACTCGAATTTCCCTCTGTATGAGAGGGAGAGAGGTGAGATTAGCCTGGACGTTTAAAGCTTCCCAAAATTCTTCTGTTTCTATAGCAACTTTTTAGACTCTTCGTCCCAAACAAACAAAAGAGCTCTGCTCAAACGTACAATAAACAAAGCTAATACTCTAATTAGCCTACTCTCTTGCATAATTTTCTTTTACTGAAACTCGATGGTTTTTAAAGTCACTGCAGGCAAAGTGGCTATGCAATACCTAAATTACAGCTCCTTCTATTTAACTTAAGACATTCTACCTATGCTGCAGCCAATGCACTGTTATTTCTTCCCAGCACACTGTACCTGGAATATGATATTAAAAGGAGTGATTTTACAGCTCTTGCAGATCAGCATTTTTAGTGCTGAGCTTATCACATCATTCCCAGATGTATTGTCTTTCAGAGTCAGTACCTTAAAGAATAATGGCAAGCAAGATAATGTCAATCCCATGTGTCAACAACGGGGTGGACAAAATCAAAATACCCAGGACTTGTGTGATAGGAAGTAACTCATATTCAGAGATACCCAGTACTCCTTGACTATGGATAATTTTACACAATGTATTATTAGCAACAATACATACCACTAATGGATATCATTTACCAAGCTCCTGAACAGTAGAAAACACAAACAAGATCTGTAGTTTCAATACTTAGGCATAAAGCAGTCACAGCTGTTTCAGATGATGCCACCAAACCTGCAGTTGCAAGGAATCTCCACAATGAGAAACCACGACTGATGCTACTGCTCACCCTCTAGCGTGATGCTGTGTTGATTTTGAGTGGAGATGACTGAATACTCTTAGCGATAATACATTTGCCGCTCTCTTCTTTCTTTCAGGACCTCTCCCTCTTTACACAGTTTTTCTCGTCCTCCTGCTTAATGGAAATTCTCCCTCCACTAATTCTGTCAGTGAACACACACCAATTATGGCTGCACTACATATCATTGCCCACCTCCCCCACATGTCCAACTGAAATTGAAACAGTGTTAGTGGAAGGTAGGATGGAAAATAAAGCTTTACGTGGAAACCTGAGCTTTGCAAATAGAGAACCCAAATCAAATGCCATTGCCGGCAGCCCCTACTCTGCATGAAGGGGCTCTGAGAGCACTGGAAGTGTCTTTCACTAAACTGGGGAGACACAGTGTGATGCATGAAATATTTTATATGAGACAGAGAGTGCAACAGGAGAAATATTGCAGAATGGCAAGGAGGCCTTCATTGATTCTGGGAAGCATTCATTTAGAGATGCTTGGGGTCGTCTACTCTTATTTGGCTTTAGAAGTCTAAGTGCTTTCCGGCGTTTACTGTACATTTATTTCGGGACATGCAAAAGTCTGTTCAAAACCAAATGGTGCTCTGAGTCCTGGGAGTGTCATGCGGTTTTGTAGGAACAGATCTTTTACCTGAAGGGTGGCCTCTGTCTTATTGCTAGAAAGCCAGGACCTCACATATCTGCAGTGGATATGTGTGTATGCATCACTCGGGAGCAAGAGATTTCTTTGCTCAACTCACCCAGAGAGAATTCATGTTGGCCTGGGTCTTCTTTCTTGTACGAAAAGAGAGGTGGTGATGCAGGGAGCATTCCAGGTAATATGAGAGGTGGGAGAAGAGGTCCTGGCTGTTTCTTTGCTGGGCAAGTATGAGTGAGGCAGATATTAGGGGGAGACTTGTGAAGGTCCTGGCTTTGCCTTTCAGAGCCGAGAGTAGTTGGTCTGCTGCCTCTGAAGTCCTGAAGGAAGGAGGTCTGGTGCAGAAAGAGGTCCCAGCACCTCCCTCTGAGATGGGAAAGTCTGGTATGATGGCAGGACGTCCCAGGTCCTACTTTTTAAAAGCTGCTCCTGCCTTAGTGGAATTGGACTGAGAGCAGAGTGAGGGCTCTCTTCTCCCCCTTGGCTGGTGGCTTTTGTCTCATGGTTCATGTAGTTGACGCTGAAGCCTGGGTAATGGAGAACATGCACATGATGACAGAAAGCACCAACCTCTGCATCGGTGAAGCTGCTTTGCTTCTGCATTCTATAAGCCTGTTGGAGAACTGAAGTTGGGTAGCAAGATCTGTTTCTCTTCCCCATAGCTGCTGCCCCAGTAGGCCTTGAGGAAGGTACAGTTTGAGCCGATAAGGGAGTGCAGGAAGGCTGTCAGTTGTGAAGGGCTGGTTCTTTCTCCTCTAGGGGCTTCATATGCTTGAGGATGCTGGCTACTGTAGATGGGAAGATGCCCCTCAGCAAAGACAAAGTTTTGGTTGGCTGCTATGGAGGGAGGCAGAATGAGGAAGGCAGACAATATAAAATAGGATTTCCCCATAGACACACAAGCCCCACCAAGACTTCAGGGAACACCCACAGAATTGGCAGTCTGGTCCTGTATATGATCCAAACCATTTCTACAGGACTGTGAACATATAATTTCCCTGTCAATAGCAATTAGCTAGTTTTGTGTTTACCTGTTGCAGCCAAAAGCCAAGCTAAAGGGGAGGAGGGGACATAGAAAGTGAGGATTATTCTCCAGATTTCAACTCACCTCAAACTATTCACTGTAGCTGTGGTTCTTAGTTATTCTAAGAGATTTTATTTCAGATCTGGGGAAATTATACTAGTCCATAAATAATGTTATTTAATTTTAAAATGTCCCCTTTCTTGATGTCGTACAGACATGAGCTGCATTTGGGAAGATATTTTTGAATTTATAGCAGTGAAATTAAAGCTGTCATGGTTCAAATGTGTGCATATCTTTGAGAGCTGATGGACTGCTAACACATCTGCATATAATGAATATAAGATCACACAGATAAATACAAAGTGTTTCAAGTTCCAGGTTCCTTCTTCCCCCCCAATCCCTCCAACTTTTCTTACTTCCTAAAAGTAGAAAAAATAAACTATATGTGAGAATAAAAAGACAGCTCAAGTTTTGGAGTGGTGATTCAAAGTGGGGAAATGTAGATAGATGTATTTAATTTAATTTTTAAAAGAGTTTTCTGGTACCCATGTAGTGAGAAAGAAAAGAATGCTGTTTTAGTGGTGTATTTAAAAAATGATCTACCTTATTTGCAGTGGGAAAAGGAATGGCACAACTATCGTCAGGTTTTCTGTGTTCTTTTGACAGTCTATTAACCATAATTTCCAACAATAAAAGCCTGTCAGACTTGTTTACTTGCTATCTGAAAACTCATTTAATTGCAAGATAAAATGAAAAGCAAATGAAATCTAAAGTTTTAAATTACAGCGTGGTAAAGCAGCATTGCACAGTAAAATGGCTTAATACGTTTAATGATTTTTAATAGGACATGAATGGTTTGCAGTGCTATAGATAAAAGTGAAAAGCGTGCTTTTCTGAGAAGTATTGGCCAGAACCAGTTGGGTCTGACTATAGATATACTGTACAAAGGACCTGTCGGGAAGATATTTGGCTTCCTTAGAATAAACATGAACAATAGGAACTTCTGTCTTCCCACCCTCCTTTAGACTCTAGTTTATCTCTAGTTTATCTCATAGTTTGTGCTATGTTCAGCAGCATTCTAATGACATGAATGGCATTTCCTGGGAGATATCTCATTAATGTTTTTATTACTGCATCATAAAATACTTCGTACAATACCAAATTGATTTGGGCAGATTTGGATGTTGTGTCTTGAGTGTAACTTCAGACTGATTTGTGGACCACTGTTTCAAAGTTCCAGCCACTTCAACTGAGACCAATTTCAACTGACAGCTATTTCTATAAAAATAGAAGACGTGCAGAGCTTTGGGAACATACAAAGAAAGGTAAATAGCTGGCTGCTTACACTGTATTATTTTTTAAGTGAACAATATACAATGGTTACGATAATTAGTTTTAATCTCCCCCTATGTCAGACCCTGCTACACCTATTTTACTTGCAATTGTAGTGATGACACATGGTAATTTCAGTTCTCACTGAGAGCCATTATCGTATCTAACAGTAACACTAGTACACAAAGCTGTGCTACTTACAAGTCTATGAGAAAGTGTTGCAAACATGTTAAATCACAATTGTTCTCTACATCTGCACACACTATTGGAACTCACATGCTCTGATGCTCAAGTTTGAATGGGGCTTTGTTACAAGCCACTCAGCCCCACAGCATGTTTCCAATACAGTGTCTAGTTACACCGAGTGTGAACTGAAACCATACTGAACATAACCATGGCCCTGATCCTCAAACTGATCCACTGGGGTGGATGCCCAGTAATGGTGCACCCGAGGAGGGTGAGGGATCACAGGTGGATTTATACATGCTCTTCTCCCTCCAGCTGGCTGACCCAGGAGGAATCCAATAGATTGTTTGCCTCTGAGTGCAAATAGAGTAGCCCTCTCAGCTGCTCTGACCACCACTAGCTGGAACAGCTACTTGGAAACTCCTCTATTACCCCATGATCATTTGATCATGCAGCACACTGTTATGAGGCACAGAGCTAGCTATGCTGGCTTTCTCCCCACTGATGTAATGGAAATCCCCAGCAACTATGTTAGATCAGCTCTCTGTCCCTTAGCACCCCTAGATTGGCACAAGGAGTGGGGCCAGAAACCAAGAATTCTATGACTTCTTTCTTATGAACCATTTGTCTTTTCTTACTCCCCACACCCCCTTTTTGCCCCCATCCTCCTAGCTAGCCACACAACAGTGTGGAATGAGACTAACTTGCCAGATGCTCAGTTGTTATCGGATGAAAATGAATGAAATCTGAATGGAATGCAGAACACAGTGAGGTTTCCTAGACTGTGAAAATGGTTTGTCTCTGCTAACCATGCTATGACCCTTCTGTAAAAAAAAAAAAACATCTACAGAAGTCGTCATGGTTTGCAGGAAATGTTGTGTGTCTTAACAAGGAAGGTAGCACTATTTTGATAAATAAGTTATAATATAAAATCACTGCTTTTGGGGATGTATTAACTGTATACTTCATTAGCTGTGGAAAAGCATTTACTGGCTTCATTTTTTAGATTAAAAGAGTTGTCACATTAATGTCAAATAAAATAAAATACCCACCCACTCAGCCTTAAATACCCTCAGGCCCACTTTTCAGCTACAGATAACATGTGTTTTTATATGCATGACTACACCATAGTTAGACTTGTTCTATGCCATAATACATATCAAAGATGTATATCATGAAAAGATAAAGGGGTCTGTGATGTGTATCATTTCTGCAGAAATACTAAACCTAAGGGATTAGTTGGTGTGAGCTACATAGTATCTCCAGATACCGTAGCTGAGTTAGTGAAAAAGCACAGGCAAGAGCATCTGATGGGAAATAAATAAAGCGACTCAACTCTGGTTTGGGGAGGGGAGGATGTGTAGTATTCTGAATTAATCCTTCCTTTGCACCATCTGTATCTGTTCCATAAAAGAAGTAATTTTTCAGAATATAATATATTCATAGAGTTAAAGGTCAGAAGGGATCATTAGATCATCTAGTCTGACTGCCTGTACACAGGCCATTAAATTTCACTCCTTTACCTCCATATAGAGCCCAATAGCATAGGAACTTGCTATAGATCCAGTTTCAGTTCAAACATAAGTCAACGGGTGGCACATTTATGTAAATCCAAGCACAGGAAAATGGATTTATAACACCTCCCACCAGCTTATGAAATAACCCCTCCTAAGGAATCTGGAAGTGTATAAAACACTTTTATATAAATGAAGTACAGCATAAGGACTTTCCATCTGTAGCTTAAAGGTCTCTCAGGTGAATTCTAGAAAGCCATCAAAGGTGTGTGATGAAGGTCTTATACTCCCCAAAGGTTGTATTCAAACCTCTCTGATCTATGCTAGACTGGAGAGTTGGTCTCTTACCTCCCACGTCACATTCACAGCTATCCACACTTGCCTGCAGCTGAGGGCCTCCTTAACCTAGTCGTCTATACTTTTCTACAGTGACTTGGTTCTCTTGTGTAGGATAAGACACCAAAAGTTTATGCTAATTTAGCCCTGCACAAAATGTCAAAATCTTCCAAGTCTGCAAAATTGGAGTGGGGAAATCAAAGGAAAATAGGTTCATTATGGGGTAACTGCTGCTTCTTGTTGAGCCAAAACTACCACAAGAATGGCCTTTTGCACAGTATTTCCCCCCATCATTTAACTAACCAAGTTCCACTTCAGCTCTATTCTGAGGCTAACTGCTTGTTGTCCTGAGGTTTTTGTAGGGCTGTGTTTTTGGCAGTCCTGCCATACAAGGGTTAATGGTAGCGAAGCAGAGTTTTACCAAGATTAACTGCTTCATATGAAAGTTGCATTTACTCAGTTTTGTCAACTCATGTGAAACAAAACTCAACGGTTTACCCATAGTGCAGACATTTAATTTTGGAAATATATTAATTTGTTTATTCTGCATAATCATTTGTAAAGAACTGAAGGAACCGTATGCCAATCTTAGTATTGTTGTGCCTCTCCGTATAAAAATCACTCTGACTTCCCATCAATAGAAGTACAATCAGAACAATATGCTACTATTTACATTAGCATTTGTATAAATCCTTTCCCTGCTACACATCATTTTGATGGATTATTTTATTTGTTTCACCGGTACTTGCAGAATGTAATCTCTTCCCAGAATGTGAGTGACTTACTTGCTCTTGACTCAATGAGCTGTTCAACCATAGAGCATTGACAACTGCCATGGTAAAATCCAATATGAATTGACTTGCGAAAGTCAATTAGAATCCCGCGTTTGGTTAGGGATTCTTATGCACACAACATTCAGATACCTAGTCAGTCACATTCTCTCAATGGAAGTGTGCATAGGTTTATTTTCACTGTGATTTGTTTATTTATACTTTCACAGAATAAATCCTTCCAGCATTTAATCCATTGTCCTTCTCCAGCACAAAAGGAAGCTTTTTTGCACACAGCTGCCATTTTAGTGGGGTAATGAATGCCTCTTTGTAAACAGTTGTATTAAAATATGCAGTAAGTCTACAGTGGCAGAATTCATCAAGTAGGATAAACCTAATCAGTATTCCCATTTTCTTCTAACGGATGGAAGTAATGAGCACCCAAGAACTGCTTCCTCTGAGCCTGCTTCATACTAGTTCCTGTTGTAGCCCCTCCTTGCAAAACAGTGTGTATGTTTCATAGGCGCACATATGGGGTCGTTGACAATAATGGCCAGTGTGTGTATTGAGTGCTGTGGTGGTAAATTGAGGCTTACAGTATACGCACGGTCCCTACAAGCCATACACTGTAGTAACAGAGAAACAGCAAGAATTAAAACCCAAATACCACACTGTATTTCCTTAGCTGGCAAAAACTAGATAAATCTGCTCATTTAAATGTGAATAGTATGAGAAAATAGGAGCCTTTTATTTCCTGGGTTGCGGGTATAACTGGAACTAGAACCCAGACCTTTAGATTTCTCGATAGTGCCCTAACACTAGACCATGCTACCGCTGCCTCTCAAATCACTCTATGCTTCTTTCCCAATGTTTTCCCCCGAACTCTGGGACAATTTGCTAGATGCTTTGTAGTTGTTGCTATCTCTCCCCTTGTTTCTTTTTCTTTTGCATTACAAGAGCAGAAATGCCTCTCTCCCCATAATTATCATCAAATAGGAGCAGGTTAGTTTTCATCAGTGTTCATTGTTCAGGTAACAAACTTGATTTCATGCTGCACAATTAAATATGGCTCCTGACTCAGACCATTTGTGGGGGACATGCAACATATTTTAAAGCTGCCTGCAAATGAGCAAACCAAAGAGGTGTCTTCTGTTCAGTAGTTTAAGACTCTTTCATGCCCCTGAATGTTATTTACCTGGGTATTTTCCAAAAAGTAAAAGTCAGCTGGAGCATATCCTGATGCAGATTAGTAAGGAGGCTGAACAGCAAACATTCCAGCAGTGATAGCAGGTAGATGAACCCCACAATGGTCATTGTTGACTTAAGTTGAGAAGGGATGAAAAAGGGCAAAGAGGTTGCAGCTCTTTTTTCATTAGTTATTTTACTGGTAATTGTACACAGGTTCTAACTTCCTCCCCTCCCCCCCATCGTTTTGAAAAACAGCTATGGTGTCACTGGGAATTAATTCGCTGGAATGAATTTTGCTGCCTTTACATTGATTAGTACATTACACTGGAAGAGATCCCCTTGAAATCAATGGGACGTCTTGCAGAACAGGGTATTTATCTATGTGAGCGAAGGTAGAAGAATTCAGCCTTTATTTACTTTGACTTATTGACTTGAAGACATAAGCAGCTGGTGTAGTTCAGAGCAACCACAAGGTTGTACTAAACTATGCTGATGGTACAGACAGGTGTTGCATTGGCCTCAGGATCAGGGAGCCAAAAACAACTTTTTTAAATAAGCACCCCTCTCATTATGATGCATCCAGAACATATTGGAGATAGCTGAGAATCTAGTCCAAAATGCTGTTGCGAGTATTCTAAGAGGAGCTCAATGAATGATTTCTAGTGTATGAAAATCACAGACTTCTCTAAATGTGAAAGAAGAATTATCTTCCCTTGCCACAGAGTGCGACTGATTTCAGATAGCCTTCACCACAGGGCACAATCTGTCTTCCATTCTGACTTTGCTGATGGTTCTTGTCAATGTCTCTCTTGATTTGGTTTGGCATTGTTCACGGCAGAAGAGTTTTCCTGTGTGCTCACTCAGTCTTTAGTTCAATTCTGTAAATCTTAATATGTAACTCAAGATGGCTGTATTTGTCCTTCTTTTCTTAGCTGCTTCTTCAGGGGGCTGCAGGCTTTCAATGAAATACTTCAAAAGGGTCCAAAGGCGCAGATGTAATTAAAACCTCTCTTAGCAAATACTGGTTAGCACGTTCTTCTGAGCTCTGATTAGAGCATCAGCCATTTTTTAAAAAAGAGAGTTCTAACTCATGGCAATATTGCAAAAAGATATTATACAGATTTGTGTTTGCCCACCACGGAGTATTTTTGCCCTCCATTTAGTATTATTATGCTTTGCTGGACTAACGGAAGTGAGCACTTATTTAGCCACACAAATGAGAGATTTTATGTGCTTATTTCCCACATTGGATGCTGCAAAATCCAAATAAAGAACTAGGTAAGTCAACAGCTATGCATAAACCACACATTTGATGGTGCCTTCTTTGTACTGGACAAATATCAGCAACAATAAATTCCAGCAGCCAAATCCTGTGATGTAAGCCAATGTTTTTCTCTGCTGAGTTTCCTCCAGGCTATTGTATCAGGTGTGGTCAACATGGAAGTACTGTATTTCAATCACATAGGAAGTGGTTTCCATTTTTTTAAAGCTGTATCAGATACGTAAGCAACTCAGTGTGCTGTTCATAGACAAACTGTTTTGGCTAACAAGAGGTCCAGATGACTAGTCAGAAGCAGAATTTCAGTAACATCTTCTAATGAAGATTTTTGTTTGGGAGATAAAGCTTTGTATTTCCGTTCAAAAGGTGTGTGTTTTGGGGGGAAGGATTTAAGGACATGGTAGTCTAGTGCAGAGTGGCTTAAATGCCTTTCTAAAACCTATATGTTTACTTACCTTTTGTACAGTTACACGTTTGGTGCTGAAATCTCTGTGATCTAAGCTGCTTGGAAAGCTAGTTTGGTTTATCTTCATCTCTCTGAGACTGGGAGTAATTGGCATCTTTCAGATGATTTCTGATTGTCCAAAGCTGATTTATAGTTGACTTTGCTGTTCTCTTCTCCTAGGTTGCAGGAGCTGGAGAGTTGCTTTTCTTTTTTACCCTCATGTGTTTCCTTGTCTTCTGTTATGCGGTGGGGAGAAAGTGTCAAAATTGTGGGTCTGGAGTACCATGGCTCAGTCTTATGTCCTCTGGTAGCTCAGGACAAAGTCAAGTAGTCCTTAATGTGTATTTCCTGGGCATTGTTGACTGCCTCATCCTGAGAGCATGCAGCTGTCTTGGAGAATCATGACTGGAGACGCAGTCTGATGGAGCCGGATACTCTGAATCTGTCATTTGGGGAACTGTTGTGGGCAAAAAGAAAGGAGTGAAGTTTGAATCATGGAAGCTGGCACAGGAAGCATCCTTCCAAGCCAGAAACACTTGATACATAGATATTATCTTCCCTGATGTACTCACTGTTGTTCCTCTCCCAGGGTTTCAGCAGTGGAAAGTAAAGTACCTCTGTCCTGGGAGCTAAAGCACTGCGGGGTCACATTTACATCCTCCATCTTCGAATATCATTTTCCTAAATGCTTTTTTTTCTATATCGTAGAAATGCTTCTGTTGTTATAGATGTGCTGCCAGTTCAAGGCACTCCCAACTGGCATCCCCGTGCCCCTTTTCTATGTTCCACCCCCCCTCCATATTTAGACTTCCCTGTGACAGACTACATGTGATCACCCTTTATCCCTTTACTGTCACCTTGTTTAGAAAACAGAACGATGATGATGATGATGCCCCCATATGCACATGGGAGGAAGATGTGTCCCACATAGATTTTCCCTGTCTGCTCTGCTCACTGAACACTTCCAATTAAACTTTTTTAAACTAGACTATCTGACCTGGATGCACAAAAGGAGTTAGGTATCTAGGTCCCAGTTGTAGGTACTTAAGTCTCAGTTTTGGAAACTCTGTGATGCTCAGAACTCACACTGCTCCCTCTAGGCATCCAAACATAGGTGCCTACATTACAGCTTCCAGGCCTGTTCACTGTTGTCTTACTTTAGCTCAGAGGTGGGCAAACTTTTTGGCCCAAGGGCCACATATGGGAATAGAAATTGTGTGGCGGGCCATGAATGCTCATGAAATTGGGGTTGGGATATGGGAGAGGGTGAGGGCTCTGGCTGGCAGTGATGGCTCTGGGATGGGGCCAGAAATGAGGAATTTGGGTTGCGGGATGGGGCTCCGAACTGGGATGGGGGAGTGGGGTGGCGGTCGGGCAGATGGGGGTGTATGCCAGACAGACAGCAAGGAGGCTAGCAGGGAGGCAAGCGGTGGGCAGATGGTGAGGAGGAGAGTGGTGGCCGTGTGGCCAGGCGGCCATGGATGGCAAGGAGACTAGCAAGGAGGCTGACTTATCCTGGGCCTGCACCCCCTAGGGATGGTCTCTGCAGTAATGCAAACCCTTTGTGTAGATGTGCTACTTCAGTGTAAAGAGTGATGTGCTGTCTTATAGCTTACTCCAATTTGAAACCAACCTATTTAAGCAGTTGGTGTACATTACTTTTGAGTACTGGTGCATGTACACACTGGTGCAAACATCCCTGGTGTAGACAAGGCTTTAGACTTTTAAATACACATTTGTATTGCTGTCCACTTTTCAGAAACCAGAACTATAACGATATTTGTACTGCTGTGTAGTGAATATAAAACTTAGTTTTGGAGTTTTTGTTAGGGGAAATAATTAGCATGGCTTAAAGAGCATGATATGTCAGTGACATTTGCAAAATAAGTTGTTTATAAAGTTATAGTATTGTCTTTTTTCTCTTTGTCCTTCTGGGGTCATGATCATTTTAACTGAAAAAGGACTTTCTTAGCCAGTAATTGCTCTCTGCTGGGACATCTTCTTAAAGGTCTGTTACACAGCCTGTTGAAGATAAGGGAAAGACTTCCACTGATGGCAGTAGGCTTAGAACAGTGGTTCTCAAACTGTGGTTTGGGACCCCATTTTACTGGGGTTGCCAAGGCCAGCATTAGACTTGCTGAGACCCGGGGCTGAAGCTAAAGCCTTACCTCACAGCCAGCCAGGGCTCTTACTGGCCCCTTCTTCTCCCATTTGGGGTCATGTAGCAATTTTGTTCTCACAAGAGGGGTCACAGTGCAATGAAGTTTGAGAACTGCTGTTTTAGAGACTATTGTAGATCTCTCGGACAATATTCAAACACACGTAAGTAAATGTCCCTTTCACCAAACAACTGGCATATTCTAGAATCTTGTACCATCGGTAATGTGTCTTTTGCCAATTAATAAGTGTTTTTGTTTTGTTTTTGAGCAGTAGGGAAAAATCCTAGCTCTAATTAAATCAACATTAAAACTCTCACTGATTTCAAAGGATTTCACCCCAAATGCCAAGTGACTCTTTCAGGACTAAATTGTGTATTTCTTTTGAAAATATGTCCAAACATTAATACAGATTAAATACTTCTTTCCATAGGTAATTGTCCCTTTGAGGGAAGAGAGAGTCTTGTTCTACATCTGAAATATTCCTTTCTTTTAACAAAAAAGAAGAGCAAATTAGTGTCAAATTGCCAAATGTAAAGTCCGTTATTAAGAGCTAATAATGTGTCCTGTACTCTCACACACGTTTATGTATGCTGTGCAATATGTGAGGGTACTTACCCCTGAAAAAGACAATTATTAGTGAATGTGTTATCACAGGTTAATGTGTTTCTGTCTTTTTTAAACACACACAAAAGCCACCAAGGGTTTTTACAATGGCTAATGCATCTTACTCAAAAACACACACAGTGTAAAAGAAATGGCCACTTTGCTCTTCAGCTAGATAATTTGTCTTTTTCCTTTAAAAACACACGCACGGAGAGATCCTGTTGGTTAGGAAGTGCCGTCTCCAGAGGTGGTTCCGAGAGACTAATGTTGCTCTCTCTTTTAAAGACACACACATTAAGAGTCTGTATTGACAAGTGTCTTCTCCAGTGTTTGAGAGTCAGTCATTAATATCTTCTGTCTCTAAAATGTGATTTAAAAAAAAACAAAACCCTCTCATGACTCTCACCTCACAGCTTGAACTCCCCCTTCAGGAAAAGAAGCCTTGATATTACTTGTATGTTCTTGAGTACATCTCAAATTGCTATTCTTGTATTTGGGCTTGCAAAGTGTTAAATCTTCATGCTTATATTTGACTGGAGTGAATGCTGGTGGTGAAGATGCAGCTGGAGTCAGAAAATACAAATAATACAACTATTTTTAGTTTAGACCAAGGATTTTTATGTGCCTATTACCCAGGCTCCATTTGATTGCATTTATGTTTGCCTTTGAAGCCACCACTGCTGCCATGACTGGGAAGCAGAAGCAGTGGGTCAAAACACTAAATCATAGTATGCAACATGGGCAGACTTCCCAAGAAATAGCAGTGCTGCAAGGAGGTGAATAGAGTGACAACATAGGTCTTGTCTATCCCCTGTATGATTCCGTGCCACAGCTGCAATCTTTTTTGGTCAATATTTTTAGTGGTATGGTTCCCACATACTTAACTTTCAGGATTCAGGTAAAGATTATTTAGATCTG
Organism: Gopherus flavomarginatus; assembly: GCF_025201925.1. Taxonomy (NCBI): domain Eukaryota; kingdom Metazoa; phylum Chordata; order Testudines; family Testudinidae; genus Gopherus; species Gopherus flavomarginatus. The sequence goes on from NC_066626.1 coordinate 28,045,976, forward strand.
GAGAAGATGTTGCCTCCATGAACTCACTATTGCATTCTGTACACACTACAGCCAAAATTTCCTGCTTGGAATTTTGGCTGTAGTGTGTACAGTACAATTTTTTGGCCAAATATTCATCCGTGTCCTCAGGGTCTGCAAATTTGAGCTATATTTATATCTAGTAATTTCTAATGTATCCATCATCATGGTATCTAAGTCCTGCTAGAATTATAGACAATTAGATAAACAAGCGTATTCTTCTCTTTGTCAGAAGGAGAGATGTGCAAAAAGCAAAACCCCACCAGCCATTTTCATCCTTAAACCAAATAAACAACTTGTTTGAGTTGTTCTCAAAAAAAAAACTCCCACAAAAATCAAGTACTAATTTGTTCCCAAAACTGAGACTGCTTATGTTGAAATACAAGTTATGATTAGTGAATAGCTTTGCATTTTCCCCAAAAGGGAGGAAAATATTGCTGTTGTTTTCCCAAACCATATTCTGCAGCAGAAGAGGGATAGGAATCTTAAAGGAGAAAGAACAGTATAACTCACCAACTCATTCACTCTTGCTTTCATCTGGCAAGACTTATGTTGAATAGTCATTGTGGTATAGGTGACACTAAAGAGAGAGTTATTCAGCAACTTGCAAGGTAAGGATGCCCTACTCTCACGATATGATAAATCAACAAGAGTTTATCTGATACAATGTTTCTTTCTTGTGGTCCACTATTTGGGTGTGTTATAACAATTAGCAGCCTATTTGGGCTGGGATTTATGAAGTTTTGAAAAGCTTCCGTTTTGTTTGGGTAACTTTTCTTAACTTGAAAGACAAGTAACTGATTGATTTTTCCATTAGTCTAGGTCAGTGGTTCCCAAACTGGGGTTCACAAAATGTTACAGGGGGTTCTCGGGGGGGAAAAATTCCCTAAAGGCAGACAGAGCTGTCAACAGGGACTCTGGGCAGCAGCCTTGGGGACATATCTATCACACTGAGGAGATTTAAACTTCAAGACTCCTTTTACGATATAAAAAGGGAAGTGGATATATTTTGTGGTTTTTAACATTAAATAGGCTGTTAGTGTTGTTTTTAAATTACTAAGAAGAACAAGTTTAAGCTTTGTTGTAATGTGCATTGTTTGCCTGGACTGCTCAAGACTTGAATGCTTGTGTAGGAGGAACTCTTTTTGAGTTGGCTTCTTAAATACCTTTATGCTGTTTCACATCTGATACTCCTTGATGAAACATAGGAGCCAGAGGCGCCAGTATGGGAGGGGCAACGAGGGTCAAATGCCACCCCCACTTTGTCACCTCCCTCCCCTGTGGGTCCCTCCCCTTTTTTCCAGTGGCCCCATATCCCCCCTTTTGCAATGGTTCCCCCTGAGGCCCTGGGGTGTGCGATGGCTTTGCCTTGTCTTATAAAAGGCTTAATCAAAAAGTGATACAAGCTACAAAAGTGAGATCTTGGAAGAGTGTTGCTGTTTTCATACAGTAATAAAAATACTGTAATGATAAATAATCATTAATAAAGTGTGTAATAAGTATGTCATAAAAACAAATTTTATATTTCCAAGATCACTGCTTTTATAACTTATGCTGGAAATATTCATTTTTAGGAGGGCATTCACAAGACTTGACATTTCAGTGAGAGGGGTTCGCAGGTTTCTAAAGTTTGGGAACCACTGCTCTAGACAATACTTAGCCCTGCCATGAGTGCAGGGGACTGGACTAGATGATCTATGTTTAACTGCTGAACTCTTAATACTTCATATACAAAGGATGACAGATACATAGAAGCTATATTTAACTATCTGAGCATGTGATAAAAGTAATTTGCTATGTTATCAGACTATAACATGGTAAAATTAATTTATCATATAATTAGTGATGGAATATGACAGTAGTAGGCTTGAAAACACAAAAATAAATTAGGGAATAGCCAACTAAGAATTTTCTTAAGTTATAAAAAAAACACTGCTAAAAATATACTCTACCATATACTTATTTGAACTGCTGTCATTTCAAATCTATCAAGATGGTTTTTTTTAAAACATTTTGGAAAAAAATGCCATTACGGTTTAAGAACTTGCACAGTTTCAAGCTTCCATTTAGAAAGGACTGAGTTAAAAATATAGATTTATACTGGGACTAACCGTTTAAAAATATTGATTTAAACTAGAAATCTTAATAGACTATTAGCTATAATCTATGAATGGCATGGACTAACCAATCTGGATGAAATAAAAAAACACCCAATCAGTCACTGCCAGCCACCCTAACCTTTCCCCATTGTTCACAGTAAGCTGAAAACAAATCTATATCTCTCCATCTGACCTAACTATTTATACTACACTCTCACCATAGCAAAGTTTTGAATTGTCATCATGCATGGTTTTTGGCTTTCATTTTTTTGGTTAGTAATTGCTGAAAATACTTTTAAACAGTATGAGATATTCAAATCCAATTTTGCAGATTTATAAGGTCTGGATAGTTAAGATTAGTAATAATCAGACGTCCAAACTAGACCTGAACTCCAACAATCCCTCATCTACACTGTAGTAGCAAGCACTAAAATCATTTCCCCATGTTGGGATATGGCAGGGGACATATGGATGGTAGTGGATCCAAAAGCAAGCATTCTAACCAAACATTCAGTTTCATCAGGACTAATTGTTTTCTTCAAACATCAGCAATAGCCAGTCCAATAATTTTTAATTGTTAGCCATTGTTTCCAAATTGTTACCCACAGCCAGTTGCACTGACAGATGGCTGTTGGCTGCATTATTGTACCCTGAACTTTTTCCAAGCTCTAGTCCATGGGAATTGGGTATAAATAAATGCCACTGTGTATTGAAAGAAATTTCACCATAAAAGAAAAATGATCACAAATGCCGGTACAAGCATGTATAGTGCACCAACACCATGTATAACACCACCATTGGCGGTAAATCCCTGTGTATACAAAGTAGTTGGCCCCCAAATGTATACAATATTGGAATGTTTTATTTCATCACAATGTGTTACAGACATGCATTCTGCGAGAGGTACTACATTGCTGTTATAACTAATACAGTACTTTCAGTAAATATTTATAGATTAAATCCAATCTTGTTGGGAACCTTAGCTCCATCTGAAAGCAGAGGAAATGGTAAGTTTAAATACAAAAGAAGCGATGGCGACAAACTGTTTGTTAGCAAGGGGTAATAAAATTATATGGTAAGATCTCAAAAAATCCTAGATGTATATCTCAGTAAACTGTTTAACAGGGCTGTTAACAATTAACTTTACAGTTTGGCCTAACAGCAAGTCAAAAGAGCTAAAAATGAAATCAGTCTATTAAAATGCTTGGCACACATTCAACCTGGGTTAGAAAATGTTGTTGTTGTTTGTTGTTACAGGTGCATGTTATCAAAACTACTTTGACTACATGCTGAGAAATGTCAGTCTTATAATTTCCAAACTAGGGTTTTTATGAAAGAAACTTGATTTCCCAAGTCTTCTGAAGCTGAAATGTTAATTGGCTGCAGTGCTAAGTTTTAGATAGGACTGATTTTACTTTCTTATTAGAGGAGATAAAAATGATACCGTTGACTGAACTGGGCCAATCAAGACACTGATTGTTTTCACAACTAAGAGACACTTCCTAATGATTAGCTCAATTAATATTGAGAACAATATTGATCATCACTCAATGGCTATCAGGGAAGAAAACAAGGAATGCCTGTAGTACGAATCAACATACATCAACATTATTGCTACCATTCCTAGGGAAAAGAGGAGATCATTTAAAGTCAGGGAGTGTTCTGATTAAATCTGAAAGTCAAACTTTTAGCTTAGTTGCTGGTATGTTTGCTTTGTAAGTGGATTATATTTTCATTTTAATAAATGAAGTTCAGCATTACCACGTAACTAAAATTAACAATGGAAAGGCTGCCTGTTGATCATTTGTTAGAACCTGATCTAATGATGATATGAGAATCTTTCCCTATTTTCCCTAATTTAAAGACCCATTCCCAAAAACCACTTAACCAAGCATTTAATTTTCAGTGTGTGAGTGTTCCCACTGACTTCAGGTATGCTACCAGTTTCTTAGAGAATGGCCAAAATATAGGGAAACAAATGAAGAAAGAAAGGGGAGGGGATATAACTTAAATGGGATTATTCACAGTCTTAAAGGTAAATTCTACTCAAAGCTTTATTTGCTCACAGTTATAAAGCAGGAGAAATTGTAGTCAATAGAATTACTCACATGCCTAAAGTCCATGGACGATGAACATGGCATTCCTATTTCCTGCCAACATAAAAGCTATAGGAGATTCTGCTCTTCATTTTATCCAGCAACTCAATTAATTATTTTACTGCATCCAGCTTTTAAAATATGTCCTCTGTTATCCATGTTCCCTTTTCTGCAGGCAGTAATCAGATGTTGGATATCATAACATTAAATACTGCCACTGACTTTTGATTTAAATGATAGATGGATCTAAAACAATAAGCTGTAGTTACAGTCCCTGGTAACTAGTCTTTTTTTCCCTTTGATTTATGTATTTCTTCAGATACCAATCTATAACCAAGAAGGCTCTTGCAAAAGCATGGCACTGTATGGAATTTCCTAGCTCCATCTTGCAGAAAAGAATTTTGGGAAGCTTCCTGGGCTGTATATGTAAGGCAGTGTTTAATTATAGTTTCTGTATGAGAGGAGCTCTCCCTGTAGATTTGCAATATAAAGTTATTACTAGTATAAAGTTGGGCCCTGATCCTGATGATATTTACACAGATGCTTAACATTAAGTATGTGAATGTCCCAATCAACTTCAATGCGACATGCCTAAAATTAAGCCCAGATGCGTGCATTTGCTGGTTTTGTAACTTGCTTTGGGGCTGTATTTTAAGAATTTGTAGCAGAACTTCCACACCAAATCTCAAAGGGTAAGGTTCAATATGCTTTTTTTAGGTGTGTTTTTCCCCTTTACGCCACAATCCCTGTAAGTATTTGTCATTATATATATATATAAACATGCCTTTTGATTATCTAACTCTACTTATGGACTGCAAAGAGGTTTATTTCCTAAGACATCAACCATCTTATAGCACAGTTGTCCTAACAACTCCAAGCCTTTTATAATTAAAACTTAGTGATATCTGTCTCTGACCCTGTCTGTGTCTGCTTTCTGTAGACTACTACACTATTTATGTGCACTTCTTTAGTCAGCCTTCAGTACAGGAGAAAATAAATATATCATTGTAAGGCATGATTGACACTAAAGTAAAAACAGCCTTTTATAAAAAGCACAAAGCGAGTGTTACAAGGCCAAAAAGTACAGTTGTAATCTGTGGTTATGTCTAGTTGCTAGACGCCATTACCTACTTAGCACTTATTTATTCTTCAGTGGAATCACAGAGTGAAATTAATGGCATCACTAATAGATGGGACCTCTATCATAAACCTAGTCCCAGATTTGGACCTTAGCGTCCAAAATATGGGGTTAGCATGAAAACCTCCAAGCTTAGTTACCAGCTTGGACCTGGTAAAGCTGCCACCACCCAAAAAATTAGAGTGTTTTGGGGCACTCTGGTCCCCCCAAAAGCCTTCCCTGGGGACCCCAAGACCCAAATCCCTTGAGTCTCATAACAAAGGGAAATAAACCTTTTCCCTTCCCCCTTCCAGGTGTTCCTGGAGAGATAAACAGAAGCAAACTCCATGAATCTAAACAGAGGGATTCCACCCTCCCCGTTTCCAGCCTTGGAAAACAGAAGTACCGAGAGCTAATCTCTCTTCCCCCCTCACCCAGAGGGAATACAAAATCAGGCTAGTAAATCTAACACACACAGATTTCCCCCTGAATTCTTCCTCCCACCAATTCCCTGGTGAGCACAGACTCAATTCCCTGGAGTTCCCAACTAAAGAAAAACTCCAACAGGTCTTAAAAAGAAAGAAAAATACATAAAAATGGTCTCTCTGTATTAAGGTGACAAATACAGGGTCAATTGCTTAACAAAAAAAGAATAAACAGCCTTATTCAAAAAGAATACAATTCAAAACACTCCAGCAACTACATACATGTAAATACAAAAAAAAACAAAAAACCTATCTTTGTACTCACAACTTGGAAACAGAAGATTAGAAAGCAGGAAATAGAAAAATCCTTCCCAAAGCCGAGAGGGACAGGCAGAAGAACCAAGAACAAAGGACTCACACACAAACTTCCCTCCACCCAGATCTGAAAAAGTCTGGTTTCCTGATTGGTCCTCTGGTCAGGTGTTTCAGGTACTTCTTTCCAGGTGTAAGAGACATTAACCCTTAGCCATCTGTTTATGACACGCCCCCCAAATTGCAGACAGCGGGGAAGCTCACTGGTGGCGATTTCCTTCTAGAACTTTAAAATAAACAGATTAATACAACACATGCACCTTTACATATACCACTAAGTATATAACTAACAGACTTCTACAGTTTAAGAACATTTTTTAACTACTGGATTCTGGGAATCTCTCACGGGAGAGTGCATCAGCTACTTTGTTAGAAGCTCCTGAGATGTGCTGAATTTCAAAATCAAAATCTTGGAGAGCCAAACTCCAACGAAGAAGTTTCTTGTTGTTCCCCTTGGCAGTATGAAGCCACTTTAGTGCAGCATGGTCAGTTTGTAGCTGGAACCGCCGTCCCCAAACATGTGGGCGTAGCTTTCCCAGGGCGTACACAATGGCATAGCATTCCTTTTCACTGACTGACCAGCGACTTTCCCTCTCAGACAGTTTCTTGCTGAGAAACACGACAGGATGGAAGTTGTGATTTGTTGCTTCCTGCATGAGAACTGCTCCTATACCACGCTCAGATGCATCCGTGGTTACTAGGAATAGCTTGTCAAAATCCGAGGCCCTGAGTACAGGGTCAGACATGAGCGTCGCCTTATGCTGGGTAAAGGCCTTTTGACACTCATCAGTCCACTTAACTGCATTTGGCTGGGTCTTTTTGGTCAGGTCGGTCAGTGGGGCAGCGATTTGGCTGTAGTGTGGTACAAATCGCCTGTAGTACCCGGCCAAGCCTAAGAAGGATTGGACCTGTTTCTTTGACCTTGGGACAGGCCACTTTTGGATAGCATCCACCTTGGCCTGTGGTGGGTTTATGGTTCCTCGACCCACCTGGTGCCCCAGGTAAGTCACTCTGTTTTGGCCTATTTGACACTTTTTGGCCTTAACAGTTAGTCCGGCCTCCCTGATGCGCTCAAAGACCTTTTCCAGATGTAGTAGGTGTTCGGGCTAGGAGTCTGAAAAAATGGCCACATCATCAAGGTAGGCAACTGCATATTCTCCCAGTCCTGCTAGTAGACCATCTACCAGCCTCTGGAAGGTGGCGGGTGCAGACGTTCCAGAGTGGTTGAGAGGTTCACCTCTTCCACGCCACCGTCTTCTTTCCCGTCGTAGTAGACACCGTCAGGCCACTCAGCATCATCTCCCTGGACTGTAAACTGACAAACCTGTAAGTCTCTGGAATAGAAAGGCTTGAGAGAATTAACATGGTACACTCTGGGCTTTAGTGAGGAATTGGGAAATGCTATGAGGTAGTTCACAGTTCCCAGGCGCTCTTGGACCGTGAATGGCCCTTCCCATGATGCTTCCATTCTATGGGCCTGTTGCGCCTTCAAGACCATAACCTGGTCTCCTACCTTGAAGGAACGTTCTCTGGCATGTCTGTCATACCAGGCCTTTTGCTCTTCCTGAGCATCCTTTAGGTTCTCTTTAGCAAGGGCTAAGGAGTGTCGGAAGGTGCTTTGTAGGTTGCTTACAAACTCCAGAATGTTAGTTCCTGGAGAAGGCGTGAACCCCTCCCATTGCTGCTTCACCAACTGTAATGGCCCCTTAACCTCGTGACCATACACAAGTTCAAACGGTGAAAACCCTAAACGGGGATGTGGTACAGCCCTGTAGGCAAACAGCAACTGCTGCAACACTAGATCCCAATTATTGGAGTATTCGTTGACGAATTTACGTATCATGGCCCCCAAAGTTCCATTAAACCTTTCCACCAGGCCATTGGTTTGATGGTGGTACGGGGTGGCAACCAAGTGGTTCACCCCATGAGTTTCCCACAGTTTTTGCATGGTCCCTGCCAGGAAATTAGATCCTGAATCAGTAAGGATGTCGGAGGGCCAACCTACCCTGGCAAAAATGTCTGTTAGGGCCAGGCACACAGTGTTAGCCCTGGTGTTGCCTAGAGCTACTGTTTCCGGCCATCTGGTAGCAAAGTCCACGAAAATCAGTACGTACTGCTTTCCTCTGGGCGTCTTTTTTGGAAAAGGACCCAGAATATCCACAGCTATTAGCTGAAATGGGACCTCAATTATGGGGAGTGGCTGGAGAGGGGCCTTGACATGGTCTTGGGGTTTTCCCACTCTTTGGCATACCTCACAAGACCGGACATACTTGGCAATGTCCTTGCCCATCCCCTCCCAGTAGAAGGACTTCCCTAACCGGTCCTTGGTTCTGTTCACCCCAGCATGGCCACTGGGATGATCATGGGCTAAGCTTAAGAGCTTCCCCCGGTACTTAGTTGGAACCACCAACTGTTTTAGCGGCTGCCAATCTTCCCGGTGTCCACCAGAAAGAATCTCCTTGTATAAAAGTCCTTGGTCTATAACAAACCGGGATCGATTAGAAGAGCTGAGAGGCGGTGGGGTGCTCCGTGCCGCCGCCCACGCTTTCTGAAGGCTGTCATCTGCTTCCTGCTCAGTCTGGAACTGTTCCCTTGAGGCTGGGGTCACCAGTTTTCCCTCAGACTGGGGACTTGGGCTTGGTCCCTCTGGAAGTGATGTAGGTGATGGGGTTGTTTCCGTTGCTGGTGAACCGCTCTCCGCTGGTGCACCTGAGGGTATTTCAGGCTCTGGCTGAGCATTTTGGGTATGGCTGTCTGTTGCTTCTGCCAGTTTTGGCTCACTGGCGCCCTCTGGCGTTGAGTTTGAAGATGTGGTTGCACTTGCTGGTGCTGGTTGCTGTTCCAGTTCCAGGCCTGGGACTGGAGGTGCTGTGGCTGTTTCAGTGGTTGGCATGGAATCCGGGTCCACTACCTCTGTCTGGGTCTCTGGTAACACAGACGGGGCGTCTGTGGATGGCTCAGGAACAGGAATGGGTCTGGAAGCTTGCCTGGCTTGGCTACATGTAACCATTCCCACTCGCTTGGCCCGCTTCACCTGGTTGGCCAAGTCTTCCCCCAGTAGCATGGGGATAGGATAATTGTCATAGACTGCAAAAGTCCACATTCCTGACCAGCCTTTGTACTGGACAGGCAGTTCAGCTGTAGGCAAGTCTACAGCTTGTGACATGAAGGGGTAAATTGTCACTTGGGCCTTTGGGTTGATGAATGTAGGGTCTACGAAGGATTGGTGGATAGCTGACACTTGTGCCCCCGTGTCTCTCCACGCAGTAACCTTGTTTCCGCCCACTCTCAAATTTTCCCTTCGCTCCAAGGGTATTTGAGAGGCATCTGGGCCTGGGGATCTTTTGTGTGATGGTGGTGTAATGAACTGCACTCGGATGGCGTTCTTTGGACAGTTGGCCTTGATATGTCCCAGTTCATTACACTTAAAGCATCTTCCATCTGATGGCATCACTGGGTCGAGGTGAGTTACTGGAAACTGGTGAGGTGGAAGAATAGTGTGTCTGTGGCTTTACTTGGGTTGTAGGTGGGGTTTTTGGCTGCCCTCGGTTGTAGGGTTTATGGTCGGTGTGCCCCCTGGGGTATTCGTTCCCCTTGACAGTAGCTTTCTTGCTTTCTGCCACTTCCATCCATCTGGCTCCAATCTCCCCCGCCTCGGTGAGATTTTTGGGTTTTCCATCTTGTATGTACCGTGTTATGTCCTCAGGAACACCATCCAAGAACTGCTCCATTTGTATGAGGAGGTGCAGTTCTTCCAAGGATTTAACATTGTGTCCTGATATCCAGGCCTCATAATTTTTCCCAACGTAGTAGGCGTGTTTGGGAAATGACACATCTGGTTTCCACTTCTGGGTTCTGAAATGCCGACGGGCATGATCCGGGGTTATCCCCATTCTGTATCTGGCCTTGGTTTGAAAAAGTTTATAGTCGTTCATTTGCTGCTTAGGCATTTCAGCTGCCACCTCTGCTAAAGGTCCACTGAGCTGTGGCCTCAGTTCTACCATGTACTGGTCTTCAGGGATGCTGTACCCAAGACAGGCTCTTTCAAAATTTTCCAAGAAGGCCTCGGTGTCATCACCTGCCTTGTAGGTGGGAAATTTCCTGTGATGTGGAACCATAATTGGCGAAGGGTTGTTAGGATTGGCTGACGCATGCAGCCCAGCTTGCGCTAAGTCCAGTTCATGTTTTCTCTGTTTTTCCTTCTCTTCACTTTCTTTTTGTTGTTTTTCCATGTCTCGGCGGTGGGCCACCTCTTCTTCTTCTAGTTTTCTGTGGTGGGCTACATTTTTGGCTTCTTGTTCTCTTTTATGGGCTGCCTGTTTGATCTGTTCTTCTTTTTCTTACATCTCCATCTCTTTTTGTTTTATTTCTAGTTCCTGTTTGTTTTTTCCATCTCTCGCCTGTGCTCGGCGTCTTTGATTTGTCCTTCGGCCTCCATTTTTGTCTTGGTAGGCATGGTTCCTGTTTTCTTGTGTTGTGGTTCCTTCTGGTGTTTATTGTCTGAACTGCAGGCTCTGTTGCCTCCTGGGGTCTGCCTAGCAACAGTGCCTTTTTCCCTTTCTTCCTCTAGCTAATCTTTTCAATGTAAAGTAAACCAGAAAAACCACTTTATTTGCATGTGTATAGTGCTGGTATTTGCCTCCTAATGGGAGTGCTATTGTCTGACAAAAGACCTGTTTGTCACAGCTTAATGGTTCCTTGCTTAATATGCAAGCCAGAAACTATAAGAGAGAGCAGAGAAAAAAAATTCTCTCTGGTTCCTTTTAAAACCAAACCGTTCCTCTCTGCTTAAAAGCCCCTAGCAGAGAAAAGAAAAATATAATATTCCTACTGGCTTCTCGATTCTATCTTTCCCACAAACGCTGCCACTCATATCATAAACCTAGTCCCAGATTTGGACCTTAGCGTCCAAAATATGGGGGTTAGCATGAAAACCTCCAAGCTTAGTTACCAGCTTGGACCTGGTAACACTGCAACCACCAAAAAATTAGAGTGTTTTGGGGCACTCTGGTCCCCCCAAAAACCTTCCCTGGGGACCCCAAGACCCAAATCCCTTGAGTCTCACAACAAAGGGAAATAAACCTTTTCCCTTCCCCCTTCCAAGTGTTCCTGGAGAGATAAACAGAAGCAAACTCCGTGAATCTAAACAGAGGGATTCCACCCTCCCCGTTTCCAGCCTTGGAAAACAGAAGTACCGAGAGCTAATCTCTCTTCCCCCCTCACCCAGAGGGAATACAAAGTCAGGCTAGTAAATCTAACACACACAGATTTCCCCCTGAATTCTTCCTCCCACCAATTCCCTGGTGAGCACAGACTCAATTCCCTGGAGTTCCCCACTAAAGAAAAATTCCAACAGGTCTTAAAAAGAAAGCTTTATGTAAAAAAGAAAGAAAAATACATAAAAATGGTCTCTCTGTATTAAGGTGACAAATACAGGGTCAATTGCTTAAAAGAAATATGAATAAACAGCCTTATTCAAAAAGAATACAATTCAAAACACTCCAGCAACTACATACATGTAAATACAAAAAAAACCAAAAAACCTATCTTTGTACTCACAACTTGGAAACAGAAGATTAGAAAGCAGGAAATAGAAAAATCCTTCCCATAGCCGAGAGGGACAGGCAGAAGAACCAAGAACAAAGGACTCACACACAAACTTCCCTCCACCCAGATCTGAAAAAGTCTGGTTTCCTGATTGGTCCTCTGGTCAGGTGTTTCAGGTACTTCTTTCCAGGTGTAAGAGACATTAGCCCTTAGCTATCTGTTTATGACAACCTCTAAAACATAGTGTCTTTTATAAATAGCTTCAAACAAAACAGGTCCTTCCACTTGCATTAATGGTTTTCCAGTTTTCAGGAAACAAAAACAACCCAATCCAAATGAGGATGTTTTGTTTTTGTTTTTTTTTTACTTAAATAACACTTAGGAGTTTGACCTCCTCAAGTGCAGTCAATAAGAGTATTTGTCATTGACTTTGAGGGGAACAGAATCATGCCTTTAATGTTTTCCACAATGACTCTTATAAACAAAACATTTAATTTTTAAGCATTGCATTTGGAAAATAGCCCAAAATTGACAACAGCTGGCATATTACTGCAATGAAAATGCAAGCATGTACTTTGGCCTCTTCCTTTCCAGCTAGTCTAGGATTATCCCTACACCAAACTGACTCTGCAACTATACACTCTTGACTCATGGTGACTTATTTGTTCACTTATTTTTGCACTCAACAGTGCAAAAATACATTTTCAAATACTGCCGTGACATCTGAGAAAATGGAATTGCTCATATTTCCATTCTGTAGGATATCTCGATCTCTGATTTGCTATTACCTCCATGTTTGAGCTCTCAGATTTCACTAGGATCAGATTGATAATGTCTGTAAGGAGCTATTACTTTATTTTTCCTCCCAACTGTAAGCCTATTTTCGGACACTGACTCCTGTCTACTCTGTAGAGTTACTCTTTAAAATATTTCTTCCAGCCTGACAGACAATTAGTACATGGTGGCTGGTGTTTTTTTTTGTAAACTAAGAACATATGTTGTTTATCATAATCATTTTCATTGTGTGGGAGGCCATCTCCTTTCAAATCTGCCCAAAGACACTTTGTTCTATCTTGAGCTGCCCTCTTTGCTTAACTCTACATTTCATTGCCTGGGTCTCAAGATTTAAAAGATTTGTTACGTGTGAAAGTGCGAAAAGCCTCCTTTTTTGCCCTATTGATTTTATTTTTCCCTAACCACTTGAAAGAAAGTGTACAGCAGAAAAGTTTTCCCTGCTGAAATTGTGATTCAGTCACTTTTGTTTGTGGTGATTTTTATAATGGAACCATGGAATTTTAAATAAACCCAGCAAAATTAAAGCAGTCATTTTTTTTCTGCATGAGACAAGGACATTTTAAAGAACATTTACAATAAAATGTTCCATATCTTACAAAACTGATGAAAGTACAGATGGCATAATGCACTAGCAAAGAGAAATAACAGAGTGGCTATAGTAAACCAAGTTTATTGACTAAGGTCCTAATCCTGCTTGCACTCTATCTTTCAGGATCCCTGGTTCACTGGAAATCCACATGGGTACAGGGATTCACTGACATGGAATAATTTGCAAGAGTAGGGCCTAAGTGTGTGGCAAAACTTCAATAGATTAATTTCAATAGATGCCAAATCTATATATTATGCACCAATATGTTCTATTGGTTGGAGCAGCATATAAAATAGTAGAAGAACTGCAATTGTGCCTAGTCCTTGCAGGGAGTTCAGTCTGGGGTATTGCACTCTTCCCTCTATTTTGTTGGTGCAGAAACCAGCCTCCATCTACCTTACTGCAGTTTCCCCCAATATATTTGATGTCCCTCATGCTATGAAATGAAAGTCAAATAGTTTAAGCTTTTCTTTCTGGTATTATGTTGTTTAGCACTGAATAAGCATTGTTTTATCTAAGTTATTTCCTAGTTTTACTGTTTGCTTTTACAGATATCTTATTTGGCTACGATAATACTGGGATTTGAGCTTCAAACTTGCTTTTCTCTAGGCAGCTGACCACAAATCTGGTGAATAGACTGAAGGGTGCAGGTTCTCATGCTGCTTCTCGAGCCAAACCATTCAACCTTCATACTTGCTAATGGCTTACATAAGAAGCTGAAAATGTATTGCATGCATTCACAATGTGGAACACCTGTTTTGTTGTACATCATAAGTGACAAATTGTTTTTAATCATAAACATCTATTTTAAATAACTGTACCTTTTTCTTTTTTCAAAAGAAAACTGGACAAAACAAACTCTATCAGAAACAACCATAAAGACACCCTGTATATGTCAGTTGCAAGATTTGAATGCAGGACCCCATCTCTGTCCCACAGATCTCTACCATTTGAACCAAAAAAATTGCTCTGGACCAACCACTATTGGGAAACATGCCAGACATGACATGTACATTGCCAGCAGATTATACAAATATTTGCTAGACTTTAATTAAAGATTGGAAACCAGAAATCCTGGATTCTATTCCTGGGTTAAATGATGGAGTTGTGATGTGGGCTAATACACACCTAAGGCTTATACTACTGTATTTATTTCACGTGGGATATATAATAGGGTGTATTTTTAGACCTATGCCTGAAGAAATACTGGACTAGTGCATTAACCCTCTGCACTAAGCAGTTCTCTCATAAGAGGCATTGCTAATACTTTCACAGTTTAATATATTGACCATTACTATTATTTAGTCATTATCATTAAATGAATGGAGGCTCCCTTCTGCTGTTGTCTGAACCTAATGTTGCTAATTTAGCTAAAACAGTTCTTCTGGCCAAAATGTTAATGAATGGTGCACTAAAGTTATTTTAATCATCAATTAAGCCTGGAAAATTGAAAAATCCTACAGTCATGCAGGTGCTTATGGCTGAATGTGATTAACTTAGTTTAAAGACACCTCTTCATTCATATGCAAAAACAGGGCTATTCTCCACTTTGTGTGGGTATCACTACATGATGCATAAACTTAATGTTATCCTGCCTAAAACAGCTGAGCACACTGAATAATGTTAGGGAATTAGTGCCTTACAAATGTGGCCCCAATTTTATAGTGTCTATTACAGCTCTTGGCAACAAGGTCACATGCTATCAAGTTTTAGTATTAAGTTTAACAAAGAAGGTTAATGGGTGACTTGACTATAGTCTATAAGTACCAATGTGAGGAACAAATATTTAATAAAGGGCTCTTCAATCTAGCAGAGAAAGGTGCAATGCAAACCAGTGGCTGGAAGTTGAAGCTAGACAAATTCAGAAGGGAAATACATTGTACATTTTTAAGTGAGAGTAACCTCTGGAACAACTTACCTAAGCTTGTGCTGGCTTCTCCATCATGGACCATTTTAAAATCAAGATTAGATTTTTTTTTTCCTAAAAGCTCTGCTCTAGGGATTATTTTGGGGATGTTCTACGGCCTGTGTTATACAGGAGGTCAGACTAAATGATCACAATGGTCCTTTCTGGTCCTGGAATCTGTGAGTAATATAGATTGATCTCGGATGCCTTCTTATTGAAACTTTATCTGTCTATCTATATAAAGCTGGAAAGGTGATGAACATGTATGTCAGCCTGTATTTCTTCAACTACTCCCATTAGATAGGAACTAATATGAAGGAGAAATAAGTCCTTCAGAAATGTAAAGCATTTTTTCCCATCTATTAGATTTATATCACATTTAGTTCTCATGCTGCTTTTCCAAACTTTGAAAAAAGTCAGGAAATGAATTTCTAACATGATAAATGTAAAAGGTCATTTATCTTTTATCTCACAGTAAGTGAAAATTTATTCACATGTCAAATCTTTCATGTCAGGGAGAATCCAGATTGTGGGTGCTAAAGCTTTTCATGTCATGTTTCTAATTAGGTCTGTGACTCATTCTCATGAATAATATATCAAGCCACATATTAGCATCTAATCCAGCTAACTCATCAATTTACAGTAACCCTTGACTGCAGCAACTATAATAAAAATGTCAAAGAGGCTGAAATTTTTTTCCAACAGCTGTTAGAAGTTCTGTATTGTCTCTGGATACTGAACTTCAAAGCAATTTATCAGGATTAAAGGAAACACAGTGGGCATTTTGGGGTTGAATAGATCTGACTGAATCCATTACACTGAATTACAGTGAAGGACTTTTGGGTCTATTTACAAAATTTTATACCTGTATTGATGGAAGCTATTTTCCTCTTCAATGTGGAATGAAGGCTCCCGCCCCCCCACCCCCAAGTGCTGTCACCTTCTCAGGAGCATAGCGTGAACATAGCGATCTTGTATCTGCAAGAAACTGTAGTACACTTTATACTTATGACTGCCACATACAAATGGAGCCAGCTAATGGATTATTCCAAAGGTCTTAACCTACTCAGATATTTCATTTGTGTACCTCATGATGGACTCTGACCTTAATTTTACAGAACATTTTTGCAGTACTCTTCCCCGCTCTAGATGTGACTGTTGTTGTGGATGTATCTGGCATTTTGTTTGTGATCACACTGACAAGAATTGTCAAACAGTTTCACTCCATGTGGTGATCATCACCAATTAGTTTATTTGACAGCTATAATTTCCCAGTGCACCGTCACTATTATAACTGTAAATTATCTTTGAAAGTGTCCTTAAAATGTCTCCTTTGACCACTGTTCTCTGTTTTCCATCATCTAGTTCGCCAGAGCTCAATAGCTCTGACATATATTTCCCTCATGTGTTTTTTTTTGTTTTGTTTTTTCAGATGGGTCTCCCTTCCATTTAGCCCCCAGAAGAATCAGCCTTTGTGTGAGGCTCCAAGCAGTGACTGATAAGTGTGGGGATGGGGGAGAGAGATGGAATTTAACAAGCTTTGCCCAGCTTTTCTGCCTTTCCAAATGCTGTTGTTCCATTGCCACATCTGCTGAGTGCTGCAGAGAGAAAGGGAACCTCTGAAAGTGATGTGGCTTAGCTGCAGTCTATCAGACTTCATGAAAATAACCAGCATGGAAAAAAGACAGATTATATACCTGTTCTTTTTTTGCATGTGTATTTGCTCCCCATCCCATGTCTTCTTCTCTCCTTCCAAATGAGCAATTATAAATCTAGTATTTTAATTACAGAAAGATTTGTAGGATACAGAATACATTTCTGACATATATTAAAGAAAATCAGATTAGCATATGGAAATTACAACAAATTAAGAGCCAGATTTTCAAAAGAATCAAGCTCCCATTTAGGCACCTAGGTAAAATGTCCAAATTCTCAAAAATACTTATTACTTCACCATATACATAAGAGTTAGCAGGAATCCCCTTATTGTAGTGGGATGTGAGAAATCCAGTTAATAACATTTCACAATATCTTTCCTTAGGTATTTTAAATGGAAACATAATTGGCCTACAAATTAGATTTCACAGATTTTATAATAAAAATACTCAATATGCACAAAGTAATATTTTTAATAAGCGCCTAAGTGAGTTAGGAGCCTACATTGTATTGAAAGTGAATAGAAGGTAGGCTTCTATGTCACCTAAGTGCTTTAGCTATTAAGTTTCTGTCTAGTTGAAAATGCATAAAACTATTTGTTGGGAAAAACATGTAAGGGGCAATGCAATTTTTTTGGTTGTTACAAATCAATAATGAGTGCGTGTTGGTGGTAGTCCTTTCAAAGGTTCTGTGACAGACAAGGCATGTGGATTATGATATTTTCTCCACATCTGAAAGCCTTCCCTTCAGTGTGGCCCTCAAGGCACACTAAAACCGGAAAAGTAGTAAGTGAAACATCATTAAGTATTCCCCAAGAAACTCCCAAAAGGAATAGTAGCATTTTCTATTTTATATTGCATATGAGGAAAGGAATAATAAAGTAAATGCCATGGATTTCTACACCCAAGAATGGAACATAAAACTACAGAGTTAAGTTACAGCACTTTCAAACGACTAACCTGTGCTTGGCAAAAACATCAAGTAATAGATACATTGACAGAGCAATGTCAGTAACAAATTAAACAGAATTATTTGCTATTTTGTAATTCAAAAAGTTGAATTTAGAGAGCGGATCAGGTATGTAAGCAATAGGATTCTGAGTCTTTTTACCTCTATCATTGGTTCTAATCTAATTGGTTCCAAATGGTAGCAAGTGAAAGTTGTTAAACTGATAACTCTTAGGACGTTTATGGGAAAAGAGCGAGAGGTCTCAGGACTAATTTCTAATGGGCAGGTATTATAATCCCCATTGGAATTATTTGGCACACTCACTATTTGGGAATCTAACAAGAGTGGCTTGACACTCAACAGGCATGGAGACTGAACTATCCTCTCTCCTTTAAAGGTTATAACTTCAGGCCACAGTTGAGGTACCATGATGTAGTAGTTTAGACTGTTGCTGCCCTTTCCCTGTACTGTTAACAAGAAGACAATTTTAGTGTCCAGAGATCTGAAGTCCAAAGATTTCAAGGGCACTGAAATTTAATGGGGAAACAAGTTGTTGTAGAGTAGGAGAGCAGAGGAATTAAAAAATAGCTGTTCTTTCTTCTCTACAATTACATGCATACTTTGTGTAGATATCTAAATACAATAACGTGAAGCCTGAAGAGGTATGTGGAGGTCACAAACATTATCATCACCTTATGGTACTATCTTCAATTAGCAGAAAAAAATCAAGTAACATATAAGTGCTTTAGGATTTTGGCCCAGCTCCACAAACAGACTTAGGTTCAGCAACACTTTTAGATGCCTAGCCACCAACTGGTATCCTCAAATACAGATTTATGTGCCTAGAATCCCTGAACAATTAATGCGGTGCAAGAGGCATCTGAGAATAGAAACCACAAAATCCAGCATGCTGGGTGGTTCCCCACATAAACTACTGAATAGCAAACACTGATAAGAGGAATGTGTCCTAAGTCTCACCCCTCTCAGAGATTGAAGTGTCAATCTCCTCTTCGGCTCTACAGCTGGGAGCCCTCTCCTGGAGTCAGGCACCTGTGTGGTTTCCTTAACTACTGGACTATAGAGTCCGTCTCACTTTTCTTGCTGGGCCAATGAATACTTCATGCACATTGGAACAGATTTGATAGGAGATATTGACAGAGACCCACATAAGACTATCCCTTAGGATAGTAGTTAAAACGTGTCTCTGAGAGGTGGGAGAGCCCTGTTAACATCTTTTTCTCATGAGGCAGAGGGGAGAATTGAACCAGAATCTCTCATTCCAGGTGAGTTCCCTAATCACTGGGCTAAAGGTTAATAGGGAGGCCATCACATCCTGTCTCTGATATTTTGTGTTCTTAGAGCATGTCTACCAGACTAGACTGATGGGGCTCCATCTATCTTCATCTGGTCTTTCTGGGGCTTAGGCATGAGATAGGCTTCCTGGAGTCTGCCTGATGCATCAGTGCACATGATCAGAGGCAGAAACTTAGTGCTTAGGGGACTTCACAGGAAAAATGTAGGTGTCTAGTGAGTCCAGGTGCCTACAAAGTTAAGTGGAAGTTGTGTGTGTGGGAGCGGGGGGATCACAGTGGCACCTAAATCTAGGCTTGAGGGGTGGGATATACAGAGGGACTTAGGCATTGTGATGCTCAGTGTTGGAATGCTTATCTTTTTAGCACCTAGAAAGTCATAGGAATGATATTGTGATCCACAAGGCCAAGTTATGTGCCTAGGCTCCCTGTAGAATGAATGGGGAGAGACAGGCACCTAAGAATACAGTCCACAAAGCCAGTGTGGTAGGTGTGGAGCTGCTCACAACAGGGATGCATGCTAAGCATCTTTTGTTTCTAAATAGGCCTCAAAGACTGGGTTGCAGGGAGGTGCCTATTTCTGTTGAGTCGTTCATGACCCTGAACCAAATGCCTGGAGTCAGGTGGCTTAGGTGCCTAAAGTGTTACTTGCTGGAATGAGTTAGGTGCCTGCATCCCTCCACATGGAGCTAGAGGAGGAGAAGGCAGTGCCCACCTTACAACTTTTAGTTCAGTGGTTAGAGCACTCTTCTGGTATATGGGAGACCTAAATTCAATTCCTCCCACCGCCAGAGGGGAGAGAGAATTTGAACAGGAGTCTCCAACTCTTCAGGAGAGTGCCCTAAGTGCTGGACTATCAGACAATCTGCTGCAGGCGTCCTTCAGTCTCTCCTGTTCAAGCTGTTCCACTGTGGTTAAATAATGAAAGAGTGGTTGGAGCAAGAGGACTGGACCACAGCACTGGGGAGACCCTGGGTCCAATCTCTTTGCTCCAATCACTCTTTCATTAATTGAACACTTAGGTGCTGCATGACTTTAGGTGTCTACACGTTTTGGCAGGAGTTTTGTGGATCACAGTAGAGCAAAAATGGAGACTCAGGCTGTCCTGCTTCGAACAGGTGCCATAACTTGTGAGCTGAGGCAGGGGTTCAGGGATCATTGTGATATTCTACTCTGACCTCAATAATTCCTTCTTCTTCTTTATCAGTGCTTAGGTGAATGGTCAGCCATTGTGATAGTTCACCATTTGGTAGTTCCTGTGCTGGTGCAAGGGCTTGACAGGCCAAAAGTCCAATATCAGAACAGCTCGACTAGATCCTGAACTTGGTTTTCACACTGAGATTATATTGATTCCATATTTATCACAAATGACCCATGGCAAATGCTGTGATGCCAATCTGTTGAAGAACCTCTGTATGAGAGTTGGAGGAACTGTATAGAATCCAAATAGCAAATGCTGGAGACTACTTCAACCAGGCCACCTTTGAACCTTACCAATCACCTGGAAGGACGGTATTGTGATCTCACTTTATAAGGGCAAGGGACCATGAAGCAAATTTAAGAGCTACAAGTCGATCATCTTGCTGTCCATACCAGGGAAGGTGTTTGCTGTCATTAATGCATTTAAAAGAAACAGCGCTAAAGCTAAATATGATAATTTAAGAGATTGACATCAGGGATGCTTTTCTTAAGAGATTAACATGAGCGATGCTTCTCAAAAGAATATTGAACTGGCGAAGATGAAAGTTACTTGCACATGCAGAATTTCCAAATGAAAAACTATATGAGAATGTAGGACTGATATAGATTTAAAACATTTCAGAAGGTATTCATTATCTGAAAATAACAAAATAGCCAACATTGATCAGACCTCAGAAAAAGTGGAAGTAATCAAAGCTACGCTCAAGTAGGTACTCTTGATCTGCTGAAAGTCAGAAACTAAAAGAAATCACACACTAATGTGAAAGCCAAGTCATCATTTTGATAATTTATTCTCCCTTGAGAAGGGCAGAGGGCCTAAGAACTGAGGATAGGGAGGCCAGACACTCAATTTAATTTTATGTTATTTCAGGAGATTGGGTTAGAATATTATTTTCCCCAACTGAATGAACAAACAGGGTACCGACCAAAATTCCTGTATGCCTAGTCATAATCTCAGTTGAACTGACACCCCTGTCATTTTAATTAAGAGAAGGATAGAAGGGAGTTTTCAGCAATAGTTACTTGCGATTAGAAGTTTGACAGAACCTCTATTTGTTGACCATCAGAAGATGGTGCTTAAAGGTCCATTATTCTTCCAGGTCTTGGGTAGAAGGGGAGAGAGAAATGGGTAGTTGACAGAAAACACTGGAAGAGTCTCTTTTTAAAAGCCTGGGATCATTTTATGCTTACAATATATGTCCACACACTCAGGGAAAGGCACATTCTTAAAAAAAATCTACATAAATGCTAGATAACCATGATTATGCTACAGGGAAAAAAAGCTTTCCAAAATCAGCTTTCTGCCTGAAGGCAAACCTGTCTAAAACAATTATACTTTTGCAATCCATGTAATTAATATTAAATACTTGCTAGTGGTTCAAAGCTAAGCTTTTTATTTAGAAATGATCTGAATAGTGTATTTGAAACCTCATTGCTACCAAGGAAAAGGCAAAATAGTTGACCATATCTCATATGGGGTGCACCTCTATTTCAGAGGTTACATATAGTACTTTTTGCTCAATGATTACTGCCTTTTCTGAGCTGGAGAGTATAATGCAGCACATTTTCCTTTGCTGCTGTTACACTCTTTTGCTATGCAAGACTTGCAAATCTACAGCATATGGCTCTGCTATATTGGCCTATAAAAAAGGAAATAACTGCATATGACTTTTATTTGGATGGTGAATGCTGGCGAAAAAAACAAAGTCCCAGGAGATCTTCTCAAACTAAAAAGCCAAGGTGTTTGATGTGGTGTCAAGGACTGTTGAAATATGTAATTCATTCCATCTGCTCTCCTCAGCACAGGAGAACTGCACATCAGTGCCAGCTGCCTGTGCCTAAAACTGAAAGAGGAGAAACTTTGGCACTCATGTTATATACTATCATACTTGTAGAGTGTGACAAGCCTCAAGTTCCACTTTTTTTTCTTAAGCAATGTCTCCTTGTTAACAAGATGGCCCAAATTCAGAGGTGAGTCTAAGGGAGTTACAAGGATATTCTACTGGTGCAGCTGACATTTTTCTTCAATGTACGTTGCATCAACTCAAGCTCCTATGGACTTCATTAGATTGACTTACTTACATCTACCTTTACATCCAGTTACAAATATGCAACTCACACCCAACAAATGTCACCATTTCAGCCCAAATTAGAGTCAAAGACCAATTTATTTTCTCTTAGATTCACTATCTCCTACATCAGGGGTAGGCAACCTATGGCCCACATGCCGAAGGCAGCACGCAAGCTGATTTTCAGTGGCACTCACACTGCCTGGGTCCTGGCCGCCGGTCCAAGGGGCTCTGCATTTTAATTTAATTGTAAATGAAGCTTCTTAAACATTTTGACAACCTTATTTACTTTACATACAACAATAGTTTAGTTTATATATTATAGATTAAAGAAAGAGACCCTCTAAAAATGTTAAAATGTATTATCGGCACACAAAACCTTAAATTAGAGTGAATAAATGAAGACTCGGCACACTACTTCTGAATGGTTGCTGACCCTTGTCCTACTTCAATAAACCAAAAAAAGAGGAATCTAACAAGATAACGACTGACCAGAGCATACAAAAATATATGAATTGAATTAATTCATGCTCTATTTTTATGTATTATGAGAACTTGTCAGACATTTTCTGACAAAGTTTTTCTATCAGAAAATGCTGAGTTATCAAAAGAGGCACATTTTGTGGTGGTCACCTGTTACGAAAATTCATTTTGGAATAAAAATTGGGAAAAAAAGCTTTTTAATAAGATTGAAACTTTCCATTTAGATGTTTTCAGAATGGACCATTTTGATTTTCCATTTCAAAACCACTTTTTCTTTGAACTGTTTTTATTTTATATTATAAAATATAAAATTAATATCAAAAGTCAAAATCAGAATGGAATGTTAAATTGGCCTGAAGTAATTTCCCCCAGAATTTCAGTTTGCTGAAAAAGTCTATTTTGATGTATTGTTTTCATTATATCCCAGAACAGAAGAAATTGAGTCACACAATTCCACCTCAAATGAAAAATCTGTTTCCTGAACAGCTCAGCTTACTACTTATTAGTGTCATGGTTCAGAGCTTCATGGTTCAGAGCATCTCTGCCCTCCTTGGTCACTGAGTGCACTGCCTCAGGTGCTAGCCCTCTTGCCTTCATCTGTCCTGTGGTGGAATCCAACAATTCTCTCACCATTAGACCAGGTTCAGGGATATGGTACCCTATATACCCACCATGATTGCTTGGCAATTCTGACTGTTTGGCTACCTGACAGACTTCTCTTGAGGAGTGGTGACCAATGGTGGATACAATCCACCCAAACAAACTTATCAAAACAAAGTACTGTTTAATCTTAACAGAAGGAAAATAGCATGGAAAGAGAAAAGGGTTTTTTTCACCCAATAAAAAGATCTACATACTTATAGGTAAGAAAGATAAGATGAGGTAGGGCTAGCTTATACCAAACACCCCAAAAATCTAGGGACTGGGGTTCAGTCTTCTCTCTAATAGGTTGTGCCTCACTCACCTTTGTTCTTCAGGGACTTGCCCTTTAATCCACCCTCATGTCCTTTTTTTCATTTTTTCCTGCCTGGATACTACTCATCCCAGACAGGGATAAAAGCCAGCCAGTTGAACTCATAATGATCAGAAGTGGAAACTTCATAGTGAATGACACCTGCACAAGTATCAATAATTGGGGCTTTCTGACATGATTGTCTGCTTTTCTGCCTACCCACAATCTAACCCCTGCTTGAAATAACCCTTTGTAATCACACACACACACACACACAATCCCTAATTTTAGCTATCTAGCAAACTGATCAAAATTGAAAATTGAAATTTTACTGGAAATAAAGTCTTTCTTCTTGCTTAATTGTTTTGTGTGTGTGCATTTTTTGCTAATTTTCCCCTTGCCCACTTCCTTTCCCTACCGGATTGAGAACCCATAGTGCTGAATGCTATAGGTACATATAGTAAGAGACAGTCACTGCCTAAAAATATATAATATAAATTACAATAATATACAACAAATGATGTAATTTATTCATATCCCTTGCTAAGTGACACCGTTTTGGCAACAATCTGTAATAAATCAATGTACTAAAACCTACAGACACAGTTATTAAATTAATTACACATAAATGGCCATGGGTCTAGAACTCTGGTCCTTTAGCTCCAAAGTCCTATGTCTCTGCTATTTGATGCAAAATAGAATTATTGCAGTTACTACAAGTAGGAGGATTCTTTATCCTTTTTGGGGTTGAGCCACTAGAGGGAAACATAGCTCACTTATACTCAGAGGGGACAAATTTGCCAACACATTTAAATATGTGCATAACTTAAAGAATGTGAGTAGTCCAAATTGAATCAGTGGGAGCATTCACATGCTTAAAATTAGGTATGACTTGCTGAATCAAGTTAATAGTCAATATTATGCATGAGTGAGTATGCCAGCTCAGTGTGGCACTTTGATGCCCTCTGGTGGTGTCTAGGCAAGTTTGATATTGATGAGCCTGCTACCGCCTTGGCTAAGGGAGTGAAGTCTTTTAACTCAGGAAGTAGCGCTTCCTGCACTGAGATCTGGAGATCCCAGATTTGAAACCTGCTACTGACAACCCATCTGTAACATAGACATTACCAGTTGTGCCCCATATGGGAAATTGAACTGGGAAGCCTCTGGAGCTTAAGAGAGGGGGTGTATATAAGCAATGCACATGGTGTGGTGCTCTCTACCTTCTCAGTGGTGGCTAAGCCACATGGATATAGATGATCCTGCTGCAGCCTTGGATAAGAGAGAGGGGTCCTTTAGCTTCAACAATAGAGCAGGAATCAGCAACTTTTGGTACACAGCCCATCAGGGAAATCTGCTGGCAGTCCAGTAGGGTTTGTTTACCTGCTGCGTCAGCAGGTTCAGCCAATTGCAGGGCCCACTAGCCATGGTTTGCTGTTCCAGGCCAATGGGGGCTGCAGGAAGCAGCGGCCACACATCCTTTGGGCCACGCCGCTTCCTGCAGCCCCCCAACAATTGACATCCAAACAAGAAAACTCATGGCAAAATATAGAGTAGTGAAGTTCAGTCAAGATATGGACAGGAGGAGATAAAGAAAGGAAAAAGCAAATTTCCAAAGAAAAACGTGAAACATTTACACAGTAATCAATGTACAAACAGTGATGGAGAGAGACCAAACCCATTAGTGATCACAGCTTAACAAACTTGTTGAGATATATCTCCAGACAGAGACAGAGTGCTTCGTTATGAGTGGCCAAGATCAATTTTTGAGGCTTAATTACATTCAAAACAAAACTGACCAACAGAACTACTCTCCAAACTACAGAGTGTGTTCTGAAAAGGAAGAGATGGTGGAACATTGTGTTGAATGCCTGCAACAGCCTGGCTGGGGGAGAATATAAGAATAGACACAATGAGGTCTCCAAGTGTCCACATTGGAGTTTCTGTGGCAAGTATGGATTTAAACAAATCATGAGGTATTATGATCACCGGAAGGAATTCTCTCTAGAAAATGAAGAGGCTACGATTGTATGGGATCTGGCAGTTGCCACAGAACAAATGGTGCAGGCAGACTAGACATAGATGTTGTAGAAAAGAAGACAAACAAGACCATGTTAATTGATATTGCTATACCAACAGACAGAAACATAAAAAGAAACAAGGAGAGAAGATGGTGAAGTATGAAGATCTCTGACACCAAGTGGAACAATTATGGAAAACTGGAACAAAGATGAGTCCAGTGATTAGTGAAGCACTTGGAGCAATCTCTAAAATTCTGAATGAGCAGCTCCTGAACAAGTTAGGAGTACTAGCCACCATGAACAGTGACCTTCAGAAGATAGTTTGTAGGCCCTGAAAGAATTTTAAGGGAAGTCAAAGGAGAGCAAGTGCATTTGAGCACCTAAAATACAGAAATTCAGCAGAAGAGTTAACAAAACTCCTCACTACCCAAAACTACAGAGTTAGTTTGGGGGCAGGATTTATTGGTGACTCATGGGGATAAATTAGACTGTAGCTTTCCCCTTTCCATGCTTATAGAGTTTGTTATGCTGTGAAGGCGATTTGTTTAAAGATAATCTCCATTGTGTAATTGAGAGAGAATTCTAATAAATAATAATTAATAATTTGCCACTGAAATGCACTCATATCTGAGATGGAAATGTTGTAGCCTCTGTATACCTAGGAGGCTACACAACAGTATGTTGGAGAAAAGAGAAGACTGGCTTAGCTAACTGAAACTACATAGGGAATTTAAGAACAGCAGGCAAAATTTATTTACCTAAGCTGGAACTTAGCCAGGACACAAAGGGTTATCACCTTTGCTCTTACGAAAAGTGCCATGGGATTTTTAATAACCATGAGTAATCAGCAGACCTGCCACATCTTACTCACTTTGAATTAATTCTAAGGCAGGCTTTTAAAATATTTTATTCTTATAATGAAGGGTTCAATAATGTGTTTTGATGTGACAGTTAAAATCCCCTATGTTTCTGAAATTTATTTAAGTTTTCACATCTTGAAAGCCCTGTATCAAAGAGTTCATTTTTGTATCTCAGAGCATATTATTATCAACAACACTTTTTTTTTTGCATAGTTTTTGTTCCTCAGTGACATTGTAAATTGCTGGTATAGTAATTGATTAATATCAAGGTTGAAAATACCGTTTATTTTTCTAAAACCCCATGAAGTTAGTAGGTAACATATGATTATACACCCCCTCACACACTATTATATACAACAAAATCCTAGATTACATGAATGTTCTTTAGATGGCAAAATCACAATTTAAAATTAAGAAATGCTAAAATTAAGCTTGCCCAGGTAATTTTAATTTGACCTCCTTGTGTGTCTTTCATTACATGACCACATATATTTTTTCTACAGGACTCCTGGCTCGTTCAGTCCATATACTTTGTGAGGACTCTATGTACAGGAATGAACTGACCCTTTTTTAGTATGCTTAAATGTGTACACTCACTCTCACACACACACCCTCTGATGAGGGTGTATAAACTCCATATGAGCAGTGTTAAAATTAGGGAGAGCCCAGCTAGCCCATTTTGTGGCACCTGTAGGGGAGACAGGAAATTAAGTGTTAGACCCAGGTGAGGAGAACCAGGCTGGGTGGTTCATATAAAGTAATGCTTCTCAACCGGGGGTACATTAACTCATCTAGTAATTTGCTTAGTTTTACAACAGATTACATAAAAAGAACTAGTGAAGTCAGTTCAAACTAAAATTTCATACAGGTAGTGACTTGTTTATACTGCTATGTATACTACACACTGAAATATAAGTACAATATTTATATTCCAATTGCTCTATAATTATATGATTAAAAATGAGAAAGCAATTTTTCAGTCATAGTGTGCTGTGACACTTATATTTTTATGTCTGATTTTTGTAAGCACGTAGTTTTTAAGTGAGGTGAAACTTGGGAGTACACAAGAGAAATCAGACTCCTGAAAGGGGTATAATAGTCTGGAAAGATTGAGGTATAAAGGAAGAACTGCAGGGCCAGTAAGGAGAGTTGAAAGAAAAAAAAATTGTATTAGGATGCATGTAGCCTGGTGGGAAAGGGCAAAGGGAAGAAAAGGGTCCAGGTGGCTGTGAATTGATAATGAGGAGGCTCAGCTCATCAACAACAAACTGGCAGGAAGCCACACAGGGAGTCAGACTTCCAAGGACAGAGAGAACTGGAGGCTGTGGCCCTGGAAAAAGTACTAGTGGACAGGTGGTGGTAAGAAGCAGTAAGGGCTTATAAGGACCAGGCCTTAGCTGTTTAAACACAGAGTCCTTGGGCTGGAATACAGAGGTGAGGGTGTGTCTGGTGTCCCCTACTATGCCCAGAAAGGAAGACAGGAAACCTCTTGGGGAAGAGGGGTCAAGGACTATACACACCAGAGTAGGACTTGGGCTGATAACCTGATGCAGGATCAGGGGACTTCTGGCCTATGGCACTCCATATTTCCCTGGAAGAGATCAGATTACAAATGAGCTGGGGAGATATGAAACTGGTAAGAAGAGCTTGATTGTCCCAGAGCCAAGCAATTGTCTGAGGATGGGGAAGAACTGAAGTTCAGTTGCTTCAGTGCTGCACCCAGCTGTGAGAAGATGCTATCTGTTGAGTTTGTTACATTACCCTCCCCATGTGTGTGCACACACTATTCTTCCAGAAATAATACAGCCCCTGACTATATTACTTCCTCACAGACCTTCTTTAGAGGTAGGTATCTCTCCTTAAATGGATAATTTTTTATTAAATCACTGTGTACATTATTGAAAGTATACAAGTGAGGCTCAAATTAAAAAAGACTGAGCAGGTCTGTTCAGAGAAGCCACCATGTCTTTCCTTACACCACTGAATGTGACAAATCTCACAAACAGCCTTCCTTACATTACTTTTTTCTTTTGGTCTGACCTGGCTTCAGTTGAGTCAGAAATTCTGGGAGATTAACTTTTCTCATGGTATGGCATTTTGGCACTTCCTCTTCTAGCCCTCGATAGAACCACAAAGTAGCCCAAACCTTTAACTTAAGTATCCAATTTTTCCAACCCTTGGGTGTGATTTGGTGATGGAATGTTCGGTTTGGTTTTATTTCATTCCAGCTGCTTTGCTCATCTGTGTGTAGCAAGTACATCGCTTCAGCAGAGACTAAATAAATGAAATGATCAGTCTCTTATAAATACTGTAACTGTCAGAACTATGATTGTTAAATTCTGGAAGGTGTGGGAGGTAATTTACAGGTGGGGGGGGAAACTTCTCTAAAATATGAAGAGCTGTATTCAAGCTACTTAGTTACTTATAATGAGGAATACTCTTTTAAATAGATGCTATGGAAACTTTCCTTATTCCTGTGTAGAAGAGAATGGAATTGATTCTGAATTCATTTATTGCTTGCCCTAGAGTAACCCATGGTGCTTGATTTTTATCAAGTAAAATCAGACACTAGCTCGAAGAGCTTCCAATCAACATTAAATGTATCGTTTGTTTGCCCCCTCAATGTTGTTTATGCACTGTTTAAATTGAAAATATGGAATTCTGTGAAGTACTAAAATACTAGGAGCTACTAGGGGGTTAGTCTTAGGGTTTTTTAATCTATGTGAAAATTATAGAATTAGTTCAATTTGATATATAAACAGGATTCTGAAAACACTATATATTTTTTCTGTGAAAACATGTATTTGATTTTCACCTTACAACATGTTCTAAACAAAAAACCCCTTTTTTTTAAGGAAGTTAGGAGCATGCCTTTTGAGTGCAAAACTGTGAGGTTTTTAAAGTGCTAACAATCTTGAAAGAGACACTTTTTTAGTTTAAATGGTACTTAAGTACTAAATTGGTCAATTTCTAAGCAATTTGATACTAATTACACAATTACTTTACTTTGATAAAGTACAAAAAGATACTTGCAGTATTTTTTGCCAACTCTATGGAAGAATCAAGAACACTATTATTTGATATAAAATGTTGTTGTTGTTGTTAATTCATCATTACACATGTCTAAGAGTGAGTACCCTGAGTGCACTGGAAGAATGTAGTTGTATCTCTTAAAATAAGAGCTGTTGAGCTCATAGGAGTGAGAAAAGCATTCAGAATGTGTGTTCTATTTCACAGGATTTCTCCTGGTCCAAATTAATCCAGACTCTCTGGGCACAAGTATAAGTGTGAGGGGAAGGAAGTAAATATGAGTTAGTCACCACAATGTTCTCCTGGTTTTTTTGGAGAGCTGCTAGCTGGCCAAGGCACTGGCATGAAATATGCTAACCTGGAGGTTGCTCAGTCATATACCACCTGCCAACACTGGATTGGGATGGGAGGATGGGGAGGTGCTGTTGGTTTTGGACACAAACCTTTTCCTGGACACACCCCTTACTCAAGGGTCAGGGGAAGGGATAGTGCAGTAGCTGCAGCAGCAGCTGCTTTATATGAATAGAGGATCACCCTATATACAGAGAATCCTTTGCTGGCTAGTGCTAGATTTAAATATGGGTTTGTACCAATGGCTCTTTTTTCCACTCTTCTCTTGATTCCCTCCTCTCCCACGCCCCAACAGAATTCCTGTGTGGATACCTATTTTGAGTCTCCACTAACATAGGCCAGACATTTCATAAGGTTTCATGTCACAGGGTATCTGACCTTTGTAAAAGTACATAGGTCTCAGTCTATTGGTGGCACAGATGATTTTCCTCCCCAGGTGGAGAGAGTTATGTGGGAGGAAAACAGGCATTGGGTGGATATGGATAAAAAAACCAAAGGCCTGTGTACAGCCAAGAGGTGACCCACAAAGCGAAGTGCTAGGAACAGTTTCCTGGAATGGTCCCAGAGGAAGGCAGCCATGGCTGAATAAAAATTCTGTCTGGAAGCTTTCTTCTCTTTTTGGTGGAGAAGGCAAAGACAATCCAAGGTTTGTATCTTTTATGGTGGGTCAGAGTAAGACAGTACTTGAGGAAGTAGGAGCTGTGGTGAGCTTATGATAGAAGGGAAGGCCTTTTTGTGTTTACACACTGAGTTTCAAGAAGGGTGATGGTTGTTGGACTTGTGAACATCTCTTCTGAGTAGTTGAGTCTAAGAAGAGACAGTGAGGAAAGATGCTGCAGAGCTACCACTGTGCCACAATGAGCTGTTGGGCAGCAGTTGACCTTGTTGGAGATCAGCTGCCCCAATCAGCTTTGACTTTCAGAAGAGCTCAAATCCTGCTTAGGCACCCAAATATGTGCTTGTGTTTCACAGGAACATGCTGCGCTCTTTTGAAAATCTGATCAGAGATAACATTTGCTGCTGGTGAGGAAGATATTTGAATAGCTGGCCCTCAAGTGGATAAATGGTAGCAAAGCTGTCTTGAAGATCTGGCCCCAATTGTAGATGCTGAGTGTAAACTTGAAAATCTGTCCCTAAACTCTGCCATATCAGTTAAGGATGTAACTACTTTTGTCTTTCCTAGTTTAGCTGTTTTTCCCTGCTACAAAATAGCATTTAACGAATATATTTAAAACAGCACATTTTTCCTCTTTATCTTTCCCACTTGCAAATACCTCTTCATCATTCCAAATGAGAAGCGGATCACTACTTGTGTATAAAGATATTTTCTCCTTCTTACCCACCCTCTTCCTGTCCTTATTTTAATCTAATCCGTAGAAAAACCCAATCTCTCCTAGCATTTTTAGTCATCTTGCTAGAGTTGCCGTCTTTGGAGTCAATTGTTTAAGCAAACCCAAATCCTGAACATAATCTGAATCTATAAGTTGCCCATTGTGTAGGAAGTTCATGTTTTCATAAAAATGATGGTTTGGAATAACGTAATGGCTTGTTGCTGGTAGTTAAATTTGGAATTATTGAATTGCTTATTGCTTTAAAGCAGTTACTATTGTGGTAAGCTTTGACAGACAAGAAAAGCCTTATTCAAGCTCACAAACATCTACAATAGAAATGATACAGCAATGATAAAAATACTGATACTTAGGCCACAAAAAAGAACAAATGTAAAAATGCCTTCTGCTTTGCAATCCATTTCAGTGAACACTTAGACTTCATAGGGTGTCTTCATTTTATAGCAGAATATCACTTTATCATACTCTAGCAACAATATTCCTTGCAATTCTGCTGATATTTGAGAACAGTGGCTACCTATAAATACAGACACCTGTTGACACCAGTGGTGAGTTGGAGCTGGTCGCGGGAACCGGTTGTTGAATTTAGAAGACCTTTTCGAACCGGTTGTCCCACAAGGGACAACCGGTTCGAAAAGGGCTTTTAAATTTAACAAAAGCTCCAGAAGCTCCCAGCCCTTCCCCCCCCCCCGCCCCTAGCCCCTACCCACCTCACTCTGCCTCTGCCTCCTCCCCTAAACACTCCCCTGGCTTCTCCTCCCCCTCCCCAGCTTCCCACGAATCAGCTCCTCACATGGGAAACCTGGGAGGGCTGAGAAGGAAGGGCAGCTTACTGCAGGTGAGCTGGGGCAGGGGGGCAGGGCTGCGAGGAGGGCTCCAGGTGCCACACGGCTCCCGCCTGGCCCCAACAGCAGCCTGCCGGGCAGCCTGGTCCCTGGGCCCAGCCCCAACCCAGACTTCGACCTCGGCCGGCCTGGCGCCCCGGCTCTGGCCTGACCCCAATCTCAGCCGGCCGGGCGCCCTGGCTCCAGTCCCAACCCCGGCTGAGTGTCTGCGGTCCCAACCCTGGCCCCCGCCGAGCCACTCCGGTCCGGCCCCAGATGAGCGGCCCAGCCCGGCCCCCACCTCCAGACAGCGCAGTAAGGGGGCAGGAAGCAGAGAGGGGGTGTTGGATAGAGGGCAGGGGAGTTGGGGGGGGTGGATTAGTGTCGGGGTGGTCAGAGGGCAGGGACCAGGGGGATTGAATGGGGGCAAAGGTCCCGGGGTGGGGAGTCAGGAAGGAGTAGGGGTTGGATGCAGGGCCGGCGCTACCATTTAGGCAGCCTAGGCAATTGCCCAGGGCGCCAGAATAATTTGTGGGCGGCATTTTGCCAGAGGGGGCGGCAGACGGCTCCGGTGGAGCTGCCACAGTGGTGCCTGCGGAGGGTCTGCTGGTCCGTGGCTCCGGTGGAGCCACCGCAGTCCTGCCTGCGGACGGTCGGCTCCTCGCGCAGCTCCGGTGGACCTCCCACAGGCATGACTGCGGCAGCTCCACCAGAGCCGTGGACCAGGGGACCCTCCGCAGGCACGACTGCGGTAGCTCCAACGGAGCTGTGGGACCAGTGCGCGGGGCGCCGAAATTGCCAGCCGCCTAGGGCGCTCAAACCCCTAGCGCCGGTCCTGGTTGGATGGGGCAGTGGGGGAGCTTTCGGGGGTAGGGATTCCAGGGGCAGTCAGGGGACAGAGAAAGGGATGGTTGGATGGGGCAGGGGTCCATCAGGAATGAGAGGAGGGGATGGATGGGGCAGCAGGGGACAGGGAAGGGGAGTGGATGAGGCAGGGGTCCCAGTGGTGTGGCTGTCAAGGAATGTAGGGGGTTGAATGGGGCAGGAATCTCGGCGTAGGGGTGGGGAGGGCACGACCCCCTCGTGGGGTGAGGGGGAGGGAATCCGTTGTTAATAATTTTGGCAGCTCATCACTGATTGACACTCATTCAATTTGCCAACAACAGATAAAGACTAGGGCTCAAAAATAGTAAGACAATGTTAGGTCAAACAATAATTTGTATCTCAAACAGGAAACTGAAAAGCTCAGTTAAATGCAATGCAACACAACGAGGCCACACTCAACTGTAGAAACATTAATTTGACCTTACAAATATTTCATAGACTATGAAAGGAGGCAAGTATTGGAGTTAAGGAACTAGACTGTTACTCAGTTGAGCAAAAGCCTTCTTCTATGACCTTGGGCAAGTTACTTTCAATAATCTAAATATTTTGGCACCTGAAGCTATAGCTGTGTTCCTAGCGCTATTTTAAAAATCACGCAGGTGCCTAACTCCCACTGAAATCAATGGCTTAGTTACTCATCTGTAAAATGAAGAAATAATATTCCTATACCTCACACAAGTGTTCTGAGGATGATAATGACACTGATTATGAAAATCTACCATGGTAAGCACCATAGAAAAACCTGTGAATGAATAAAAAGCCCCCTCTTTTATTATTCTGCAGTTGCAAAAATTTTCTTCCCAGTTGTTACTGAATAAATGTGTAGCTCCAAAGTGAACTTAGTTATTGTCTGATAGTTTTCTCCCTGTGTCTCAGTCCAGCGAGCAGGTGGGAAGCATCATTCTGCAGTAACTATAAGACATTCTTTCATGTACAACATGCAATTAACAAAAAGCCCCGCCTGTCTCATTGTGACACTATTGGGCACCCAGGCCAGTAAGAGGTTCAGTCAACACCTGTCATGTCTGGGTGACTTAAATGCTATGCAATGGTGTCTCACAGCCCTGACATCAACAGCAAGCATGAAGGTGTCACTGTGGTTTCCACCGTCAAGTTACTCTTTGAAGGGAGACCTCAGCAACCTTTCTACACACTGACAGAGCTGGTTCATAGTAAAAGTAAAACAAGCTTAGCAACAAAAGATCATAGATTTAAAGTGATTCCAAGTAGAAGGAATAGGAATAGTTACAAACAAGCAAGCAAAACTATGCTTCTAAGACTAAAGTCTAACTTAACAGGAGTCTTTTTGCAGTTTTCTCCCTGCAGTCATTCTTCCAGGATGGCTGGCCAACACAGAGTCCAAAGTGCTTGGTTTCTTTGTTTCCTTTGGTGAAGGCTAACCCAAAGTCCTTTTCCCATTCCATATATTCCTCTAAAGTTTACTGTCCTGGTGTCAAGATACAGGAAGGGATTCAGTTTTCTGTCTCCTCTAGGAGGGTGACATCTTGACCAATGTCCCTTCCTGAGTCCCCATGTGAGGTTTCCTTCTCCAATTTGCAATGCTAATGAAGTCTTCCCATCCCCTGCTTGTAAGCTGATTGCTGTGTTTACTTCTGATGTATCCCCACTGTCCATGGCAGATGAAGGAATTCACAAACCTTTGTCTATCAAAACCTCTAAACTTTTGATGTCATAACTAAGGTGTTTAGAACAGGCACATTTCCATCACATCTGTATAGCTCATTGTATAGTAACTGTACATGCATGCTGCAAGAATATTAATGAAAAGTGAGTTACTAGTTTTCCAGTGACACCAGGGCTGGCTTTAGGCCAATTCCCGCCTAAGAGGGCCCCATGCCTTAGGCGCCTTTTTAATTAATTAATTAATTAATTTTTTTACTCACGTGGTGGCGGGGGGGCAGGTCTTCCGTGGCATTTCAGCGGTGGCTGGGGTGGTCTGCTCCGGGTCTTTGGCGGCATTCAGTGGCGGGGAGGTACTTCGGTGCCATGGAGAACCTGGAGTGGACCTCCCCCTCCACTGCCAAAGTGCTGCCGAAGCCCCGGACTGCCGCTGGGTATTCGAATCATGCCCCACAGTTCATAAAACCGGCCCTGAGTGACACAATACAAGACACCTTTTAAACAAATATTGTGACTACAGGGTGTGGGGTGCACTGACGCTCACTGCTACATAACATGGAGCCACCTCTGGCTTTGGAGTGCTCTTAAGATCACACTCATGCCTTCAAAAATAGACAGAGAACCCCAGGCCCTTGAGGAATCATGCTCCACCAGGACCTTGGCGTAATGCTTCCCCACAAATTCAGTGGTTCCATCCTCACAATCCCTCTGGATCTGCTGCAGCCCAGAGCCCTCTGCAAGGAGACCGTTTAACTTTCTGACAGCTCTAGAATCGTCTTGGGCCTTAACAGCAATGGAGGCAGGTGTCCCAAGCTGCCCCTGAAACTCCCCCTAAAGGAGATTTTTCTCCATCATGAAGGGGGAATCATGAAATTAAATTATGTTCTGCTGTACTCCCCATGAGGTTTGAAGTGACAACGACCATTACTCCTTGACCCCCACATCTGTCTCTCCTCTTCCTCAAATATTCGATCCTCAATGCTACCAGTCTCCACGTCATCCAAGGAAGAGTAGATGTGAGGAAAATGGCGACTGAAGTAGCTGCAACTGTTATAAAGCTGTGGAGTTTGTTTGCATAGACAAACAAAATCCACCTCCATTTTGGATGTGGGCGGTGGGGCTTGGCTGCTGGGGACAGCTTGGTTGGGAGTAACTTGTTATAAGCTGCTGTTGCTGTATTAAGTAATGTTTAAATAAGGCATAACTTAAGAGCCATACCTGGACCATTGAGGCATCTGCCTGCTCCCCCTTTACATGAGGCAGGGAAGAGCATTAAGGGAATCAAGCCTTGCTGTCATTTGCTCAAAAGGCTGCCAATAGAGGATGAAATAAGATAAAGTGGGAACTGGTGCAATCCTTTCTGTGCCACATGGTAACATACTTTGGTAGCATAAAGGTTCAGATTTCCAGTATGCCAAAAAATATAAAATGTGTGAGCAGTAGGCAGCAATTTGATACTGTCATCAGTTTTCACTCAAAACTTCTATGCAAGTCAATGGGAGCTGACAGGTACTTAGCACTCTCAAAAATCAGGCTACTTAATAAAGTTCTTTGGAAACTTTGGCCACTCTGAATGCTGCTATTATACATCAGGCTTCTGCTTTAGGTTTTAATTGATAAAACACTCCCAATTTAAAAAAAAAAAAAAAGTGTTTATTGCATAACCACCAGAAATTTAAGGACTTGTCTACACAGAGCAGTAATGTGGACTAGCAGGGTGTGATTTCTAAAGTGCATTAATGTATCATACATTAATTAGTCCATGTAGACCTTGCTAGCATGCACTAAAGATTCCTTAGCAAGCTTAATTGTAGTAATACCACACTAGGAAACATTACAAAAAGATGACATTATTACAATATACTGTTATAAGAAGTAATACGTAGTACATACCTAAACCCCTGTTTTTTGACATCTAAAAATTCAGTTTGCTACAAATAAACTTTCAAAATGAAATTAATATACCCCCGCCCTTTAAAAAAAATCCCATTTCATGTGCTATTTCTCTTAGATTAGTAGCTTTCAACCTTGTTTCATTTGTGGACCCCTAATAAATGTCAACTGTCAGTGCAGACCCATTTGGAAGTCTTAGATATAGGCTGCAGACCCCTGAAGCCCGTGTGTCATGTAACTTTATTTCATTCCTGTATGAAAGGAACAGTTCAACAGAATAGATCTGTGAAGATTACTGTATATCCTTACTGACCAATACCATACAGGATTAGATTGCTTAATTTTTTTAGAACTGAAATTGTTGATGGCAATTCAGTCTAATTTCCCCCTAAACAATGCTAAAATGCAACATGATTTATCTTTTCTTCTCTGTAAGATGCTTGTCCACAAATGTGTAGAGAAATAATTGACTTAACCTATTTTGACATAATATTTTTATGAGATTTTCCTCAGGAATATTTCCACTAGTGAAGAATTTGCAGCTATAATTTTGTGAAGACTCTTCCACTGTCTTCAAATACTGATTCTGAACAGTATCTAAGAAAAAATCCTCCAAAGTTGCATCTATAACAGGGGTAGGGAACCTATGGCATGGGTGCTGAAGGTGGCACACAAGCTGATTTTCAGCGGCACTCACACTGCCCGGGTCCTGGTCATGGGTATGAGGGGTTCCACATTTTAATTTAATTTTAAATGAAGTTTCTTAAACATTTTGAAACCCTATTAACTTTACATACAACCATAGTTTAGTTATATATTATAGACTTCTAGAAAGAGACCTTCTAAAAAGGTTAAAATATATTACTGGCACGCAAAGCCTTAAATTAGAGTGAATAAATGAAGACTCAGCACTCCACTTCTGAAAGGTTGCCGACCCCTGGTCTATAATATCTCAATGTGTGTTCAGTGCCATGCTCCATGCAGAATATTTGACCTAAGATCAGGTATAGAAATTCCAAAAGACTGAAGGAGTACTAATGTTGTAGCAGTAGCCAAAAAGGACAGGTAGAATGACATGGAAAACTATAG
This sequence comes from Gopherus flavomarginatus, assembly GCF_025201925.1. Classification (NCBI taxonomy): domain Eukaryota; kingdom Metazoa; phylum Chordata; order Testudines; family Testudinidae; genus Gopherus; species Gopherus flavomarginatus. The sequence continues at coordinate 28,083,498 of NC_066626.1, forward strand.
GCTGGTTAGTCTGACATCAGACCTGGGCAACATAATGGAAATACTAATAAGGGATCAGCTGATAAAGAATTAAAGATTACACTTCTATCTTTAGTACGCTAGCTCTTGTCAAGCTTGTGTAGGTGGATCTCCTTGAGCTGGAAACTATATCTCCAGGTGGAAGTGTAGATTTACCTTTAGTCTTTTGTAAGGTTTTTGACCTAGTACCATATGACGTTCTGATTTGAAAAACAACAAAACCTCTAAATATCAATAGAGAGTACATCTTAAATAGGTTAAAACTTCCTAACTGACAACTACTTTGAGATCTGCCAATAGGGAATCCCAACTGATGGGGGTGTTTCTAGTTGGGTTCTGTAGGGATCAGTACTATGCTTGATGCTAATCAAGTAAATTTAATATCACTGATATTTCCAGATGATGAAAAGTTTGGCAGAGTGGTAAACAAGATCAGGGCAATCACAAGAGTGATCTGGAATGCTTGGTAACCTGGATCAATTCAAATCTAGTGTGTCTTTAATGCAACCAAATGTGAAGTCCTACATCTCATAGTAAGCAATGCAGGCCCAACCTAAAGAATAAAGATTTGTATCCTGGAAACCAGGAGCTCTGAAAAAAGATCTAGGGGTCACAGTGAGCAAACAACTCAATATGAGCTTCCATGCAACTCTATGCCCTCTTCCTCCCCCCTCTCCAAAAAGCTAATGTGGCTATTGGTTGTATAAACAGAGGAGTAGTGAGTATAAACAAATAGGGTGTGTGGTGTGTGTTTTTTAATCTCTGTATACAGCATTGATGAGAATACTTTCCACTTAATGTCAAAAAAAAAATTGGAGAGGGTGCAGAGAAGAGCCACAAAAATGATTTGAGGAGTAGATTAAAATGTTACATAGTGAAAGACTTAAATAGCCCAATCTGTTTTGTTCATCTAAAAGATGAATTTGCTTTGATAAGTTTACCTTCATAAGGAGAAAACCCTGTGTATTAAATGGCTCTTTAATCTAATCTACCAGAGAGAAGCATAGCAAGCATGGCTGGAAGCTGAAGTCAGTCAAATTCACACTGTAAATTAGGCACACCATTTTACCAGTGAGAGTGATTTACCATTGGAACAAAGTCCCAAAGGAAGTGGTGTGTATTCTCTCTTGGTCTTCAAATCAGGTCTGGAAGTTATGATTCAGCCAAACACAAGCTATTGGGCTCAATAATGGATAACTGGTTGAAATGCAATGACCTATTTTATACAGGAGGTCAGACTAGATGATCCCTTCTGGGCTTAAACACTCTGAATCTGTGAATCTCTGAAAGGTAACCTCTCAATTTAAGCAAAGTAACAGATCAAAGTATATTTTTTGTCCCAATCTGCTCTTCTGTGCATAGACTTTAGGGATGATAAAACATGTTTATTTTTGTTTATATTTCACCCCTGATATTTTTCAATATTAATACTAATTTCTACAGAGCATTTATTGATTTCCTTTAGTATAATTTTTATTGAGTGGATAAGGGGATGACAAATCAACAAGACACAATTCTGCTGTGTGGGAATGGGGGGAATCGAAATCAGTGGGTGTGGACAGTCTATGTGATTATGGTACTGCCTGTGGGTTCCCTGCATCCTGTTGTGAAGAAGGTGTTGGTAATGAAGTGCTCTGCAGTATTCTCCCAGCTCTGGGGATGGAACTATTTTCTCTGCCTTAGTAGTGATACTATATAGCCCAAGGTTCAATGTGCTTCAGTAACAGTGGTGGGAACTACCAATTATTGTCTACAAACTGTTACATTTGGAGACAACTTCCTTGTTCCTGACAGAGTCCCTCTGCCATGCCATCAGGCTATTTTGGTACTGAATTGGGAGAATGAGGCAAACGGAAAAGGCGGCTGGGCTATAATCCTGTTCGATATTTCCTTACAGAATAAAACTTTGTTCCTGGTGGTTTGCTTAAGTGGGTCTCTCTGAGGTGGATACACACTGGCACACAATTTAGAAAACATTTGGAAATCTCAGGCTCAGTCCCCCAAAGTTGTAACAGCCACAAGGCAAACTTGCCCTATGTTGAACAACCCAATACTGGGATGGTGAGCAGGGGAGAACATTACACTAACAATGTCCATTCCACATGTAAAGGAGCATTAAATACATCCCTTTGTCACATCCTATCTCATTGATACCTTCACCTCAGCACTGAATTCCTTTCAGACTGCAATATAACATTTTGGATTATTAACTATTCCTGGCTGTGCTAGTGTTTCTGCAGGTGTTCCCTATAAATAAAGGCAATTAAATATTATTTCACACTTTAGGCAAAGTGATATTCACATGCCTGTATTTTGTGTGGAATGTAAAAAGTACTGTAAAGTAAATAGTGTACTGTAAATGATCACATTGCATGGCTTGTTATAATACATCTTTCCCCTTTAAAAGAAATTCATTAAATTTCCATAACTGAGATGAGAATATCACCCTTGTTGAGATTTAATACCTAGCTAACTAATTTGTACAGTTTTTGTTATCATAGTCCCCCCCCCCCCGTCTTTCACAAATAATTGAAGTAAATGTGATAGGTTTTGGAGAACCATCTGTCATGTGTGGTATTACATCCTCAACTCAGATGGAAAAGTGGTCTTGTGATAAACAAGTAGGCAGTTTAGGAACATAAAGTGCTTAAATCTATGAAAAAAACAGCTTCCCTTCTCTCCCCCCAACCAAGCTGGTTAATATAATATAATCACTTCCAGCATTTCAGTCTTTGATTTTTGACAGAATTATCACCAACTAGAGTAAATAAAATAGGCAAGGACAGAAAAAGCTCTCAGCTCTGTTTATTAATAGTCAGTAGCAGATCCTTCATAATGGCTTCAAGGTTTCCATTGGTAAAGTGAATGTTGCACTCAGAATTTGGATTAAAAGTGAAACACTGAATGCAGCTGTAATGTTGCACTCTATATGATTCTATCAAAATATGCTACTGAGTGTGAATATAATGTAACTGGAATATGCTTCATGCAAAAGTTTTCTTGTAAGGAATCATTACAAAGCTTATAATCTATTGAGTATGGTCATCCTCTTTGTATAAACGTATCACTCCTGAATCTGGAACTAGAAATATGACTCTGAGGTCCTATTGTAGTTATGCAAAGTGTGGACCGTTAATGGTGGTTTGGAATCTTGATGGCTCCCATCAACCAGGATAATTGACTGTGGATGGCTCTGTTTGCTTGCAGGCCTTCCTATGAGTCAGGCTGGGAGGAATGAGGGCTTGAAGTCTTACAGTGACATGTGATCATGTCACCTGAACTGGAATCCATCTTTAATCTGGTGTTTTCCATTTAGAAGGAGAGGTTGGAACCCAGAGAGGGACAAAGGATTCCCACCTTGTGCAAAGCTATATAAGGGGGTGGAACAGGACAAAGGGGGCTGCAATCATGAGAAATCCCTTAGCTACCACCTGAACTGGAATAAGGACTGTATTGGGGGAAGGATTGGGCCCAAACTGGAAGGTGTCCAGTCCCTGACAGAAGCTTATTGAAACATCTCTGAGAGTGAGATTTTATCTGTATTCAGTTTTCATACTGCATTAGGTTTCGACTTAAGCATGTTTTGTTTTATTTTGTTTGGTAATTTACTTTGTTCTGTCTGTCATCACTTCGAACCCCTTAAATACTTTTTGTATTTAATAAAACCACTTTTTACTTAATACATACTCTGTGTTAATTAACAATACTCGGAGGGGCAAACAGCTGTGCATCTCTCTCTATCAGTGTTATAGAGGGTGAACAATTTATGAGTTTACTCTATATAAGCTTTATACAGGGTGAAACGGATTTACTTGGGGGTTTGGACCCCACTGGAGTTGGGCTTCTGAGTGTTAAAGACAAGAACAGTTCTTAAGCTGCTTTCAATTAAGCCTGCAGACCTGTGGATCAGACCTGGGTCTGTGTTTGTAGCCTGCAAGTGTGTCTGGCACAACCAGGCAGGGTTCTGGAGTCCGAAGTGGGGAGGGAAGGCAGGGGCAGAAGTAGTCTTGGCACATCAGTTGGCAGCCCCAAGGGGGTTTCTGTGAGCCAACCCATCACAGAAGTTTCCATAGTGAGTACAAGTCCCCCCTCCCTTCCCACACACATACTTTTGGAAATGTGTTCCACAGTATTAATTAAAAAAAAAAAGTGCAGGTGTCAATGTGTCAAAGTAAGAATCCATTTTGCTGATAGTAATTGGCATGAAGCATACTCCAGGTAATTACAATGATTCAAATATACTGAATACACAGTGCTTAAGGTTTTGGATCAACTGTAAACAGTTTTGTTGTTTTTTTGGGTTTTTTTTTAAAAAGATTATAAAGTGATGTTTACATTCAAGGAAATACTGAAATTCTTGCCTGAATCATACTTTCTATAACTGGTTTCTAATGTCATGTCCAGAGCAGCTAGTCTGAGCTTTAAGTTTTGCAAGTTAGGACTTGGCTTTCATATAGCACTGCTGGCCGTAAAACTCAAAGGAAGATCACACATTAAAGGGGGATCCCATGATATTTCAGAAATGGGTAGTGGCACCTATACCACCACACCCCTCCTGCAGCTAGCTTAGATGTTATTGCTTGGGTTTCTCTGTACCCCACTGATCGCTGACAGCCATTTGGGACTGTTGGATGCTTGAACAAATTAAAGAAACCTTCAGATTTTTTGGATAACACTACAGGACTGGCCCATCTGACAGTCAGCCCAAGACTGGAGGAATGCATATGTGGATTTGAGGTGTAAAGTCATATTTGCATCCTCACTGAGTTCCCTTGTAGAGTTTTTTCACATGCACCTGAAAATCTTGATCTTCATCTGCAGGTTTCAAAGACGTTTTCAAAGGAAGATAAGGATTGTTATCTCCATTTTGCATATAGGTGACATCTGGTGAAAAGCAAAACTCTCATTTACTTCACAGGAGTCAGGATTTCACCCCAGCACTCCTGACTCTCAGTTCAGTGACTATCCACTGGGTCATGCTCCTTCCTCAGCAAAGTATCTAGAAAACTTTACCGTTTATATGAGCCTCTAAGTCTGGATTAAATAGCTGAGCTTTTTATGCTCACAGTTTTAGTCCTTACAAACTCGCCTTAGATACTTAAATAACATCACAAGTGCTGTGGTAAGGTAATCTCTGTATTCAGTATAGGCAATGCTTCACAATCCTTATGTAAGATTATCTAGCTATTAAAGAGGGTTTTTTGTGTGAATAAGTACAGCCACTTCCATTTTAAGTTCACTTCTGTAATGACTGAACTATTTTACCTATTTGTGAAATACATTAAGACATCAAATGCAGTGTGTGTGTATTGTGAATACATAGGTGCAATTAGAAGATAGACAATTATATCACAAAGGTATTTATGACTTTCCATGACTGCAGTATTTGGATGATGGGCATGTGGAGAAATCATGAAAATCAAACTGATTCTTCTCTGTTCCTTATATCCTGCCAGTTCCTACATGTAGAATTCACTTTTGTAATAATATCAGTAGTAGATCCACTACCACATTGATTTGGGCACATATAGAATATGGTCATAAACTTATTATGGTCTCCATTTACCAACCCCAGATTTTCTGTTCCTGAAAGTCCTTAATTTTTGTACATATCTGGAGTGTTTGGCCAAATGCTCAGCTGCAGTCTGGCTACTTTATTGCATTCTACTAGTGTGAAACAATTCTAAAGCTAGTGTAGCTAGCCATGGGAAGATGAACCGATTGTTACCTCTCCTACTGACAGCATAGGGATAATGACAGGGAGGAGGAAGGAATTATGGCTTTGGTTTCCCTAATCCCTCTAGCAACCCTTGGGACCATTGGTAGATGGTGCTAATTGGACTGTATTAACTGTCTACTCTAATTTAGGCCAGTTAAGTGTCCGGGATTCAGGTAAAGACAAAAATAGCTTAAAATCACCTTGGTATGTGCTGCTTGAGTTGCACTGGACACTTCACAGCCATGTTCAAAGACTGGAGCCTAAGACTTTTCACAGCTGTAGGAAATGCTTGTAGATATACTAGTTAACTTAACAACTCTTATTTCTTCTCAAAAAATATGCCACCTCTAAGTCACAACCTCAGCTTGGCAAACTAATGTGCTCCTCATGTTTCTTTAATGAACAGGTCAAGTTAACACATGCAGGAAAGAATTGTTAAAGAAAATATTCAGCATTCACTTTCCAGTTGATTTCTTCTGTCGAGTGCATTATATCTGTATCAAACCATGATTGTATCACTTTTTTTGTTCCTACTTAGTGTATTTTTTCCTATAAAATCTTCCACACATATGGCAATAGCTGGAATCTATTTCAAGCGAGCATAATCCAACAGTGGGTTTACTCATGACCGTCACAATTCCAAAGCATTGGCCAGTATAGGAAGTAATAGTGTCAGTGATGCTCTTATCCTATTTTGAAATAAAAATTGTAAATTGGCCTACAGTCCTATGGCCACTTGGAGTGGTCTATATAAAAGACATTCATTTTTTGAAATGCGACCTTTTTTACCTATCCAATGTCCTTTTCTTTTACATCGCCTTCTTTCATGGCATTTTTCCACAGTGGGATCCATTTTTTTTTCTTTAGTGAAAGATAACTAGGACATAAGTTCACTATTTTTCATTGTATAAGATGTGCTTGTCATATTTTATTGGTGTAAGTACATACATTTAATATATAAAATTGACACTAATTGTCTTCTAAAGAGAACTCACCAATCTTTTCATTTGCTGCTTCAGCCATTCCCCTAGGCAGAAGCTTGAGTAAATCAACAAGCTTTTCACCATACCCTGATTATCCATAAATTTGGACTTTGTCTGACTAATGGTGGGTGTGAGGCTCAGTCAATGGCCCTCCACTGCAAAAGTTTTGTCACTGGACAGCAAAACAGAAATTGAGGGGTTGGTGGTGAGAGCAGATCACCTGACTTCTCCTTTTAGGAGAGAAGCAGTTTCTGAGATAATTATAAGGGATTTATAACTCCAAGCCACAACATGATGTGTTGAACATTTACCATGTGTCTGGTTCTGTTCCTTTGTAATGATGCTACTTTTAGAACACTGCCACAAAAAATGGCTTTCACACAGTACATAATATTTTCCAACTTCCCCTACCTGCTATATTTTCAGTGATCTGGCGTACTGAGTGAGTATTTAATCAGGAATTAAAAATCAGGTCCAAATACAGGAAAAGCTTACTACATGTCTCTGTATACATCTAATTTTAAATTTAAAATGTGCAATCTGATTCTTGTTCAGCCCAGTAAAAACACTCTCCAGGCAAGTCCATATAACTGCCAAAGAAATAAAAACCAATTGACTTCTTTATTTATTAAGGCTTCATTTTAGGCCCAGGAAATTTTAGTAAAAGTCATGTACAGGTCATGGTTAGGAAACAAAAATTCACAGCCCATGACCTGTACTATATACTCCTATATACAGCCCCCGAGCCAGCTGCATCAGCTGCTGAAGAAGTCACAGCACTCATGGAAAGTCATGGCATCAGTGACAGACGGAGACACAGCCTTATTTATGATTCCTCTTAGCTATTAACAGCCCTGCAAGTTTATTTTAGCTTTTTTCTGCTTTCCCAAAGATGGAACTGACAATTCCTAACCCCATTCTATTACAAATCATAACAGCAGAAAATTAATGCTGTTCAGTGCAGGCTTTATGTAATCTGTAGTATGTAATTTCAGTTTTAATTGGCTAGGAGCTCCTACATAGGCTACTCCGAGGGGAATTCTGCAACAAAAAATTAAGTTCTGTGCACAATATTTTCAAACCTGCAAAATTCTGCATATTTTATTTGTCAAAATAACACAATATAATTACACCAGTTTCAGTTATTTTTGGTCATTTATTTCAAAATATCTTTCAGCAAGTATGTCTGTAACAATACAGACAACAAAAAATTCAGGAAATTTTTTTGACAAATTCTTTACTAGTCATATTAATACAGAACTCTGAGTAATAATACATTTAAACTAGAATACAGAACCATATTTCTTGCACTTCTCCAAAGCATTGCAAAGCCTTGGCATTGGGGTAAATGAGGAGCTGAGCGAGATGAATTTGAGAGCTTAGGGAACAAAAGTTTATTAATAAAAATTAATAGAAAAGTATCTTTTAATGTACTGAAAACTCTGCACAAAAGCACAGTGGAAGGGAAATAAGTAAGCTGAGCTAGAACCAATACTGAATGGTTGAGAAAAGTGACCAACAGGTCAGAGCCAAAATATGTGGAGGGATTCTCAGTGTGTGTAGGTTAACTATGAAACATTTCTTGAGTGGAAATGTTTGTGTATCCATAATTTCACTTCACTGGTGATACACCACAGCTGAATATGGCTCAGTATCTTTAAAATAGTTGCAGTTTGGGAAGTGTGTGGGAGGACTAATGGTGAGATATTTGGGAAAGAATACAAGAAACTAACACAAAGGAGAAAGTAGTAGATATCTCTATAGAGCTCCAGGCATCATACACCGTAGGAAGAATTCTCAGACTCAACAGAGAATACCATCCAAGAGGACCAACATGATCACTTATTAGAACATTACAAGTAAACAAGAATGGACCTAGCAGAAGTCTAGAGCTATTGCTACAACTGCTCTGGAATCTGTTCAAGACAATAAAAAGTATGACTATAATGGAAAGTTGTATCCACTATTGTATAATTCATGGGTTGTATTGTCATCTTGGCAGGGAAAAAAACAATGGATAAGGCATCCTGAGGTTATAATCTAACCTGCCACAACTCTGATCTGTTTAAATTATTTTACAGGATCAAATATTCCCCATAAAATATATTGATTGTCTTACAAACATACCTTAAGGAAAGGTTAGTGTGCTCCCTGGTAAACTGTCCAATTGACCTCCCATTATTCCTTCAACTTGGGCATCTATGGACTTATTTTAAGCCTATTAAAGTCAATTAAAAGGTTTCCCATTGCCTTCAGTAGGCTTTGGCTCATGACCTTAGGCCCTCGTTAAAGAGTTTGTAATGCATGTCTTCATGTTTTGTTTAGAAATAAAAACATAATTAAAATACTGATAGGAATATATCCTAAAACAAAAACTTTGTATACACTGTGCAATAGGTTTCAGAGTGGTAGCCATGTTAGTCTATATCAGCAAAAAGAACGAGGAGTACTTGTGACATCTAGAGACTAAGGTGCCACAAGTACTCCTCTTTGGGGTTTTTTTTGTTTTTTTTTTTTTACTGTGCAATAGATTTGCTTTGTGAGTGTTCAAAAGCACTGTATGTTAGCCTGACTCTGATCTCGCTGAAGTCAATGAGCGTTTTACCACTGACTGCAGTGGAAAAAGAGGTAGACCAATGCTGGTGATTTTGAAAAATCCCATTAGGTACAGAGAGGTGCCTAAATACCTTTACAAATCTGCTCTCTAGTCTATGATATTGCCCATATTCTACCATAATTACAGCTGTCCAACCACATGAACTTAATGTAAATTGTGGCAGATGAAATTAAATGGGAGAGCAGAATTTATCTTAATATATGCTAATAAAGGATCTAATCCCATGAACTGCTATTTGTGGGTGTGGTTTGTAGGATTCAGGTTAAAAACTTTTTACAGAACATGATGAAAATATTCCAACACCTTGTCAGTAGCACAGTAGTTGCAATGTAAATCTTTGCTCGCTGAAAGATCCCAGTACCCCTAACAAATGGGATAACATTATTGTAGTCAGGTCTTGGTAACTAAAATAAAGATGCAAACACCAAGACTTAATTTATGTTGGTGATTTCACTCAGAGATTTCAAATGAACAGTGTTCCAAAAGCGTATGCACACAGTATCCTGAGTCCAAAAGTCACAAAGGCATGGCAGCTGATTATCTCAGAACTCACCTGGGTTTTTGGTATTGGGTTTTTTGGTTGTGTGTTGGTTTTTAGGATTTGGGAATGAGTAAATCATTAGCAGGCAACAGTGGGAAGCTCTTGAGCGCTCTGAAAGTGAGCAGTATACTTTTAAAATCAATGCAATAGCTAGGGAACAAGAATGTTCGTATGGAATGATTAAATAGCTGCTTAGTATTTTGAACAAGCAAAAGCCCAGAAAGCAATATATCCCATGATCACGAGTACCAAGAGTTTAATTTTGCAGTGACTGATGCATAGACCAACATCTACACATAACTTTAGGAAATAGCATGTTTAAATGGAATGCTTTTCTTCAGAGTCTGGAAACTCTTTCCAAAATGATACTATGATCAAGATATTAAGATAAATGTGGGTGCTAGGCAACTCTGAAATCCTGACAGACACTAAGAAAATAAAGCATCAAAACAAAGGAAAAGGCAAGGCCAAGGTATCAGCAGAGTAATGGAGCATCACAACAGGTCAATGAAAAATTGAGGCAGAAATCAAAATTGCACATGTAGCAAGAAAAATAATGTCCCTAGTATGCAGTTTAATGGGACACGTAAGAGGCACCTTAATAAACTAAGCAGAGGAGGAATCAAATATCTTTTATGTAGAAAAGATAAAAAGCACAGTCAGTTCTCAGTACACATTCAAACGGTGGTCAGATTATGCCAGTATCACCTCTTATTTTCTGATATCAAACATTATAAACTCATCCAGAACTAACAATGAAGAGACAGCTTTCAAATCAGTCAAAATAATTGCAACTGAAAACTTTACCAAGTGCAATCTCGAGTCAATTCCTGAACTAAGTGATTGCTAGAATGTGTATGCATTCTATTATTTTCATATCGCTGCATATATTATCCTATAAATTAACCTGCATCTGCTCATTTTCAGCCTTTTGAAGGATCTTAGCCTTGATCTGCAAGGTAGAAATCATAGTAGGATGATCATTAAGCAAACCATCAGGCTTTATCATCCAAGGTCTAATAATTTTAATCTTAAAGGCATTGAGAGTTGCACCGAAAGTCAGAGACTTTTATAAACTGTGTGTATGCCAAGAGCCAATGGAACGAAATAAACTTTATAAACTAGACTCTTCAGGCCAGACATCCAAAGAACAGATATTCTTAGAAATTATCCAAACAATTCTCATGTAAGATGTATCTGTACTTTAAGAGCTCGAGTGATAGCCACTGGAATACACAGGGATTCAGTTGTTGAAAATAATGACTTTGCTTCTTCCATTCAGCCATGGAAGAGATGGTAGCAGGAGACTCACAAGTCATAAACAAAGTCAGCATTATGAGATCACTGCTTTATCTTTTCCTTTGCAAATCTATGCAAAAGTCAAGTTATTTCTATACATAGAAACATTTGACCTTTTATAATGTAAAATCCACCACTATTCCATTTATTGTCCAGTTTGTGAACTGCAATCATCAAAGCCAATATGGTAGCTATAAATGAAGATTTTTCTTTTCTCGGGGAATAGCAGAAACATTAACAATATCTGTCATTGTGGTATTGGATAAATACTCATTGCTATGTTAATATGAAAATTAATCACCACCTACAGTGGTTATGTTGATATGACATATAAGGATTAAAAGTGATTATGGGTAATTTATTTTGGGATGGGGAGGGGAGAATCTTCTTTCTATGGACTTGATCCTGAAGGTATAGAACAGTCTCAACTCCCATTAGCACCAAGAAGCTAGATTTTTTTTTTAATCTAAAATCTAAATTTGACTACTAGAGCAGTCAGTGGAAGGCCATGGAGCTATAACAATTTACACCTGTTGAAAATCTGCCCCTAAATATTAAGAAAACATTAACGCTATTTTTGTAATTTTTATATCTAATTTCTCTCTATTCAATAGCAACACCTAGAAACAGTGCTTTATTTACTAATCGCCTTTACAAAAATTCTTCATCTCAAAAAGAAAGCATATGTATAGCAGGCTTTGTTTACAGTCATGCACAAAATCTTTACCCAGAAGGTAAAATCAATGGGACACTTCAGAGTCATCTTGCTCCAACCTTCTGAAGGAAGGTTTAGGGGGTGGCATTACATGTTGTATAAATCCTCTACGAAACTATTCAAATAGCGCTTTGGTCAGTTTGGGCTCATCCTTCTCCCACTGGAATAGGATAGGATCCTGACTGGAGGCCTAAAAGCCAGATTTATTTGTTTCCATTCTTTATTTTCTTCATTCTTATCTGCTCAACACATCATTTTGCTCAATCCCATATTAAACAAAGTGTCAGTTTATGATAAAAACACTCTGAGCCTGACACTCATTCTTTAAGAAAAGCTTTGCCTTTTATCTTGTGGCTTTTAATTTTGTTTTGTTTTGTTTAAGCTTTTATCACATCCCCAATCCACTCCAGCTAGTCTGATCTTCTCGTAAGTTTTATGAAGTGGCGTATCTCAACAATGTTGTGGCCTCCAGCCAAGGCTAGCTTACTCACCTCCAAAATCTGGCTGTGGTCGTGCAGGGTGGTGATGACTTGGCATGTTGCTGGGGCCACCTCTGCAGCATCATATCCTTTGTCTCCAGACCATGAGGAAGGCTCTCCATGAACTTCAAGCCATGGAGAAAGTGTGTCCTGTGGCTCAAAGGAAAAGCAGGGATATGTGAATTGATCTCCCACTCTGGAAACTGAAAAGTGTATGTAGCCTGAAGCTTTAGGAATGCTTAAGTATTTCTGAACTGGGGAACTTCCCCTGTGCTTGTAGGAGAAGCTCTGTCAGCCTGATTCCCTTTGAACAGTGAAAACTGTGAAGGTGATAGCCACATATGGCTGAGGAGGCTCAGAGAGTATCATACTATCTTCTGTGAGATCCAAAGGGCTTGAGGACTGAACTCCTTGCTCATTTTGTAGTGGTACAAGCTCTCTCCCCTGCAACTGAGCAGAATGGTAGAAATGCAATGAAAGGCACTTCATGAAGACTGCTGTCCCGTACCCACATTTTTTTTAAAGCTTAGGTCTATACCTGAGTTGTTTCCATTTCCCTTGCTCTTAGCCTTTTTTTTTTCTTTTTTTTCAATCTTGTCAGGTCTCTCAAAGAATCTGTAGTGTGTTTCAATAAAACTTTCAAAAACTGTGTGTGTATGAATTCTACTCATTTGAATTGTCACAACTTGAGAGTTCTGTTTTTTTTAATTCATAAATCAGACATAGGGAAACCAATATGGTATTTATAATGAAATTAGATTTGAGCTGTAGATGTAAGTGGCAAAGTATAAGTTTGCATCTCTGAGTGTGATTAGGTACGTAAGTTAGATAAGAGTGTACCACAAGGCCTACACGCTTTAGGTCTGTAAGATATAGCTTGACCATAGAAGGTCTCAGGCCTAAAACAGGTTGCCATGACTAGTACCAGGAAAAATATAACTTTTATAGTAAAAGATGAGTTAACTAGTAAACTAGAAACTATGCAGCAATAGACTGGAAAATGTGTCCCAATGTAGCAGTGAACATTGCAAGATGACTAGTAGTAACATCTTGGGGAATTTTAACTGGACCACAAGTTATGGAAACTATCTGATGTTAATGAGTAAAAAAGGAGCTAATGAGGTAGGGTATGAAAATGGGGGACCCCTACATTAGTGGGATGTGGAAGTATGGATAAGGAAAAAGGAGTCGCAATACATATTCATATGTATGAGCCTTAGTAGGCATGAGTGTGACTCAGGATAAAAGATGCTGTTTAGTCTGTATGCTGTGGTGGGAGCACACAGGGAGACACTAGGATGACGACTACTGGTGGTGGTGGGGCTGATAACAAAGAAGGAAGAATGACTGACTGACTGACACACCAGAGTTAGCAGGAGATGTGAGTGATGCGCGTGCCCACTCTCTCTGCTGTTGTATTTCAGTATATGTAGGATTATTTATTTGCTTAGTTTGATTCATTCATAGAGGGACTTGTGATGAATTGCAATTGTTTCTCACATGCTTCTACAGACTCTCATTCTAAGGATAATGATAGTGATAGTGATATTCTTGATGCTATAGCCCTCAGGAAATTTAACCTTTGACCACTGTGGTCCAAGAGATTGATCAAAATGCCAATCCATCAATAAGGCTACAGGCTGATCAAGAGTGCTTAGCTTATAATAGGATATTGGATACCATATCATACATGATATAAAGAAATATCATGGGAACATTTATTTTGATAAAAGAAATCTCACGTTAAGGTCTTTAGGTCCTATCTGGCAAATGCTTACACATGTGATTTAGTTGTATGCAGATGTGTTTGCAGGATCAAGGACTTAGACTGGAAACACTTCAGGGCAGGAACACAGTATTATATAGAATAACCACCACTAATGGGTTTGGAAACAGAAAACCAAACACAATGTAAATTATTTTTTTTGTTTTTATTATCCTGTACAGATTCTTAAAGATTTCCAAACAAGGCATTTCCAGAAAGGCTTGAATATTTTTAAACCATAGGTACTCTTTTTTCCTCTTTCCATTGTGCTATAAATGTATGTACACACTGTTTTATGATGGGATTGATTGGGAGGCCCCCATCAGAAAGGCTCAGAGGGTCCCCTGTATATATGGATCTTCCACAATCCTGGTAGAGTGGGGCAGTCAGCAGCTTCTGCAGAAGGATTACTCCTTGGTGGGGGGTGGGGATTCATTGCTGGGAGGGGTTGAGTTCACACACAATCCTATTATCATTCTCTGTTGGAAATCAACACAGAAGGTAGGAATGCAGATCTCCTGGTGATGAAGGTCATGTAAGTACATACACAGATAAACGGATAATGGGAGCTAAAGGTGATCAGCACCGCCTAGAACCTTGCACATCTATGGGATAACCTCATCATTTAAGTCATTTAGAACTGGACTGGACAAAACACTTGAAAATGTGTTATACAGAACCATTCTGCACTGAAAGAGGGATGAACAAGGTGACCTAACAGGTCCTTTCCAACTACGATTTCTGTGATTGTCAACTCTCAATACTATATTAAGAGCTTGTGGAATGGAACATTTTATTAAATAAATTCCCTTTAATAATGTGTCACTTTCACACATTCCCTTTTATGCTATACTTTTGTGCTGTCAATTGATCCTTCAGCCTGAATATTACCTCATCCTAGGTGTTTTTTTATGTGACAATGATAGTGATTAATGTAAATGAAGTAATGGGTGTAATTTACGTGCTATGTCTGTGGCTGATTCAAGCACAGTACCAATTTAACTTTAGAAGGGTATATAGTAATATGGGAAAATGAGTGCACAAAACTTCTGTAGTTTCACTGTTATAAGTGAAATTCAAAACTGGCTGATGAAAAGGCTGTGAAAGAGGCAGGAAGAAAGTTTCATTAACAGCAAAAAACAGCTGTGTGGGAGAGCATCTTTACACTTCTGCAGTTTCTGAACTTAAATGGCATTAAACAGACTAGAGGGCAAGAGAACAGTGAGAGAATCTAGGGGAGCGTGTAATTTAGTTTATAGAATAGAGGAATGAAAGTGACTGAACAATGAGACTTCCAAAAAGGCACTTTATGGAAATGTAAAAATGTTATGGAGCAAGTTATAGAAATGTGAGTCTTTAAGGAGTCAGCAGAGAAGTAATAGAAATGAGTAAGGAGTCAAAAATGGAAATGAACAAAGTAGAGAGGCAGAATATATGTCCCGAGAGAGAGAGAGAATTTTCTTGGAAATCTTTAAGAATCTGTACAGGATAATAAAAACAAAAAAATAATTTACATTGTGTTTGGTTTTCTGTTTCCAAACCCATTAGTGGTGGTTATTCTATATAATACTGTGTTCCTGCCCTGAAGTGTTTCCAGTCTAAGTCCTTGATCCTGCAAACACATCTGCATACAACTAAATCACATGTGTAAGCATTTGCCAGATAGGACCTAAAGACCTTAACGTGAGATTTCTTTTATCAAAATAAATGTTCCCATGATATTTCTTTATATCATGTATGATATGATATCCAATATCCTATCATAAGCTAAGCACTCTTGATCAGCCTGTAGCCTTATTGATGGATTGGCATTTTGATCAATCTCTTGGACCGCAGTGGTCAAAGGTTAAATTTCCTGAGGGCTATAGCATCAAGAATATCACTATCACTATCATTATCCTTAGAATGAGAGTCTGTGGAAGCACGTGAGAAACAATTGCAACCAGAGACTGGTTCAGTAAGATGGAATCTTTAGCTGAAATTCTCTGGAATTTCAGCACACATAAGAGACATAATATTATGGTAGATTTATTTCATTCATTTACATGTGGGATTCACAATATGGCTGAATGTGTATGGATTTAGTTATGTTCCTGTATGCATTCAACTTGTAATCATCCAGGGCCAAGGACTGATCCAAAGCCAACGGAAGTCTTTCCATTGGTTTCTGTGGGCTTTGACCAGGCTCCAAATCCTGTTGCTTTACTTGTGAGAAGAGGCCAGTTGACTTCAATTGGACTGCTTCCATGAGCAAGGAGTTGGGCCAAGAAAGAAGGGATGAAGTCGAGAGTGAGAAAAGGATTGAAGGGGTGTAATTTAGAGGGATGTTATGTTAGAGAAGTTGGTTTTGTAAGCACAATATGGACAGATATTGGAAAGGCAAGTTGAGGATGAGCAGCCTAAACCTGGTGTGGAAAGAGGCAATCAAGTGGGTGACTTAGGAGAGGCTGAAGAAGCTCTTAGCAATGGATCATTCAGAAGTTATTTAAGTTCTTGTTTAAATACAGTTGTTTGAAACGAAAGGACAGACTTTCAAAAGAGTTCCAGAGTGAGTGCACATGTTACATGGGTGGTGGTGTGCCATAATCCCCTACTGCTGGACCCCTCATGAAACCCCGATTACACTCTGTCCCAACATGGTTTCCAAGCAAAACATGGCTGTAAATCAATGACTTTATTGAAATCACATGAACCACTGTGAAGTATTTAGCATCAGCTATAACAGACTATTAACAAGCAGTCACTGTGTCCCTGTGTCTGTACATTTCTTTGGGCAGCACTAAAAGCGAGAGTCCCTGGGCTGCATGAACGAGGGGGAGGGGGGGAAGAGAGAGGGAGGATGCAAAGTTTAAAGGGGCCTGGGGGGGGGAAATAAGTTACCCCTCTTTCCCCCCCATCTTTCCTTCCCCTTACAAACAAGAGCCACACAGAAGGGAAAAGGGGGTGATTGGTGGCTTCTGTGTGTGCCCCACTTGATCCAGGAAGGAAAAGGGAACTCTTCATTTGTCTGAGGAAAGTCATAAAGTCCATTCTCCCTGCTGCCACTTCAGTGTTTTGTACTGTTCCCAAACCCTGGTGTGTCTCCATTCCTGCTCTGAGCCACTCTACAGAAGCTTGAAGAAGTGGGTGTGGGTGAAGCATCCACTCTGGCAGTTGCACAGACAGAGAGCCTTGTCCCTTAGCAGTGGAGAGACCACTAGCTTGTGGTGTTAATCCAAAAATTCAGGGAAGAAAATACACTTCTGGAGTCATTCCTGTCCCTTTCAGTGCTATTCCCTGCACACAGGGAGCACAGTTTCTGGTGACACAGAGGGTATTGGTGGGTGTTCTTTGTGGGCTCTGTTCCTCTTCCGTGGGAACTCCATCTGCTAGCTGAGAATACAATTATGTTCCTCTTGAATTGCCACCTAGTCGTGTGAGCACGATTCAGAAATTTTTGGTGTAGTGATATTCAAGCTAGTACTTTGGGCTTAAGGGCAGGGAAAATGTGATTAGCCCTTCTTCATAGCTCACCAACCCCGTCCACTCAGCAATATGTAGAGGATTCACCATTAGCAAAAACATCTCTCTGGCATAGATGGCTGTGTGTGTCCTCTGCAGTTCTGGAAAGCCACTTCTCTTTTCCATTCTGGTACTTTTAAAACTGTTGTGTTCACCAAGTGATGGCCAGCCCCTAAAGAAGAAAAAGGTGACTGGTGATGGTATACCCTCTCCCCCCACACCCGAAGGATATGAACCAGCCCCTTGATGCACTATAAATATTCTGACAAGGTGCCCTTTTTTTTGGGAGGACTCTTGATTGGCACAGACCAAAGGAATCAAGAGCAGCTGGACTTTCTTAGGGCAAGTGAGGACATTCTCTTAGGTAGGATGAGGGATTCTTACAAATGTAGAGACATCACAAGCAATGGGAGCATGCACTCATACAGTCACTAGTCCAACAGGTGGCTGCATGCTTTCAGGGCCTTCCCATCACCATTGTAGCTGCTTTTTTTCCTGGATCAGGCAGCACCTCTTCCCACTTCTTCTGCTTCTCCTCCAGCTGCAGCCCACACTGCTGATAAGGAAGTGAATGGGAGCATGCTAAATGACCAGCACAACATACTCCACCAGCACGCCAAAACACCTTGCAAGGGAACTCCTCAGATCATACAGGAAGGAGACAATGAGTCCTATCCTTGTAGCCCAGACTATGCTCAATCCCCAAAATCCACAAATAAGATATTCACTATTCATCCCCCTTGCACAATAATTCTGAGTTGTTTTCCCCCACACACATACTCATTGTCAGGGAAGGGAAGAGCAAGGGGATGTTTCCACAGACATTGTTTATTCACTTCCCTGGGATCTGTTGTTGCTCATTTGTTCCTGTTTTTATTTTTATTACAAAAAATCTATTTGAAATATGTAAATAAGTTACCATTCACTTCACATGTACACACTTTATTTTCTGAGTATGATCAATGTGATATTGGGATATTCCCAGAGATTTGGGATGGGGTAGCAGGATTCACTGTGATTTATGAAAAGTCTGGTGCCATGGAAGTGCAAACAATTACATTCCTCCCACAAACCCTTCCACCCCCTGCCCATGAATTTGCTATTTTAAAGGGTTTTTGACAATGAAAAAAGCTGTGAAATGACCATTGCTGTCTGAAGCACCACAATGAGAAGCAGAAGAGAATTCAACTGAAACATCTTTGTCTTTGTTAATAATTTAAATGACAGTACAGAGAAAAGAGAGAAAAATAAAAGAATATTGAACATATCTTATTCAGAATGGTACGTTTACAAACCCCATGTACCCCGCCCAACCTAATAGTTACAACTGGTAACCATGGGAATACTCATACCATAGGAGTGATCATGCATAACAGCTAAGTGAGGTGAGCAATGCTAACAGAAAACATTGTGAGGAAGGAATGTGAAGGAGTGATGGGAAAGGAGTGGAATCTTTGGTCAAAATTGTGGTTAATTAGTGTACATAGCATCTCACTAGACCTGCCACTTCATGGCCTTCGGTTGTGATTGGGGTTTCATGCAAAGATCTATTGGATTTGGACCAGGGCCATGAGTTTCCGGGAGTGAATCATTATGGTAGCTTCTTCTTACTTGGAGAGTTTGATCACCATCTGGAAGAGATGGTTAGTCCAAGATAGGTGAGGACATTTATCATGTTCCTTATGTACACATCCATTCAATACATCAGCTCAGGGTGTAACTAGCTACATGTGTAGTATATTCTGGCTTTTGATTTATAGTTCTTGTGGGTCTTTCTTCCAGATAAGATTTGAACGGGGCAGAAGAATTTATTGCTAATTCTGGTCATTGGTGTTCATCTAGGGATGTAACAAATGCCCCAGATATTGCCAATGTACCCCAAGCACTGTACTGAAGATAGAGGCAAAAGCTTCACTTGTAAGAGTGAGGATCTGAGTGTTTGGGGGTAAAGAAAGGTATAGCCTGCGGTTGTGCAAAGTTATAAGTAATGTGAAAAATCTCCATGAAGCAATTCAGAGTTCTGGTTATAAGAATTCAGTTTTTCTGATGCACTTTAAAATATGAGACTATTTTTGGAATAAATAATAGTGCTTTTGCATTAGAAACTCCAAATTCTTCAAAATATCAAGCTGGGAAAATATTGGTATACTTGATCTAGAATGCTTTGCTTTTAACCTCTGATATAGTAGGTGGTTTCCTTTGGGATCCACCGTTAAACACCATTTTTATAATGCCATTGCAACACTGAGTGAGCAAACTGTGAAGGTATTGTTTATTTCTCTCATTTCCCTAGTGAATTTTGAACTGAATTGGAAATTACTTGTTGGTAAGTTTTTGTTTTTGTTTTGTTTTTCCTGGGGCTTTAACAACAGATTCTGAATGACTACTGTCAGAGGTACTGCAGAGTTCAATAAATTTGATTCTGTTCCCTGAATTTCAATAGCACTTACATGCAAAGACTAATGTTGTACACAGATAGTAAAAGGAGTAAGTGCATAGCTCATTTACTAAAACAATAAACTGCAGTATAATGCATGCTGAGGAAAAATATCATTTTTCATAAAATACTTTTATGAACACCTCACAAGGCATTTAAATAGTCAAGGAAAGTTTTATATATTTCCTGGAAGAAAAGTATTGTGACATTACACACACAAATGATTAGCCATTTAAAAACTCATAACATATTGTATTTTAAAACGTCAGATAAGAGTATTCACTCAGAGCCTTTACTTTTTTTTTAATGACTGTGCTACTATGACACTGAAGTTTGTTCTTTTCCAGCATTCGCTTATATTGAGATGACTACACAGAATTCTTTTCTGTAACCTTTAAGAATGAGATCCAGTTTTTGTTTTTTATCAGTGTATAGAAAGTGGACTAAACCTTTTTACAATCATGTTGAGTGGGACTTTTCTAAAGATACCCATCACAAAAAAAAAATCCCCACAATTATGGCCATAGTGCTGTACACAACCAAGGTGGGAACTTCCCATGATCACTGTTGTAAAGAAACATTTTTTTACCAGGTTCCAGCAGCAGGCCCTTGTTCACTAGGTGCCTCATCATTTTTGACCACAGTCAGTGTAGGAACTTCTTAGGATACTTCATTATCTATCTCGATGGATTGTGTAGCAACTAGGTAGATACCTCTGGTCTTTTCGTGATGCAGTTAAACTTGTTGCCTCATAGACTATTTTCATCTCTTGTATACATCATAAGTTTTTTGGTTTTTTTTTTTTGTTTGGATGAACCATGACAGTCATTTGATGCTGTCACAGTTCAGGGCAACTACACCTGTATTTCCACCTAGTGGTTCAGCCAGGGTATTTACTATCAAATTCCAGCTCCCCAGCCATTTCCTTTCTTGGTGGAGATTGGCATCTCTCTCTCCCTTCTGATCATGGTGTTCCTAGGCTGCATAGTTCCATGCCTTCATTGTATATTTCTCAGCGCAGAAAGGTTGCCTAATTACACCTGCTTGCTTTCTCTTCAGAAACTGATTGATTGCCAACAGTTATAAGTACCACAAGTTCTTTCTATGCAAGCATATTTCATTCTTAAGGTACACAGCATTGCAGAGAAAACATTAAAAACAATAGAAGAACCTATATGCATGCTAATAAGCTAGAATTCATCCTACCACTAACATGGATTCTGCTGGGCCCAGTCCTTCCAACCCTACCCTAAGTATTAGGGCTCTTGATGGACAAGAATTCTGTCTGTTTTCTGTATTAGGAAGAAGACCATGTTTAATATCCAGTTATTTAACCAAAAGCTCTTTTTGTCTCTTGGGCCCTGGAGAATCCAGTTTGAACTAGTATATGCATACTTTCCAGGGGTTGTTTCTCTGGAGATGAAACAACCTGAATGAATTTGCCTAAGCACTCCCTGCTGTTTACCCTTCCCATGGAAATTCATGTAATTCCACAATAACGTGTTTTTTAATACAATGGATCCCAAAAGGATTAACCTAATTCAATAAAATTAATTGAGGGTATTTCAGGAAAGTGTCAGTCTGTCTAGATCCACAGAAGTCTTCAGAGAATTATCTTCTTACTCAAGGAAGGAACTGTTTATAAATGTTTTTATGGACAGTGACTAACACAGTGGAAACCTGATCAGTTGAGGCCTGACATGACTCTGTAGTATAACTGAATAGTCATAATCATTACCTGAGAAACAGACTTGCCATCTTAAAATAGTTTTGCAAACACTGCACTCCACACAAATAGCTTGTGAGATTTGCAGTGTTTCAAACTCCACAAGCTTCACCAGTGATGGTTGATGGCATTTGAAAGTGGTTAGCTGAAAGTGATTGATGGGTGGATTAGGCCCAGAGGCACCCTGCTAGAGGCCTCAGGGCTCTGCCACACTTGTCCTAGGTAAGGAGCTGTGAATAGGTCCTCAAAGCTGGCTAGAGTGGTTGCAGGAGAAGCACCCAATTTGGATCCAGGAGGGCCCTATAAAAAGGAGCTACAGAGCCAGATGCTGGGCAGTTCCTCTCTAGAGCTGAAGGAGTGCGGATGGTATGGCTGGTTGAGGGGACTGCAGCACAATGGACAGCCCAGTGCTAGTAGGGATTAGGGGAGTAAGGAAGAGCTCCTGGCTGGCTACTGGGGCTGGGTTTAGAAGAACTCTGAGCTAAGGGTGATATTGGTGAAGGCTGGAGCCTGGAGTAGTGAGTAGGCCCAGGTCCCCTGCATAGGCTAGTGGGGAAGGGCCTACACTTGGACATCAGTAAGCACCTCCCCCACAGGGGAATGAACTGTCAGGAGGCCCAGCTGAAGACTGGGGCCAAAACAGACTAAGAGGACAAAATCATTGCCTCCAGGGAGGAATCCCTGGGGGCACAGCCCCATGGCAGGGCTGGGACTGATTTAAAGACTTCAGACATACCCAACTAGAGGGGGTGCTCACAAGAAGTGGGTGCTGACCCCATTACAGTGACATGTAAGGAAAAGATTTGGCTCCCAAATTACAACAGTGGGTGAAGATTATACTATCCTTCCTGTCCTTCCAATGAATTTCATCCATCCCTCAACAAATCTACATAACAGTTTAGGACAGGAAGTGAAGAATCCGCTTAAAATTTCAGGGGTAATTTTAGGTAGGCAGATTTTAGTTATTCATACTGAAGTTTGGCAAGGTCCTCAGGGCTAACTCACTTCTTGAGTAAGGTGCTTGCCACAGGCTGAATGTACTCCACACTGGTTTTGGCAGGGAAAATATTAATTTCTTGCAAAAGGAGACAGGCAGAGGGTTGCTCCATCCGCTGCATGTAAAAATTAAGGAAGTAGTTTTCACCTGGGCAGGAAGGGATATGTACTTATGCTTGAAGTGGACACAGCCTTTGTTTTTTACTCAGGGAAAAGGAGGATGTGTTCTTCCTCCTGACCCCATTCTTCACTGTGGGGGATGACATGAAAGCTGAGCATTTCCCAAGACTGAGAAGGAGCAGTATGAAAGCCTGAGAGGGAGGCTTTCTCTAACCTGTGGAGAAACTAGCTTTGAGGGAAGAATGAAGTGGGTGTTTGAGATTGAAATAGAATGCTGCTCTGTTAGTTAAAGCTGGAGTCCACAATAGATGGGAGGACATATACCACACAGGTGACACTTGGGGGTGGGCGGTGAGTTTCTGCTACTCCTAATAAGGGGTGACAGAGTATTTGCAAAGCTCTGGCATCAAAGGGGGAAGGTATGGCTATTGTTTTCTATTGAGTCTTGTGTCTCGTGGAAGTGGAAGATTCTTCACTTTAGTTGGAAGGCCAAGCTACTTAACCAACACAGATTGAGTAAAGTAGTGAGGAGAAACTAAGGCATAACTCAACCTATTGACTCTCCTGTTCCAATATCTTGTCTGACTATATGCAGTTCATATCTTTGTTTCACACAAAGTGCACAGCATCCCCATTCCTACCATGTTGCCTGACACCATTCTGGGACGGTTATTTAATGATTTGTTTCTGAGGGGAAAGTGTCCTATCTAAAGTAGTTCTAGTCTGAAAAGTCTCTCTTGCTCAACTGGTCTGCAGCCTCTGTGTATTCACAATCAAGTTTTCTCTCTAACAACAAAAATGAGTATTTACTACTGTTGACCCAATACAGCAACAGTATGAGAGAATGAGCTGGTTTCTGTTCATCTGTGTCATCAACATAAATGTTAACTTGTGCAGCTCTTTATGTCAGCTCTTAACGAAAGATACATATAAAGAAACACACAGAAGGCAATCAGATTGCACATATGTCACGGCATAACTTGGTAACAGGTAAATGAGGATGATATTTGACGTGATGATGGTGATGATGCACAAAAAGGAAAAATCTCAGCTTGACCCTTTACACCCAGGTTGAATTTGAAGAGCTAGCTGTTAGAAAAGGCTTTTTAAGGGCTTGAATCTTGCCCTCCTGTTCTCTCCCCTTCACCCCTCCTCCCCCCAAAAAATTGTTGTAGATCCCTTTACCCGGGTGATGTTCCATTTAATTTAAGTGTTTCTACAACAGGATAACATTCAAATAATGCTGGAAAGTGTTGTGCATTTCAATATAACTGCATGCAGTTAAATAGTTGTTGGGCTCAACCTTCCGAATGAATGTTTCAGTGAAGTGTATGTAATTTAAAAAACTAGACAGTAGGGTGGTGTTTTTCATATGATTCTGCATATGCAGATTCTGAAACTTAAATGTCCGATTTGGGGTCGTGTGTCCCTTGATACTTGCAGACAGTTTTTCAAAGCTTTGAGGTATTTACTTGGAGTGTGTGTGTGTGTGTGTGTGTGTGTGTGTGTGTGTGTGTGTGTGTGTGTGTGTGTGTGTGTGTGTGTGTGTGTGTGTGTGTGTGTGTGTGTGTGTGGAATGGGCCATAATTTTTCACTGAAAAGCTTTAGGTGAAACAAATCAAAGTCCACCGAAAAGGAATATGAATAAAATTATTTAATTAGACTCCCACAACAGAAATTTCCAAACACTTAATTCCTTGTCTTTTATGTATAATGATTGTTTGAACTAGTTTTCTCTGGCATTTCTAAATCCTCATTTCCATTTATACAGGCCTACTGCAAATCCCAGTCATTCACTCCTACACTTATGAAGCTGAGCCTTGATCCTGCAAACACTTGTCCACTGAATTAATTGCAACTACTCCTGTCTTAACTAACTTGCATGTGTCAGTGCTGGTGGGATCAGGCAACTAATGTACATCCTTGCACAAACTGCACTGTTTGTCTAGGATCATCATTTTTCGAAATATTGTGTGGTGATTAAAACATTCTTAATGAAATGACATTAAAGTAAACTACTGGGAAAAATCCCTACACACTTTAATTGTACAAAATGTGTTCTGTGTGTCTGTACTGTGTGTGTTTGTGCGCGCCTCATTATAGCTTCTTAAATTTTCATGCAAGTTGTCATTGGTGAAGGCTTGTTGTCACCACTGGTTATTTATGGCATCATGCCCCTTCAGTTATTTCTTTTAGAGATACAGTATGCCTCATCTGTTGTTCCCATGATTGCTTATGATAGATCTGCAGGTACATTTAAAATAAATAATTTACAATACTCTTGATAATGAGGATCAACCACTTCAAGACTTTTTCTTTGCGATACACCATGAGCTTTAAAATGACTTATCAACGCACATCAGTTCTGAAGACACGAATATTTAGTAATTGTCAGATCATGATAATGTAATGTGAAAGGAAAACCTAATGTTCAATATAATAAGAGAGAAAACAAGTCGGCTACATCTTTTAACTTGTTTGTAGCTAGATGCATTACTTGAGGCAAACAACGCTGACATACTACAGTAGTGACAAATGTGATCATAATACATTATCCTGACAGCTTTCACATGTAAAGCTAGAGTGGGCAAAACACTGGCAAGTGAACAATCTTATGCTGATAGGGAGATATGGTATATTGTCTAACAGAAGTTTTCCATCTGTAGGGCACCTGGGTCAGACCCTGGCCTACGCTTCAGTCCATTTTCACCATTCGAGCAATACAAAAGGGCCACTTAACTATTCTCCATGCCAGGGTGATCTTTAACTGCCCACTTAGGGCAGCTATCTGTGCCCCTTCCCTTCCTATCCGGCTGGCACAGGGGAAATGTCAGTGACTTGGGTAGAAAGTACTCCAGCAATCTCCAGCTGCCAATTTGCCCCTCTTCCAGAAGCATAAGATTGGTACACATTGAACTATTTACTTCCTCCGCCCCACGCCCCAGGTTCGGCCCAGGACAGTTGAACACTTGCTTGAGTGTCCAGTGTTTACTAAAGCTAAATCCTAATTGAAATGCGTTTATTTGTAACTGCTAACAGGCAAAAGAGTATGAGAGTCTTCATTCTAATCACTCCTTGAGGGTCAAGGAAGCAAAGTGCTCTGGGTTATTGTCTATATGAACACTTCTCTCCCCACCCCCCACCCCCAAAAAAAGAAATTAAAAAAAAATCTCTATCCTCATGCTATGAGATGAGCAAGCAAATAAAGGGGAAAAGATATAGTAGTGCTATAGGAAGCAGAACTATAACATAGTCAACATGGTGGGGAAAAGTTATGTGACTGGATGGTTATTGCTCATGTTGTTTTTATTTTATTTTTCCCTCCTTCCTTTGTCCATCTTCTTATACTTCATTTGTCTAATTAAATTCTTCAAGGCAAGGGCCATACAATGATATAGTGCTATAAAAATGTCATTAATAAACTTTATCAGTTAATAAACATTAATGTTACAGAGAAATGGCTACTACAAACCTTTACAAGAGAGAAAGTGCCACTAGCAGGTTTTCAATCTGCTCTGTCAATTCTAAAAAGACTATATAACCTTCAGTGTTAACTTTCATGTCATGCAACACATCCCACCATACTTCTGTGGAGAAGTCAGTCTCCTTCATGTGGCATTACCTCTAGCGCACCCTGTTTACTTCCCATGATCAGCTCCTAGCATTACTAAACAAACACTAGGGAAAATTTTATTTTCACTTTTTCAGTGCTGTATCTCTCCAAACAGACAATAACCCAAAGCATTCTGCTTTGTGACATGGATAGAAGCTGAGAGAGTGAACAGAATGAAGATAGCCACTCTTTCTTTTTTCTGCCCCAAGTGTATGTTGCTAAAATCATAGTATTTCAACTTGCGAAGCTTTGGACAGTACTTGATCTTTGGCCTCAAAACTAACACTATTCTGATCCGAGGTGAGTATGGATTCAGTGTCTTGTGATGCAAGGAGGTGCTTAACCTGAGCTGGCTTGATTTTTGCATTTAGTTGAGCACAACACTTTTATCAGCGGGTAGGTGATTATAACAATAGCTCTGTATGCAGAGCAGATATAGAATCAAGCCTGAAGGATTCTGAGATCTACAGATATAAAAATATGGGGAAACAATTAGACAAGATTGCTTGTCATCTGTCAAATTGTAGAAGTCAATAAGAAGGGGGAAAAGATTAAATGAGATTTACTCAGCCAGGAGAAACACAATGAACCAAAATAGATAAATGCAGAGGGGCAAGGAGAAGACAAGTTCAGGGTTTACAATTAGTCCATAAAGAATCTCTGATTAAAGGGAAGTCTGGGGAGATTAACATGTTTAGGATGGATCAGACTATTCTTTGCTTTCATTGACATCCTTTGGTAAAACTCCCAATGACTTAAATGGAAACTGAGTTAGACCGATGTCAAGCGCTTTTGAAAAATCTCTTACTTTTTAAATCGGGTCTGTATGAAAGTAAAGAAACATAGACTCCACCAGTTAACAAATCTTTTAATGGATTTGTGAAGATCAAACTACTGGAAGTACTTCAATGATTTGCATGGAGCACACATTATTTAATGCAAAAGAATGGCAAGTAAGTAGCACACATCAAAATTTGGAAGGACTCAAATTAGGAAGGATGGTAAATAAGGAAGTGAAACTGTAGAATGAAAACCCCAGGGGGTTGACGTTCAGCATGGCTAAATGTGAAATAAAACAGAAATCCTGAGTGGTCAAAAGAGTGTATAATAAGGGGGAAAGCATAGATTTATTGTACACTTGACAGGTTTTTCAATCTAATTTTTCATAGAATGCCTTAATGGAACTGGCTAGAACAGTGTTGCACGTTGAGACGAGTGTGACATGTCTGGCTGTAGCTTTATGAATCTCCGCCATGCCTGTAAGCAATTGACTGAACACTGCCAACTATTGGTATATAAATTGTAAACATTACTCCCACAACATGAGCATTAACATGCCATATGCCACGAGCTAACATATTTAAGCTGTAAGATTGCTGTACAGCATGAGATAAAATACAATAATGTGTTACCCATTGCATTTCTGTTTAAGCTGTAAAAAATCCTACAAATCAATATTTTCTTATTAAATGTAATTCTTTGAGATGCAATTAAAAGCACCAAGAACAAGAGAATATTTTTTTTATATTGTAAGCAGCTACATAAGGCTGGAAGTGGATTTTAAAAGGCTCAGTTAAAATATGTACTGCAGTTGGAATCTACAGTATGTTTCAAATGGAATAACAGTTGGAACAGATGTCCATACATTCAGCTCTCTGTGCTATGCACAGCCGAAGTTTATTTCCAGGCTTGTATGGAGTCTCAGTAGAATTTGTGATAAGTGGGATGTAGGACAAATTTATACTTGTTCTGTTTGTTAATTCCAGGTGAACTTTCTGTTTGAACAATAAATTCATTTAATGCTCATAAATGATGCCAGATTGGGTAAAATTGAAGGACTCGGAGCTCTCAGAGTGTTCCTGTAAACTCCCTCATGAAACATCCTCAATATTCTTCAGCCTTGACCAGGAGGAATACTTCTGAGGGTGGGAAGATAGGTTGCTTTCCATGGCCTGTTGTGGGCTTCTTGGACATGATTACCAGGAAAGGTATTTACTGTAGTTGTGCTCTGTGATATGTATTTGTTCACTAGTATAGGAATTTGACTGCCACCAAAAGCTCATAGTCATAATAAATTTTGGTTATTTACTATTCAACTGCACTGGATTTGAACCCCCCGACTTTAGACATGAGAAGCTCTGTATTCTGTTGCCACTCAACCAGTCTTGTTCTACGTGAACTTGCTATTTGTGAATACAAACACAGTGCTCGAGAAGGCAGAAGTGCAGTTTGAATGAGGCTTAAAGGAATTATTCTTCATTTTTGAGAGAGAGGAATGGCTCCTGGCCTCCAACTTGATCAAGAAAGACTATGGAATCCACACTGGCCTCATAGTTTATGCTCTGAGGGAAAGTGTTTTTAAATTGTTTTGTTATTCACCTAAGGGTATGAACAAACTTTTGACAATGATTTATAGTAAATTTAAGCAGGTATTAACCATCCTCTCAAATGAGTTGCCACTATATGAAAGCTAAAAAGACAGTCAACATTTGAAAGTAGATCAGACAGAATTTAGTAGGCATTAAAGGTTACATTTTCAAAGAATCAATGCCATTCATGCAGTGGTTAATGCAGGCATGCATTCTTCTGCAATCCTCGAACAGTATTTATTTTAGTTCTAAAAGATGGGCTGAAAATTGAGCCTGATGTGGTGTTCACATGTGGATTTTATCTCCAGTTTTCACCTGTGGCCACATAACATGTCAAGAGAGAACTACAGATGGTTACCCTGATCTGTCTTTGTCCCCTAGTAGTGGCCTGGCTGTGCACTAGTCCAGTTCCCCAGAGCATGCTAACAGCGTACTGAAGCATAGCAGTAGATACGTCGGTTGTTATGATATAAATCTATCTGCACCAAGAAACTGTGCTTGGACCATTTGCATGGTGTCCTGAAGTGTTGCTTGCTACATGAGTGCAAATATGAAAAACAAAACCTAGTTGAGCACTGGTTAAATATGGCATTTAATGGAATGTTCATGTTCGTCAAAATTTTGCAAACAACTAGTGGAACCTGCTTTTTTGTGTTTGTTTTTAGGGAGGTCTTTATATGGTTTCACAGTAGGGAATCTTACAAAGCCTTTGAGGCTGCATGTGCAGGGATATGTAGTTACATCTCCACCTGTTGTATTCTATAGCATATTGTCCGTGACATCAATCAAATCAAAGAAGAGGTTTTTTTTAGAGACAAAGGATATTTAGGTGCCCAGGTTAATTGGAGCTGGGTACAACTGAGTAGTTAGGCTGTACCCAGAGAAAAGCAGATTATACTGTATCCTAGAAATAATAGCAGGGAAAAGAAAAACAAGACGACAGTCTCTCTTATCCTACCTATAGGAAACAAAATAAACCACTACCAGCTCAGATTACTAGTTCATTCATCCTTTACAATCTTAATAAGGTATTGTTTGTTATGTAGTGTGCATCCTTAAGGTTACAGAAACAAGATATTACTGAAATAAAGATAAGGTTAACCTAGAGCATTTAGATAAATCCAGGAGTGCAATGATATCGATATTTTTTTTTAAGTCATACCATCTTGCAATAAAGATGAGAAAAATTTCCTTTATGGTGCAGAAACAATTCCTCAGAGAGAGGCTACACAGTAGGCAGGGCTTTATGAAATGTGGTAGCTTTAGTTCATGGGGATTCATGTGATCTTGTATTACCATTCAGATTCAAATATCTGCACCCCTTGAATGTTCGTTTGTGTGTGTTTTGAACTACATTTCAAAGGTGATTTGGGCCAAAATGGCAGATGGAAAATGGGCAAAACCACCAAGGGTCATTTAGAACTGGGACCCACTTCATCCAACACTCAACTCCAACTCAGTTGAAACCTTTTTCTTTTCAGCAAACCTCACCTTAGGTTTGATGGAACTCTGAAGCACAATTCCTTCTTTGATGACCTATACCAGAAACACAGTACAACACCCTTTGCACCAGCTCAAGTGAGCTGAGCAACACAGTGGTGGAAGGATTTAGGAAAGATTTGGTCTATATCTCACTTATCCTCATCAGTTCATGCAGAGGAAGAACTCTTGTACTCAAGGCCCAGGTCACTGACCCAGAGTTGCAAAAGGTGCCCTCATCACCTTGACTGCAAATATAGTCCAAATCACACTTTAGCCCTTGTAATCTTGTTTTCAAATTGAAAACCAATCCTTTACTTAATAATGAAAAGATGGGACCCCAATCCAGCTGCACAAATTAGTCATGTTTTTTAAGCCAAAAGATTTTTCTCTTCAATTTGATCTTAGTTTTTCAGTCTAACAGTCCAAATTTTACACTGTGGTGTAACACTGAGCCACAGCAACTAATCTCCACTGTAAAATGTTCTCAGGTGCACACTGGAAATCTGTCTATTGAGTTACATTTGTCTCTTTTGTCTGTAACATCCTTCAAGTGCTTCAATAAATTAAAAACTCTCTCATTTCTGAAACATGTTTGCAGTCTTTTTAATTAGGTCATATTTTTCCCAAGTATATCCTTTCCTTTCCTTTTAAGGCTTCTGTTCTATGTATTCAGATACATTCAGTAGGCCATTAAAACATCCAGCACTGAAGATAGATTATGAATTCATATTCTTAGAATGATTAGATCAAGTACTCACCAGCTTCTCTTAGCCAGAATGATAGCATGTCAGAAGACTATATGTAACAGTCAAATTACCTTCAAGCATTTATTATGCACGGATCATTAGAAAATGCAGTACTGTCAAATGGTCTCATATCCTTAAAACTTGTACGTAATCCTGCAGTTTAATTTAAAATATTCACAGGGAATGGTGCTGGACCCTCTTTTCTTTACTCAGCTGCAAATCCCTGCCTTTATTTCCGGCATTTCCCCACTCATCCCATCCTGTCATTCTCATCCCATTTTTTGTAAACTTTCTAACCTATTTCCCTAGCATGTTTTTTTTCTCAGTGCAATTACTCACACATGACCCAACAAATACTGAAATGCGACTGATACTTGCCTCCAATTACCTCATTTGATTTGCTTCGTATTATAATCCAACTGAATTCTAATCACAAACCAACCTTTCAGGGATATCAATCCCCCTAGAAACAAAAACACTGCACATTAAAATTGAAACTAGTAATGGAGAGAGTCTGAAATTCTCAAAAACTTCTCATAGTATAAAATGAAGCTTTAAAAAAGTCCTGGGTTTTTTTGGTTTTTGTATATTAAAATCTACATCCTCATTATTTTTGTATCAGTGTCTACCAAGAGAGAACAAAACAATGATCTCTCTCCTTTCCTTGTAAGCAACAGGTGAGTTTAGTCTTTTTAATAGTTCTTTCATACAGTGTGGGAGTATTGATGTGGGCAAGGATAGTATAGCAGGAAAGCTAGAACAAAGGAGTGGGTTTTGAATTTACTTCTCAATGCTGTGAAGTCAGATGTAATTTAACCTCCTCAACTTTTATGGTGTAAACTAATTACTCACCGTAAGCACTGTGAGAGAGATCACTGTATATTAAAGCACTGTATCCCGGTGGAACTGGAACGTCTTTCTTTTCAATTCACTTTTCTTAGGTTATTTCTACTGTAATGGATGACATTTCTTTCTCTTGCACGCACATTGGAATAATCCAGTATTGGTCAATGAACCTAACAAGTCAGGAAAGCAATTAAGCCACCTTTGGCCAGACAGACAACAGGGTTGCTTTCCTGAATTGGGCCTTGGACATGAAGGGAATAATTTTACATCCCACTGTCCCCAACAAATACATTAAAAATCAAAAGAAATCACTGTACACTTCTGAAGAGCCACTATACCTAGGGGAGAGAGAGATCCCTCCTATTGTATAATACCTTTTCTAAACTTGCCCTTATAATATCTAGTACAAAAGTTAAATAAAGACTAAACCTGAATATCTATATTTTTGAATATGTTTGTAATACAAGGGTAAGGTGGTAATCTGATTTTAAATGAATTTCACAAGTATAATATATTTGCCAACCTTCCCCTCTCCCCTGCAACACTTATTTGGTTTGTATACCTGTAGCACCAATTAAAAAACAAGTACAATTGAGATAAACTGGGTCAAAATTCAAAGCCAGATCCTGAGCTGTTTAAAATCTATTGGCATAGCTCTGTGAAAGTCAATTTAAACTAGTTGACGATCTGGCTCTTAAAACTAAGTCAGATTAACTGACTAACAATTGGTATCCATCAGAGCCGGGTGGAATGTCACAAGCACTGCAGAGTATTCCATTCAGTTCTACAAAATGAATTTTCTTTGGCTATATTTCTGTCCTTTAAGTATTTGCAGTCCACAAACATTAGAGCAACTGAGTCTTACTTGCATAACTGCTCCCTGAAAACTTACTCTATGCACAAATATACCTAGCAATTTCTGTCACACCCTAAATTCCAATAGGATCTGTGTATCCCTTAGAAACACATAAAAGTTAATAAACCTTCTTCCATATACTGAATATCCTCTCAAAACTGTAAGAACTTGTCTTGCATTAAATACCTCCTTAAAACCCTCTTCTTCCATAATGTCTATGAAAACTGCCAAGCTAGTAATGGATATATTAAAGGGCACTTAAGCACATTTAATTAATGTTACTAGTTTTTAAAACTGTTTATAAAAATTGTGCACATTTTTATTTCTCTGTCTCTTGCAATTTCCATGTTGATCTTCCTGAAATTGTATCTCCATGGGCTGAAGAGAAAACACTGTCAGGGATAAAGATATAATTCCACTGAGTGCCATATGGGTGCAAGGGTCCACCTTACAGATCAAAGTACAGGTTCATGTCTTTAAATTGTAAGCTCTTGAATGCAGGGAGAGTGTCTTCCTAGCCCATTGCGGTCTCCACTGGAATAAAAATAACAAACGCAGACATGTGTCTCTGATAATGTATTGTATCTTGGTTAGTGTCTAGACCTAGTTCAGAGAATCCCAATAGTAGCCCTTGAAAACACAGCACTTTCCATGTTATTTTACAGTTACTTGTATGGATTTTTAACATTGTGGTTTATTTAATGTTTGATAGTCAGGATGGTAACTTTTTTTAGTTCGTTTTAGTGTGTTCTCAGTGACTTCTTATGTAGAATATAGAATCTTCTTATTGTGCCATTTTCATTTCTGCAAAGAATTACTTTAGAATTCAAAATCACTGCTCAGAGAATTTAATGAGCTGTAATGGAGCTTCATAATGACAATTAAGATTTCTTTCTAAACACTAATTTTTCTTTAGATCATTGAAAGGTGCCAGATAAAGACGGCCACAGCAGATCTAACAAAGGCTGAAACAGCAGTCATGGGGGCATCTGACTTTCTGAAAGCTCATTAATAAGGCACAGCTGTCATGTCTGTCTTAAAAAGCAATACATACCATAAATAACTCTATTATCAAAACACAGTAAATGTGATTAGTGTTATAGGTGGAAATACAGTCCTAGGATTCTAGTTCAAAAGACAGTACCCATCTCTCTTATTTGAGCTGTTTCATCTATATTTCTACATACTTTTTTGTTACTAGCACTGAAAATATTTTATAAACACTTAAGTAGCATTTTGCATAAATGTTAGGTTATTTTTCAAGCAGGTTATTTCCTTTAGGGAAGAGATCATTATTTCAATCCATTTTGCAAAGCACATCTTTCCAAAGTGAACTTGAGCGCCTCAGTCCAGCTCATCATTATAATGATGTCAAATGTCCAGTAATGCCAGTGAATATTAGTTAATGTAACGGGATGTAGTTGATGAAAATTGGACATGATATTTAATGTTATGTTTCACCAGTGCTGCCGTATGGGAAAAACACAACGTCCATGCCTTCCTGAAAGGAGCTGTAGGCAGGCAAACACCTCAAATATGTGACTATTTGTATTGAAGGAATATGGGTTGACCATTATGTAAATCGGTTGTAGCCCAAAATCCTGATTCTGCAAAGCTCCAAGCACCTCTTGCGAGATGCTGAACACCCTTGACTTCTACATGAACAAACAGGACAGGATTTAGTACTTCTCAGATGGTCAGCTGGACTTTGCAGGACTGAGCCTAGTGTCCGTATTCAGACAAGGACCTGATTTGATTGTGTCCATCAATAAGGATTGAATACTCAACATTTTATCCAATCAAGATCAAGCTAGTCTCAGATATTTGACTCCCTATCTATACACCTGCTAAGGCATTCGTCAAGCAAAGCGCTTGAGCCCATGTCTAGCTTTCAGAGCAGTAGGAGTCCTATTCTGAGCATGTGGACAGTTAATGAGACTACTCGTGCTGAAAGTCAAACACTTATCCACATGCTTATGGTAGTGGGGCCTAAAGGTACATCACATACTGATCCAGCATATTAAATGCCAGTCCATGGGACCCAGGCTTGTGGACTTGGTGATTCCAAACCTATGCTTGAGTATCCACACTGAATGGTAAACCTGGGTTTTCAGTTGCTGTATCCGGGTTTCACAGACCCACATTCTACTACGCAGACCTTCTGGCTCGAGTCTATCGCTTGAACTTGTCCACACTGCAACATCACAGGCCTTGAACATGAGTCTCAGCAGGACTCTGGCTCTGGCCCACCCACCCCCAGCAGAGTCCTAGGACCTGAGTCCTGAATACTTGCTGTACTGAGTCCTGCTGATTTGTGTGTGGACAGAAGGGAGGTGTGGGCTCAAACCTGAGTCAGAGCCTGGGCTTAGAGTGCAGGGTAGACACAACCCTAACTCTCTGATATGCTATATCAGTATGTGACAGAATTACAATAATATGTCAAGAGATTCCCATGCTACCAAATTTGAGATGAAGTGTAAATATCCTCAAGTTCCTCAGTAGGATGTGAGATCGCTAGTAAGACAGGGCGGGGGTCCTACCAAATTCACGGCCATGAAAAACATGTCACGCACTATGAAATCTGGTCTCCCCCTGTGAAATCTGGTGTTTTGTGTGCTTTTACCTCCCTTTCATGGGGAAACCAGAGTTTCTCAAACTGAGGGTCCTGCCCCAAAAAGAGGCTGCAGGGGTCACAAGGTTATTTTAGGGGGAATTGTGGTATTGTCACCATTACTCCTGTGCTACCTTCAGAACTTGGTGGCCGGAAAGCTGCAGCTGTTAGCCAGGCACCCAGCTCTGAAGGTGGCCCACTGCCAGCAGCAGCACAGAAGTAAGGGTGGCAATGCCATACCATGCCACCCTTTCTTGTGCTTTGCTGCCTTCAGAGCTGGGCAGCCAGAAAGTGGCAGCTGCTGATTGAGCACCCAGCTCTGCAGGCAGCAGTGTAGAAGTAAGGGTGGCAATATCATACCATAGCATTCAGAACTGGACTCCCAGCCAGCAGCCGCCAGTCTCCAGCTTCTCAGCTCTGAAGGGCACCACCTCCTCCCCTTATAATAATGGGTTCAATGTGAGATAGGCCCTGTATCATAGGTGGAGTTGATAGCACTATTTATGACATAGCTCTCAGTTGCTTATAACTTTGCCATACTTAACTGTGAGTTCTTAAATTCTCCATGGCAGTTTTTCCCAGCTGAAACTAATTGGATCAAATCCATGAATAGTTTTGAGTCAACAGAAACTGCATTTTTCAGCAAATAAATGATTAATTTGAAAAATTCTGCCCAACTCTACTTGTTAAAGAATAGTATTTATTTAGAACAAAAGCAATTAAGAGAAAACATGCTTTATTGTTTTTAGCTGTACTGACCTTGTCCCGCTCTGCCTCAGAAAGCCTTTTAAATTTTTTAGATGCTGATCTTGAGTTCTCAGCCTGGTAAAACAAGGTTTTCAATGAGTTAGAGCAGATTATTCAAGGCAACATCTTACCCTTTGTCTTTCTCTTGTATGTGCATCAGGTTTTTAGCTGGGAAGCCATGGTGTTGGTTCCCTGTTTGTTCTTACCACAGCCATGACATAAGTTAGATCAATGCATTTATACAGGAAAGTCTTACAATCCAAAATAGAATATCTCCACAATGACTTGGTCACATATACTGCTCATATCATCATTACATCACAACATTAATAGACTAATACATAGGAAAAACAACACATCAGTGCCATTCCTTTCACACACAACTTGGGGGAAAGTGATTGGATGCATACATGGACAGCATTGGTTCTAACAGCTTTGGATATTCTTGTTATCTTGGATGGATAAGATATTAAAATGTCTGCTTCAGGGTTTAAGTCAATCTAACTAGTAGGGACTGCACCTTCCTCTAAAGCAGTGGTCCCCAACCTTTTTTGTCTGGTGGGCGCCAGACAACGAGCCACAGAGGACCGTGGTGGTGAATGAGCATCTGCTGAAATTCCACTGATAAGCGGTAACATCAATAGGCATCACTGCCTAAATGCTGTCTACAAGCAACGTCATCCAGAGGTGTCTCCACCAAAATACCACCAAAAACTGGTGGCATTTTGGTGGTGACGCCTCTGGCTGACTCAGTTTGTCAGCCACACTTTGGCGAATGCTCATCTGCTGGCCAGTACGTGGGCATACTTAGACATCCCGGTGGGCGCCATGGTGCCAGTGGGCGCCATGGTGCCTGCAGGTACCACGTTGGAGACCCCTTCTCTAAAGCATCTGGTCTGTGCCACTGTAGATACAGGACATTGGATTAGGTGGACAGTAGTTCTGATCCAGTCTGGCAATTCCTATGACCCTGCATTATACAGCACAACTGAACCACTGTCTGCATCCAGTCTGCACCTTTAAAAGGAAGAAGATTGTAAGGCTTTGAATAGACATAGACTAAAAGAGGAAACAGTGTCTCTGTCCTTGACAGATATTTGGACAAACTTTTTTCATCGTGTATGGCTTTCACTCTTAATTACCGTTGGACCCATTGATTCCAGAGACTTGTTCTCCCTCATTCTTGTTGTCTTAGAGTGGTGA
The DNA here is from genome assembly GCF_025201925.1 of Gopherus flavomarginatus. Lineage (NCBI taxonomy): Eukaryota > Metazoa > Chordata > Testudines > Testudinidae > Gopherus > Gopherus flavomarginatus. The sequence goes on from NC_066626.1 coordinate 28,120,887, forward strand.
GTGTCCCTTTCTTCTCATACTACTTAGAATAAAGAACACAAATATTCTGACTCTTCTTCTCCCCCCGCCCCCCAGTTGAACCTGTTTAGATCTTTTTCTCTATGGTCCCTCCTACTTCTCTAATGGTTAGAGTTTTAAAGACATGGTACACAAACCCTTGCACCTATCTTCCCTTCAACAGCTCTTTACAGAGCTGTTTATTGTTGTTTTGGTGTCTGTAAATGAGGCACTGTATGCTTCTTTGGGATAAACTCTTTTATTGTATATTCCTCTGGGAGACTTTGCCTCAGCCATTTATGACACTGATGTCATATTATAAGTTAAGTGAATTCCCGTCCCCTAATATTAATCCAATAGTAATGACTGAAAAGCTGGCACTGGTGCTCAAAGAAGTGCTTGGTTCCTTGGAGGTTCTAGTATTTGAGTTCTCCCCCTCTTTCTACATTTCCCTTGGATCCTTCCCAAATTTGTGAGTATACTCATCCTAAAAAAATGAAATGATATGCATACAATAGGAACCACTTATACTTGTTCAAGTGTAGCATTGACCCGTACTCAATGCCCAGATTTTCCTTTCACATAATCTATTGTTAGTTGCAATCACTTCTTTTCTCCTCTCTTTCTCTGACTCATTCTCTGTTGGTTGCATATTACATGTAAAGCGTTAACCTCTGGATTTCTTTTCAAAGAACACACAATAAATGAAACTGAGTGCAGGTTAACTTGACTCTGAATGTCATGGGGTTGCTTTTAAAAACCTGTTTAGTTTCTAACTGGAGGAAAGACTAAAAGATAATCCCTTCTTCCAAGCAATTTGCATCTCAGACTCTTTGTCTCATTACAGTTATCATTACACTTGCAACTGAAATAAATGTGGATTATCTTTATACCCTCAGAGGCAAGGAATTACATTTCTGCACTACAACATTTTTATATTAAAAAGCACAGAAAAGTTAATAATAAAAGAGAGAGGCTAAGTAGAATATAGAAACCAATTATACACTACTTAAACCCATGCACTGTTATAAAAAGTGGGCAAAATAGGTATGGTCAAGGGCAGTGTATCTAACCAGGAGTGATTTACAGGCTGCTATTCCTGTTTATGTAACTAGGCAATGGGAACTTCTGGATTAGTCTCAAGTGCACCATATAAGAAACACTAAACTAAATTCTGCAATCCGTTACCACAATGCAAATCTAAAGAAATGCTACCGAACTCAGTTGGTATACTCTGGATTGTCTGGCTATGCCAAAAGAAAGATATGTTAGATGTTAGATATGGGTTTAATCAGGCCACAGCTTTATTATTTAGATGTCTGGGACTAACCCAGTGGATAAAATGTGCAGTGCAGGTGAAAACCCCACAATTCACCAGGCTGGGGAGTGGTGAGTGCTTTTTTCAGCACCCCCTTCCTATTCATTTCCATCCAGCAGATCCACTGCCGGGAACCTCCAATTCTGGGAGGGGAGGGGGGTTCCACCAGTTCCCTCCCTTCTCATCCAGCTCCCTCCAGCAATTCCCTTGCCAGGACTTGCCACCCACCTCCGCTTGTAGGAGGGGTTAAGGTGGACTATGATGAGGGGGGTTGGCTCCCTTCTATACTAATCAGAGGCGTCACCAACTCACTCATTTAACAAGCACCTCTCCTTAATTCTTTTCCCAAGTCATTTATCCGTACTTTTGTGCCTTAATTTATGGAGTACCTACACTGAACATCCACCACCAGCTTGAGTTGCTGAAGACAAGTGAGAGTATTGTTGTGCCACAGCTATGTAGACTCTTCCTGATCATCTGACACACTAATATTATCCCAGATGACTGGAAGAAAGATGTTCTTTCCCTCTGTTCACAAAGAGAGATGAAGCCAACTGAAGTAATTATAGAGGAGTTCAAGCCATTGTCAGTTCCAGGGAAATAGTGACGCATGAACATTATCAAATAATTCTGTTTTAGGAACACTCATTAAGTCTATTTTTAATTAATCTATTCTTCAGTTCCCTTTTTTAAATATACTAATGAGTATTTTTAGGTGATCCTTCACCAGCTAGACCACTTCTCAGTCCCCTAGTGATGACTAAAAGAGGACTGGTGCTGGCTGTTACAGCTGCCAAAACTCAGAATTTCTGTTCTGTGGGATTTTTTAAAAAAAAATGAAATTTTGTGTTCATTTTGAATTGGAACAAAAAAAGCCTTTGCAACTATCCATGAAATCAAATTTAAAAAATAATTTCAAAATTAACCTTTTTTGATCATTTTGAGAATCAAAATATTTTGTACTGATGTTAGATTTACTTTATATCATATATTTAAAAGTTGAAACAGTAATTTCAAAGTGGAAAAGAGAAGCATTCCAAGAAAGGTCAAAATGGAATGTTTCAAACCTGTCAAAATGCTTTACTTTTTTTCAAAATGAAGTTTCATTTCAATGGCCTAATTCCAAAAGATGTTTGTATTTTGGCAAAGCCAGTGTTTTCCAACAAAAAATATTCATCCAAAAATTTCTAACCAACACTACCAACCTGGGTCTGATGCTTGCTGGTTGCAGATCAGAAGACAGTATCCACTTCTGCTTTTTTTATTCTCCTTTCTCTCATGTCAGAATAGCTTATGAGTAGACTTAGTCAGTGACAGGTCAGTCTTTTGGACTGAATTTCCCATCAGCACAGAAGTGCTATCTGGGGTAGCATTACTGCACAGAACTCATTTACTTCATTTCTTTTAATGATTTTTATTATTTTGAACAATTGAGCCTAGGGCGGCTTTTATTGCTTCTTCATTATTGATGGTCAAACTGGTTTTAGAGGGCATATTCTAGCACTTAGAAGCTAATCGAGTTACTCAGTCCACACTAAAACTCTAAGTCTGAACAAATCAGGAGATCTACTCTATGCTACACATAAAGTAGTAACATACATGGTTAAAATTAAATTACAACAGCATAGGGCTAAATTGTGCTACCAATTACACTGGAATAAAATTGCAGTAGCTCCATCTGCCTTCAGTGACTTACACTGGTATAAATGCAAAGTAAGTGACTCGTAGTATTCTGGTAAACAAATATCACATATTACCATAGAAAATGACTCTGAAAGCAATTTAATATTTGAGTATTGATGGTGCTATCTTTCAATGAACAGACATTCATGTTAGCTTGATATTTCTTTATTACAAAGTACCAATTAAGTTATGTTGAATATGCCTAAAGATTCCTAATGAATAGATAGCAGGTTTTGTCTCACTAAACCAGGGATTGGCAACCTTTTGACGTGGCCCACCAGGGTAAGCACCTTGACAAGCCGGGCTGCTTTGTTTACCTGCCTTATCCACAGGTTTGGCTGATCGCAGCTCCCACTGGCTGTGGTTTGCCATTCCAGTCCAATGGGGGCTGTGGGAAGTGGCGGCAGCACATCCCGCGGCCTGCACCGCTTCTCACAGCCCCCATTGGTCTGAAGCGGCAAACCATGGCCAGTGGGAGCTGCGATCTGCCAAACCTGCAGACGCTGCAAGTAAACAAATCTGCACAGCCCACCAGGTTGCTTACCCTGGCGAGCCGCATGCCAAAGGTTGCCAATCCCTGCACTAAACTATGCTTTTTAATTCTTCTCCATTTTCCTCAAAGGAAAAGGTATGTAGGTAGCCCCTGTGTAGAATAATCACCTTTCTCTTTGCTTTTGAATTGATGGTGGGAAATTCATTTTTGAAACAATAGACTATTAAAAACCTAGTCAGATTTGTATTTCACTGCATACACTGGCCAGATGTAGTGTAAAATATGCTTGAAATATCAAAAAATGTTGCCTTCTCTATGCAGTATGGTAATCCATAGAAATGTAGGGCTAGAAGGGACTTTGGGAGGTCATCTAGTCCAGCCCCCAGTGCTGAGGCAGGACCAAAGTAAACCTATAACATCTTTAACTGTTGTTTGTTCCACCTGTTCTTAAAAACCTACAGTGACCAATATTCCACAACCTCCCTTGGAAGACTGTTCCAAAGTTTAACTAGTCTTATAGTTAGTAAGTTTTTTCCTAATATCTAACCTAAATATCCCTTGCTGCAGATTAAGCCTATTACATCTTCATATCCACTGAAGGTAAGATGAGAACAGCTGATCACCATCCTCTTTAGAACAGCCCTTAACATATTTGAATAGAAGTTTCCCCCATCCTCAGGCTTCTTTTCTCAAGACTGAACATGCCCATTTTTTAACCTTTCATCATAGGTCAGGTTTTCTAAACTCTTTATCATGTACACTGTAGTGATGGTGGCTATTTATTTCTTGAGTAGCTAATTCCTCTGAAGAGTAGAGCTATATTACTCAGTGCAGCACCACTGAAGCCAATGAAAGTCTTTCCATTGACATACTGCTGATATAAGCCCATTAAGGGTATGTCCACACTATGAAATTAGGTAGATTTTGTAGAAGTCGATTTTTTTAGAAATTGATTTTATACAGTCAATTATGTGTATCCCCACTAAGCGCATTAAGCTGGCAGAGTACCAAGGCTAGCATCGACTTTTGGAGTGTTGCATTGTGGGTAGTTATCCCAGAGTTCCTGCAGTCTCCACCGCCCATTTGAATTCTGGGTTGAGCTCCTAAAGCCTGATGGGGCAAAAACATTGTTGCAGGTGGTTCTGGGTACATGTCGTCAGGCCCCCCTCCCTCCCTCCATGAAAGTAACGGCAAAAAATCATTTCTCGCCTTTTTTCCTGGGTTACCCGTGCAGACAACATACCATGGCAAGCATGGAGCCCACTCAGCTCACCATCACCATACATCTCCTGGGTTCTGCTGACAGATGCGGTACTGCATTGCTATGCAGCAGCTGTTTGCCTTTGCAAGTTAGCAAAGACATTAGCAGTCGTACTGCACTGTCTGCCATCATCTCCTGGTTGCTCCTGGCTGACCTTGGTGATGTCAGTAGGGGGCACCTGGGCAGACATGGGGGCACCTGGATGACCTCAGTGAGGTCGGTCAGGGGCATCTAGACAAAAATGTGAATGACTCCAGGTCATTCTCTTCTTTGTTTTGTCTAATGGAGATTCAGTCCTGCCCGGAATATTATGGCACCTGGGGGCTTCTGCCTCAGGCTACTTTCCCAACCGGCAGCACTGTGCGGTTGCACCTACCCCAGCCTACCCTTTACTCCTCCCATGGCTCATGAAGCCTGGACAGTAGTAAGGAGCAGTTCAACTATAGGCTGAAAAAGTGCAGAACCCCTTGGCATTCTTCCATGCAGTCAATCTTAGACTACCTCCTTCATTTGAGGAACAAGGGCCTGGCACACTCATCTATCAGGGTGCATCTGGTGGCCATTTCCACCTTTCATCCACCAATCCAGGGGCAGACGGTGTTCTCCCATGACATGACAGTCAGGTTCCTCAGAGGCCTTGAGAGACTTCATCAAGTTTGGTCCCCAACCCCTCAGTGGGATCTTAACTTGGTGCTCCTCCAGCCTCATAGGCCCACCTTTTCGGTCTTTGCCCTTGTGCTCCCTATCTCCCCTATCATGGAAGATAGCTTTCCTAGTGGCAGCATCGTTAGGGAGGCGAGTCTCCAAGCGGCGAGCGCTGACCTCAGAACTGCTGTACATGGTCTTCTGTACGGACAAGTCCGACTCCGGTCCCACCTGGCCTTCCTTCCCAAGGTTGTCTCTACTTTCCACATGAGCCAGGACATTTTTCTTCTGGTCTTCCACCCTAAGCCCCATGAGACTAGTGAAGAGAGGCGCCTTCGCGCTTTGGACATAAGAAGGGCCCTAGCTTTCTACTGAGATCAGACAAAGCCTTTCCATACGTCTACTCAGCTTTTCATGCCTACAGCTCATAGGATGAAGGACCTCCCAGTGTCCTCGCAGAAGGTTTATAACTGGATCACCTCTTGCATTTGGACCTGTAATGAGTTGGTGGAAGTCCCACCACTGCCAATCATCATAGCCCGCTTGACCAGAGTGCAGGCATATTCGGCAGTCTTCCTGGCACACTTCCTGATAGAGGAGGGGAGAAATAGCTCAGTGGTTTGAGCACTGGTTGGCTAAACCCAGGGTTGTGAGTTCCATCCTTGAGGGGGTCACTTAGGGATCTGGGACAAAAATCTGTCTGGAGTTTGGTCCTGCTTTGAGCAGGGGGTTGGACTAGATCTCCTAAGGCCCCTTCCAACCCTGGTATACTATGACTGTTCCTTTGGACATTTAAAAGATCACTGGTACTGTTTGCAATTAGATTAGAATTGCACAGCAAGGCATGCTGCACATTAGAGAGGCTTTGAAAAACAGTTTTATGATTGGCCAGGCTTCAGTGTGACAATAATTTATGTTTCTCCTTAATATAAACCCACCCTCTTTGTTGATTTTAATTCCTTGTAAGCCAACCCTGTAAGCCATGTTTTGAGTCATCCCTCCCTCCATGAGAGCAATGGCAGACAATTGTTTCATGCCTTTTTTCCCCACAGACGACATACCATGGCAAGCATGGAGCCCGCTCAGATCACTGTGGCAGTTATGAGCACTGTAAACATTATGCACATTATCCTGCAGTAAATGCATCACCAGAAACTTCAAAAGCAAGCAAAGAGGCAACAGCAGTGCAGTGACAAGAGTGATAAGGACATGGACACAGAGATCTCTCAAAGCACGGGCCCTGGCAATTTGGAAATCATAGTGCTAATGTGGCAGGTTCATGCCATGGAATGCTGATTCTGGGCCTGGGAAACAAGCACAGACTGGTGGGACCGCACAGTGTTGCAGGTCTGAGATGATTCCTAGTGGCTGTGAAACTTTTGCATGCATAAGGGCACTTTCATGGAACTTTGTGACTTGCTTTCCCCCACCCTGAAGCACAAGAATACCAAGATGAGAGCAGCCATCACAGTTCACAAGCGAGTGGCGATAGCCCTCTTGATGCTTGCAATGCCAGACAGCTACCGGTCAGTCGGGAATCAATGTGGAGTGGGCGAATCTACAGTGGGGACTTCTGTGAGCCAAGTAGCCAATATGATCACTGAGCTGCTGCTATCAAGGGTAGTGACTCCGGGAAACGTGCAGGTCCTAGTGGATGGCTTTGCTGCAATGGGATTCCCTAACTGGTGTGGCGATAGAGGGAACATATATCCCTATCTTGGGACTGGACCACCAATATAGCTAGTACATAAACCGAAAGGGGTACTTTTCAATTGTACTGCAAGCACTGGTCGATCACATGGGACTCTTCACCAACATCACTGTGGGATGGCCGGCAAAAGTACGTGACACTCACATCTTTAGGAACTCTCGTATGTGCGAATTGCTGCAGCAAGAGACTTGCTTTCCAGACCAGAAAATAACCGTTGGGGATGTTGAAATGCCTATTGTTGTCCTTGGAGACCCAGCCTGCCCCTTAATGCCATGGCTTATGAAGCCATCCACAGGCAGCTTGGATAGCAGTCAGGAGCTGTTCGACCATTGGCTGAGCAAGTGCAGAACGGTGGTAGAATGTGCATTTGGATGTTTAAAAGCTCGCTGGCACAGTTTACTGACTCGTTTAGACCTCAGCGAATCCAATATTCCCATCATTATTACTGCTTGCTGTGTGCTCCACAATATCTGAGAGAGTTTATGGCAGGGCAGGAGGTTGAGGCAAATCGCCTGACCATTGATTACATGCAGCCAGACACCAGGGCAGTTAGAAGAGCACAGCAGGGCGCGCTGCCCATCCGAGAAGCTTTGAAAACAAGTTTCATGACTGGCCAATCTACGGTGTGAAAGTTCTGTTCGTTTCTCCTTAATGAAATCCCACCCCCTTGGTTCACTCTACTTCCCTGTAAGCCAACCGCCCTCCCCTCCCCCTTTTGATCTCCACTTGCAGAGGCAATGAAGTCAATGTTTCAAATTCATGGATTCTTTATTAATTCATCACACAAATGGGGGGGCTAACTGCCAAGGTAGCCCGGGTGGGGTGGAGGAGGAGGGAAGCACCGGGTGGGGTGGCAGAGGAGGGACGGACAAGGCCACACTGCACTTCAAAACTTATTGAATGCCAGTTACTTGGGCAGTCCTCTGGGGTAGAGGCTGAGTGGCCGGAGGTCCCCCCCGGAGGTTATGGAACTTCGAGAAGAGGGCAGTTGGTTACACGGAGGCTGCAGCGGTGGTCTGTGCTCCTGCTGCCTTTTCTGCACCTCAGCAATACACCAGAGAATATCAGTTTGATCCTCCAGTAGCCTAAGCATTGCTTCCTGCCTCCTCTGATCACACTAATGCCACCGATCATCTTGATCCCACTGTCTCTCCTCTTGCTCCCTCCACCTGTCCTCACATTCATTTTGTGCTTTCCTGCACTCTGACAGTGTCTGCCTCCAGGCATTTTGCTGGGCTCTTTCAGTGTGAGAGGACTGCATGAGGTCAGAGAACATTTCGTTGCGAGTGTGGTTTTTTCACCTTCTAATCTTCGCGAGTCTCTGGGATGGAGATGATACGGGGAGTGTTGAAACATTTGCAGCTGCGGGAAGGGAAAAAAGGGAGAGTAGTGTTTAAAAAGACACATTTTAGAGAACAATGGGTAGACTCTTTCACAATGAACCAAGCTGTTAACATTACATAGCACGTGTGCTTTCTTTACAAGGTCTTACTGTGCCTCTTATATTGAGGGCCTGCCAGTTTGGGGTGAAAGATCACACACGCAGGGCTGGCAGGCAACAGAATTCAGCTTGCATGCAAACATGGTAAGGCACAGTCTTTTGGCTTTTTTAATCTTCATAACATGTGGGGATGGTTTTAAACAGCAGCACCCTTATTTCCCATACCAAGCACCCATTGGGTTGGCTATTTAAAATGGGTTGGCCTTTTAAAAGGAGGGGCTGCAGTTTTCAGGTTAATGTGCAGCACAAACCCAACTAACCCCCCCCACACACACACACCCAATTCTCGGGGATGATTGTTTCACCCCTTCCCCAACCATGTGGCTAACAGCGGGGATGATTTCTGTTCAGCTACAGGCAAACAGCCTAGCAGGAATGGCCACCTCTGAATGTGACCTGAATAAAATTCCCCTATTTCAACCAGGTGACCCTGGGAGTACATCCAGGATGTCTCTGGAGGATTTCCGCTGCATCCTCATACATGTTAACAGACTTTTCCAGTAGCTGTACTGGCCGCCAATGCATCGCAAGTCTTCAGGGCAAATTAATCATTAAACATGCTTGCTTTTAAACCATGTTTTATATTTACAAAGGTACACTCACCAGAGGTCCCTTCTCTGCCTTCAAGGTCCGGGAGCCAGGGTCGGCTCCAGGCCCCAGCATACCAAGCGCGTGCTTGGGGCAGCAAGCCACGGAGGTGCTCTGCCGGCGCCACGACGGCGGCAGACAGGCATGTGGGAGGTCCTCCAAAGCTGCAGGACCAGTGGACTCTCCGCAGGCAAGCCGCCGAAGGCAGCCTGCCTGCCAAGTTTGGGGCGGCAAAATGCCTAAAGCCGCCCCTGCCAGGAGCCCACCTTGGGTGCGTTGGGAGGGTACTAGATCCAGGGTGAAAAACAGTTCCTGGTTGTTGGGGAAAATGGTTTCTCTGCTTGCTTGCTGGGCATTATCTTCAACCTCCTCATCATCATCTTCCTCGTCCCCAAAATCTGCATCCCTGTTGCATGAGAATCCATTGACAGAGTCCATGCACAGGGGTGGGGTAGTTATGGGGCACCCTCTATAATGGCATGCAGCTCATCACAAAAGTGGCACATCTGGGGCTCTGACCTGGAGCTGCCATTTGCCTCTCTGGGTCTTTGGTAGGCTTGCCTGAGCTTCTTAAGTTTCACATGGCACTGCTACGAGTCCCTATTATAGCTTCTGTCCTTCATGCCCTTGGAGATTTTTTTTCTTTTCTTTTTTTCTTTTTTTTCAAATATTCCAGCATTTCGTCTTTTGGAACAGAGTTCTGATATCATGGATTCATCTCCCAATACAGTGATCAGATCCAGTACCTCCTGTTCGGTCCATGCTGGAGCATTTTTGCTATTCTGGGACTCCATGGTCACCTGTGCTAATGAGCTCTGCATGGTCACCTGTGCTGATCAGCTTGCCACACTGGCAAAACAGGAAATGAAATTCAAAAGTTCACAGGGTTTTTACTGTTTACCTGGCCAGCGCATCTGAGTTGAGAATGCTGTCCAGAGCGGTCACAATGGAGCACTCTGGGATAGCTCCCAGAGGCCAATACCGTCGAATTGCATCCACACTACCTCAAATTTGACCCAGCAGGGTTGATTTCAGTACTAATTCCCTCATTGGGGAGGAGTACAGAAATCGATTTTAAGAGCCCTTTAAGTTGACAAAAATGGCTTCATCGTGTGGACATGTGCCGGGTTAAATTGATCTAATGCTGCTAAATTCGACCTAAACTCATAGTGTAGACCAGGACTAAGAATATAAAAGGACTAGATGTTCAAACCTGCAAAGACTTAATCATGTTATTTGTCAACAATAAGCTGAGTTAAAGGGAAGTCACTGGGACTATTAACATTAATGAAGTCATTTATATTTGTAAGTTTCTGCAGGATTGGGCAGCAAGTGAACCCTCCTATGATTCTAGTCTCCTGTACCTGTGGATCTGCCCAGTCTATTCTCTTCTGTATTTACGACATCAAAATATTATACTATTCAGTACTTATGCTCAGTTGACAGTCCTTCAAATATCACAATCTTTTGGGACTCTTCCCCCCGCAGATTTAGAGTTGACGTGTTATTCAAATGACAGTTCCAAAAATGGAATCTTCAAGACATTCCAATAACCTACAGGTTGTTGCTTAGTAGAATGTTCTTCTAACAGATGTTCACTCTTTTTAAAGCCTTGTGATTAAAATTAAGGGGCCCACCAAATATTTTTTGAAGTATGATATGTAGGCCAGTAATGTATTGAACCATTATGCAATTCCCACTAGACAAGTACAGGTAAAGTTAATATATAAAGAATGATAAATTGTATTTGGGGAAGAAAACATTTTGCAGCTTTTGTTTTCTGAACTTAAGATTCCAAGATAAAATACTGCCAAGCAAATAACATTTTGCCATTTGAAAAAGTGAACTGACATATTGCAGTCAGTACCTTTTTCAGAGCCAACAAAATACTTTAATTTCAAATCCAGCAACAGAAAAACTATTCTTCATCTAAAAAATTCTATCCTCCTTGTATCTTAAAGGAAAAAGAGATGTTTTAGGTAAACGTTTAACCATGGAAGTATATCATCTACAGCTACAGTGACTGGAAACAATAGCTTATGCCATATTATGCATCTTAAAATACTAAGTATTGGTTTTGGATATGGGCCCTGATTTAACTAAATATTTAAACACATACATTATCTTAAGCACATCCTCAGTCCAACTGAAGTCAATGAAACTATGCACATAATTAAAATAAGAGAGATACTTAAATATCTTGCTAAATCAGAGATATGACGTATATGTTTTGTAATATGTAATTCGTTTCTTAAAAACTTAAGGCAGCTTTTGATTAAACATATGTTTTAAATGCGTTAAGCATAATCTTAAAACTGTACTTATTACCAAACAATAATGTAGTAACACCCATTTTGTAACTAAGACATTCATGGGGTTATGGTTGAGTGAACTGTAATTGCCTCAAATTTCTATTGATCCAGAGAAAATGAGGTTTATGTTAGTGTCATTAATAAATACCATAGATCGTGGGGTCACCTACAATATGCAACTTTTCAGACTGAAAAAAGGAAAGAGGTTTTAGGAGGAGCTAGACTATGAGAATTTGGACTTATTAGCTCAAAATATGTTAATTGCCAGTAATAACAAAATAGAGAGGGAGGTTGGGAAGACTATATTTAAAATGTTCTTTTGTACAAGAGCCCTGGTCCAGTGCCTCAGCTGGTACATATCAGCACAGGTTCACTGACTTCATTGGAGCTAGCTAATTTTGCATGGGCTGAGGGTCTGGCCCTGTTAGCGTTTGTGTAAATAGTTCCCATTACTAGGATCTCTTTCATTCCCCTCTGCTCACCCCCTTTGATTTCTCTTTCTCTCTCCTGTTCCTGAAACTCTTTGGAACGTGACCACTCTTACACTTGACCTGGCAACCAATAAATATGTTCTGATTCTTATGTATTGGTAAAATAATTGTCTTAATCTTTTGTGAATACGTGAAATATGAACTATTACTTGATGGCAACTATTGAGACCTCCTTGAACAATAATGGAAATATTGTGCGGGTGTTACATTGGTGCCTGACTGAGAACCATATGCTGCTTTGCTCTGAAAAGTATTGGACTACTTGCTAGGAACCTTTGGGGAAAATGTGCATTCTGACACTTTTTCTTCAAACTTTAAGTAATACTTTATGTTAAAGAAAAATATAAAATGAAAAACTAGCATTTTAAATTTGTGTGCACATTGTGTCTATTTAGTGCGTAGGATATTTACCTCTTGCAAATTAATTTTAGCAAGGTAGTTAATTTTTGCGTCTCTTCGTAGTAGCATTACCTATGCACAATGAAGGAGGGTTCACTTTGGCTGTTTCCTGGGTTTAAGTTGATGTTTTAATGATTTCTCAGGGTACTTTGTGTATGAGGAATCCATATACTATATCTTTTGTACCAGGTATTTGTCGCATTCTACAGCCATTGCTGAATCAGAAGGATTAATGTTTTGCATTTTAATACTCTCCAGTTTAGCTGAAGTCAGTATATCTCTAGGGCTATCAAAGTGTTTCAGTGCAAACTATTTGAGACAGGAGCAGAGACTCTGTGTTTCTCCAAAGGTACAATGATCAAGGAAGCTGAAAGGACAGTGGAAAAATTATAACCGGAGTTTCATGATGGTCTGCTGTTGATGCACACACCAGGAACCACTTAACTGAAGGCTGGAAGTGGTGGTATGGGATGAAGAAAGAACTGATGCCAGCAAGCTTTGGAAATAGTAATCTTTTTAATGGCAAGGCAGGCTGCCCTTACCCTGCCCTTCCACCCTAGCCCTGAGCCTCTCCAATGCCCCAAACGTCTCACCCCAGCCAGAGCCCTCATCCCCCCGTGCCCTAATCCTCTGCCCCAGCCCTGAGCCCTCTCCTGCATCATGAACCCCTCATCCTCAGCCCCACAGCCCACACCCAACCCTCTGCCCTAGCCCTGAGCCCCCCCACATCATGAACCCCTCAGCCTCACAGCCCTCACCCAATACCCCAACCCTCTGCCCCATTCCTGAGCCCCCTCCTGCTTCATGAATCCCTCATCCTCAGCCCCACAGCCCTCATCCATGCACTCCCTCCTATCCCCAAACTCCTTCCCAGAGCGTGCACCCCCTCCCCCTTCTCACACACCCCTTCTCACCTCCAAACTCCCTCCCAGAGCCTGCACCCCTCACCCTTCCTATGCCCCCACCCCCAGCCCAGAGCCTGCACCCAAACTCCATCCCAAAGCCTGCACCCCTCCTGCACCCTAATCCCCAGCCCAGGACCTGCACCCCAGATGACCTCCCCGAACCCCCTCCCAGAGCCTTAGGCGGGTGGGGGCGGAGTTTGGGGGGGTGGAGTTGGGAGGCAGGTTCTGGGCACCACCAAAATTTCTACAAACTTGCCACCCATGATCATATGGTCCTCTTTTGTCCATTTCTCTACTCCTTTGGATTCCTTTGTGGCTTCTTTATAAACTCATTACAATACCACTGGGACAGATCCAGAGTTCATTCTTTACAGCAAACAGATGCGTAGTAACATTTATACATTACTCTGATCTGAAGGGAACTACAGAGGATTATTTGCTTGTTATGATAGGAGATTTACAGGAAGATATTGGCACTGTATTTATTCTCATGTTGAAAAAGGCAGGTAATTAGCAGAAGTGCATTTCTAGGTTTAATGTTTTAAAAATCTGATCAGATTGGGTGAAGGTTGATATTTTTATTTATTTGCCAACCAATTGGTAAGACTAGCGACACATTTGCCTTAGTTGCTGGATAGTTTAGAGGCTGAGTGCGGATGAAGGTAGTGTGGTTCAAAATGTAACAACTGCAAGCCCAAACCATTGTAATTTAGTTTAAAATTAGGAAAAAGCTATTGTAAATGTCCCCCATTATTTTTGTTTGTTTCCATCTAGTCTGAATGGCCACCTCCCAGAGCTGTGACTAGAATCAATTACTAACATTAAACTCTACCTCAGAAAAGCAAGTTTGCACAGAATGGCTTTTTCAAAGTAAAGGACAAGTGTTTAAAATCTGTCTTTAAAAAATAAATCAATTTGAGAAATGAACATTTCTCATAATGTAGAGCAGTAGGAAAGCAGCTGCTCCATCGCCTGTATTTCTGCCGAAGAAAAAGCAACCATCACAAATGAGTTTCCCATTGGCATGATCAAATGGTGCCATACTTATTTGATTTTAAAAGTCTTATTGAACAAAGCTATTATTTTCTTAGCTTCGATCTTTTGAAATATATTTTCTTCAGGAGATGGTGACTCTTCCTCGTTATCTCTCTTTTAAAATGAAGTAATACAGGATTCAGTGAAAATACTTGATCTGACTCTGCATTAGCTGTATTTCCAAAACCATTATGAACTTCAGAGGTCATTCTGGAATCATGAAATTTGGTCCTAAATCCTCATTCTTTTATCTAATAAAAACTGGAGTTTTCTTTTAACCAATTTTCAGAAATGTTAAACAAAAAAAAAATAATACTGAAACCCAATGTCTACCAAACAGACAAGCTGACTTTTTGAGCCTTTTAAAGGACTTTTTTCATTGTCAGTCTTACATTAAATATAACTGTCATGATATAATCCCCCAATCTGAACCTTAGAGTCTAAAAGATGGGGTACCAGTATGAATTCCTCTAAGCTCAATTACCAGCTTAGTACTTGTAGCGCTGCCACCAACCATGAATTCCAGTGCCTGGTACACTCCGGTCCCCCCCAAACCTTGCCCGGGGACCCCCAAGACCCAGACCCTCTGGATCTTAACACAAGGAAAGTAAACCCTTTCCCTCACCGTTGCCTCTCCCAGGCTTCCCCTCCCTGGGTTACCCTGGAAGATTACTGTGATTCAGACTCCTTGAATCTCAAAACAGAGAGGAAAATTCACCTTCCCCTCTCCTTCTCTCTCCCCTTCCCGGACTCTCCCTGAGAGACAAAGTAATCCTAACACAGAGAGAAATTAATCTTTCTCTCCCTCTTCCCTCCTTTCTCCCCACCAATTCCCTGGTGAATCCAGACCCCGTCCCCTGGGATCTCACACCAGAATAAAAAACCAAAAACAATCAGGTTCTTAAACAAGAAAAGCTTTTAATTAATGATAATTTTTACTGTTTTCTCTATCTTTGTAAATTTAAGATGGAATATGTTACAGGGTCTTTCAGCTATAGGCACTGGGAATACCCTCCCAGTCTAAGTATACAAGTATAAATTAAAATCCTTTCAGCAAAATACAAATTTGAACTCCTTCCAGCCAAATACACATTTGCAAATAAAGAAAACAAACATAAGCCTAACTTGCCTTATTTACCTAGTACTTTCTATTCTGGACATATAAGAGTCTGTATCAGAGAGATTGGAGAGAAACCTGGTTGCACGTCTGGTCACTCTCAGAATCCAGAGAGGAGAACAACCAAATTCTAACAGCACACACAAAATCTTCCCTCCCTCGAGATTGGAAAGTATCCTGTCCCCTGATTGGTCCTCTGGTCAGGTGACAGCAGGCTCACTGATCTTGTTAACCCTTTACAGGCAAAAGAGATATGAAGTACTCCTGTTCTATTAACTCTTACTTATCTGTTTATGACAATAACAAAACATGACTACCGTTTAAATATGTGCATTTGGAGCTTACAATTTTAATTAAAGAGTGCTTGCCAGTTTCAGAAGCAGTTGTAAAGTGGAATTATGCAAATAGAATATGGATCATTTCCAGTCTATACAATTACTCCAAGACATATGTGGGCACTTGGGAAGCATATCTGAAAGCAGCTAATGTTACCTGTTACTTTGCTCCACCAGCATGCCATCTTGCATTTTAACAGTGTCAAGGTACATCTAACTTACCCCCAAATGTGTCATGATAGAAGGTTGAACTCACATGAGTCAGGGAGACTTCAAGTGATTCACAGAAGAATGAGCAACTGTGGTTGTCTAATCCTGTTTTCTGCACAGCACGGGCCATAGAACCTCCCTAAAATACTTTGTGTTTGAACTAGAGCATATCTTTTAAAAAACAATTGTGTGTATATATCAAATCCAATCTTGATTTTAAAAGTCTCACAATCATTGGGAAATTAACCTTTGGAACAATTATTCTCACTGTTAAAAACATTTCTTATTTCCAATCTACATTTGAATTGCTTCAGTTTCCAACTATTGGATCTTATTGCATGTTTGTCTGCTAGATTTGGGTCCATTATAAAATATTTGTTCCCCATGCAAATACCTGTAGACTATAGATACAATCATCATAGATCCTGTCATGTGTCATCACTGTATTTGTATACATTTTTAATTAATACAAATTGGTTCTTTGAAGGCTTGTAGCAGAGATTAATACTATGATAGTAGACATACAATCTGATGAGTTTCCTTCAGAAGATTATCTGCTGTTGGAAACATCCCCTTATTTTCACTGAGTGGACCACATCTTGATCAAGATTCTCATAGGCTTCCCATTCCTAACACTGTGAAGCATCTCCTCTCCCATTAAAAACTGAGTAACAACCCAGTGGAAGCTATACTGTATGGACAATGAATGTTAGGAAAATATTCAGGAAAGTCCTTAAAACACTACAGGAAGAATCAGATCCATTTGACTAGCCAACTTCTTACAAACCACTAGCAAGTGATCCACTGAACAGCAGACCATAATTAACAAACCAATGTACAAAGAGGCATAGAAGCCTCCCTAGTCAAAAGGACACTATCATCAATGCATTTGCCCCTGTGTGTGTGTTTTGTTTCTTCTGGCTGAACTAAGGATATGGTGATAACGACATTCTTTTCCTTTTAGACACAGTAGTCCTCCCTATCAGTCTTAAGGAAGGATCCTCACACTTTGAAATTCACAAACCTATTTTTACCTCTGGAATAACTTACATCACAACTAAAGTAGGCAACACATTTTATTACGTGCCAAATTTTGAATCATTGTGCTTTAATTTCATCCATGTTAACCAAATTCACACTAGATTTTATATCTTACTAGAGGGCAGAATTCTGATGGAAAGATGTTTAGTTCATATTGGATGGACCTTTTAGGAGATTTGCTCACAAATGAGGAGGCTTTCAATTTTTAAATTTCTTCTGCTGCCTTTTTGTTCCTCCATATCTCCAAAACCTACAAACTCCAAATGTGCTTTGTGATGTTGGCCTGGGCAGGGAGCAGTGCATTTGAGCAATTTTTGTGGATTAGCTATGAAGGTAGAAATACACATATATATGCAGAGGACTGCATTGTTTATTTTCCCTTTTTGGTATAGTAAAAGGTATCTCCTGTACATACACTGAGTTATGTAGGCATAGGAATAAAATGCCTTTCTCTCCACTGAGTCTCCCCTTCAGCCTATCTCAGTGGACATGTTCACTTTTGGCCTGATCCTGAACACCTCCTAGCTCTCAGTGAAGAAAAGGGGAGTTGAGGATTTGAACTCCTGGGTCAAGCTTGCAAGAATCAACTATTTAAAGCATTTTCAGATTTTCAAAAATAGCTAGACTTGAATAGAGAAAGAAGATGGTCCAGTGGCTTGAGTGCTAGCCTGGATCTTGAGACCTATATTTTCAATGCCCTGCTCTGCAACAGGCTTCATGTATGACATCAGGTATCATAGAATATCAGGGTTGGAAGGGACCTCAAGAGGTCATGTAGTCCAACCCCCTGTTCAAAGCAGGACCAATCCCCAACTAAATTATCCCAGCCAGGGCTTTGTCAAGCCTGACCTTAAAAACCTCTAAGGAAGGAGATTCCACCACCTCCCTAGGTAACCCATTCCAATGCTTCACCACCCTCCTAGTGAAAAAGGTTTTCCTAATATCCAACCTAAGCCTCCCGCACTGCAACTTGAGACCATTACTCCTTGTTCTGTCATCTGGTACCACTGAGAACAGTCTAGATACATCCTCTTTGGAACCCCCTTTCAGGTAGTTGAAAGCAGCTATCAATCCCCCCCCCCTCGCATTCTTCTCTTCTGCAGACTAAACAATCCCAGTTCCTTCAGTCTCTCCTCATAAGTCATGTGCTCCAGCCCCCTAATCATTTTTGTTGTCCTCTGCTGGACTCTTTCCAATTTTTCCACATCCTTCTTGTAGTGTGGAGCCCAAAACTAGACACAGTACTCCAGAAGAGGCCTCACCAATGTCGAATAGAGGGAAATGATCACATCCCTCGATCTGCTGGCAATGCCCCTACTTCTTCCGTCCTAAGTGCAGGACTCTGCACTTGTCCTTGTTGAACCTCATCAGGTTTTTTTTGGCTCAATCCTCTAATTTGTCTAAGTCCCTCTGTATCCTATTCCTACCCTCCAGCATATCTACCACTCCTCCCAGTTTAGTGTCATCCTCAAACTTGCTGAGAGTGCAGTCCACGCCATCCTCCAGATCATTAATGAAGATATTGAACAAAAACGGCCCCAGGACCAACACTTGGGACACTCTGCTTGATACCGGCTGCCAACTAGACATGGAGCCATTGATCACTATCCACTGAGCTCAACGATCTAGCCAGCTTTCTATCCACCTTATAGTCCATTCATCCAGCCCATGCTTCTTTAACTTGCTGGCAAGGATATTGTGGGAGACTGTATCAAAAGCTTTGCTAACGTCAAGGAATAACACATCCACTGCTTTCCCCTCATTCACAGACCCAGTTATCTCCTTGTAGAAGGCAATTAGGGTAGTCAGGCATGACTTGCCCTTGGTGAATCCATGATGACTATTCCTGATCACTTTCCTCTCCTCGAAGTGCTTCAGGTAAATCACTTATTCTCTCTATGCCTAAATTTCCCATCTGTAAATTGAGGATTATAGCACTCCCTACCTCACAGGGGTATCACATGAGGATGTATATTTTGAAAATAGTGTGAGGCATTCAGATATAATGGCAATAGGGGCTGTATAACAGGATGGATAAAGGTAGCAAAATTCATGCAATGCCCTGAACTCTTCTGAAAATCTTACTGTTAGAACAAGACCGTGACTCTTGCTGCTGTATATTCGTGCTGGGAACTAGGGGTCAAAGTCTCTGTGTTTTTGCCACCTGCATCACAAGTAGCAAAGTGGCAGGGAGAGCAGTAGGTGGGCAGTGTGGTGTAGAGCTAGAAGTGTATGTTTTTTTTAAAAGTATCTATAATTGGCTATTGCATGTAGTAACTCTTCAGTCTCTTACATCTTCAATGTTCTAAGGAAGGGGTGTGTGTGTGTGTGTGTGTGTGTGTGTGTGTGTGTGTGTGTGTGTGTGTGTGTGTGTGTGTGTGTAAAACATCAATAGACACATGCATCCATGTATTCCATTTGTTTTTTCTAGAAAAATAAGATACAAGCCATGTGACTGGGTCCTTTCCATCACTACTATCCTCAAAGCTCAACCACTTATTGGAACAACTAATTGAGTAAGTCATAACCAGTTTTAAATTGTGCCAGTGTACAATTTATCATGCAGTCACTGCTTTTCTGTTATAATGCATTTCAAGGCAGTATGCAAGTAAATTAAATGGCAGTAAACCATTATAACATCCAGTGTGTTCACAAATTCTAGTAGATTTTTTCAAATTTGAATAAAAAGGTTAGAAATTGGGGGGGAAAACTGTTTAAGATAGCTAATGGGTTTATTAAAGTTTGATCACTGTACCAATTAATGTAAGAAAAAAAATAAGATTTTATTCCCCCTCCTTTGTTTTTAGATAAAATGTCATCCCCAGAGCACACTGGCACAACACTTTTTGGTTCATGAAAGGACTCTTTCCTCTCTGTCATGGCTACCTGATATTAAAATATGTACAACAATAAACTGTTCTTAATAATCGGTTTATAAAAAACAGTACAATTGCTTCCAGCTGAGAAGCAGAAATACAAACAATGCAACTTTTTTCTACACTAAATATGTCCAGGTAATAGAAGACATTGTCTTTTCTCACTAAGTGTCTAAAAGTAGAACTCATAAAGAATAAATAAATTAACACCAAAATGAACGAAGGACTTCTGGATATGAGCACTAACTAGCTGGCTCTTCAAACAGTTTTTCATATATTTCTCTTTCTAAAGATAATTTAAATAATATATACTGACTACTAGCTATTCACTGGTACTGGAAAAAATAATTTTGGCATCATTTTTCCTGGGGGAAAAAACCAAACACTTTTGTGTGAAATTTCTGCAAAAATGAAAATCTTCTAAAATTTCCCATGGGGAAAAATAATTGGCATTTTTAAACCAACTTGAATTATCACTGTGCAGTTGCTCATAATCTCATGATATTGTTTGTTCTTTGATTGGATGATTCTAGCTGTGATAAGAGTGGAAGGGTGTGATCAGTTAAATCTGTCAGGAAATGGGTAGAAACAGATTAAGTTTAAGTTAGAAATAACCAGGAAAACAGGGCTAGCAAGTGGAGAATGGTGGTTGTTGTTGTTGTTTTAGTTTATTTAAGTTCTGTAGAAATGGGCTTAGGATGGCAAGTTTGTTTTACTATGGCTAAACCAAGCCTTCCTCATTTAGTGTGTGTTTAGTTTTTGGTTTGGTTTGTTCTTTTGAGTTGCACAAAAGGGAGCTCTGCTCCCCACTTCTGCTAAGAGCAAGGGTAATACTCTCCCACCTTCCTGTCCCTCTTCCAGTGGGTGGTATTTGTCAGTTGCTGGAGCCTGCTACGCTTCTCTGTCTCAGCACATCCTCCAGCAATGTGCTGCCTGGATGCAGCTGCTACAGCTTTTCTGCAGTTTCTCAGTCTGTGCCTAAAATAGGGCTGTGTAGTACTGCCACGTAGGCCTGGTCTCTACTACAGGGTTAGGTGGACGTAAGATGCCTTGCGTTGACCTAGCTATGGAAGAGTTTTCACTTAAATTTGGCTCCTGACAATATAAGTACATCTCTATGCCAATTTAGTAACACCACCTCAGCGAATAGCATAGTCGCTGTCTATGTTATTAGGTTACCAGTGTCAGTGTAGACACTGAATTGCTTACACTGACTGTTACTGGCTTTCATCCCACAATGCCCCAAACTGACAAAACAATCAGTGCAAGTGCTAGTGCAGACGCGCACTGCCAGCAGGAGCCAAGTGTGCACATACACAAATGATGTAATCGCTGTCGTGGCTATATGCCGTAGTAAGCTAGATAAACATAATTTTGTAGCGTAGACATGGCCTTAGTGCACCTAGTGATTAGTTTTGCACTGTGGGTAATACTTTTGGCAATTGTGCTCACTCTGCTAGTCCTGTCACCCAGGAGAGATGTACCTATTGGGTTCTGGGAAGTGGGTGGGCAGAAGCCCGCCCACTGCTTAAGGATCCCCCCCCTTCAGCCTAAAGGGGGGATCTACAGGACCTCAAAACCCAGCTGAGTTCGGGGGACAACTAATAAAAGAACAAGGACAGGAGTGCATTCAGAGGGTCAAAAGAAAGGGAACCTGATGGGGACACTGAGCAGAGAACCCCGGACAGCGCCCACTGCTCCTTGAAGGCATCAAAGGAGCCAGTGGACGCCGCCCAGAGGAACTCTGCCCAGATGCGTGAACGGACAGAGGATCGGAAACAAGCCCCACAGTCACAGGACTCTCCATTGGCCAACCTCCTCTCCCTGGTTTTGTAAATGGCCGTTTTAGCCAGGGCTAGGAGGAGGTTGACCAGGAGGTCCTGTGACTTTGTGGGCCATGGATAGGGAGTGCATAGAGCCCCGGAGAGATGTACCTATTGGGTGTCTG
This sequence comes from Gopherus flavomarginatus, assembly GCF_025201925.1. NCBI lineage: Eukaryota > Metazoa > Chordata > Testudines > Testudinidae > Gopherus > Gopherus flavomarginatus. The sequence goes on from NC_066626.1 coordinate 28,142,753, forward strand.
GGAAGTGGGCGGGCGAAGCCCGCCCACTGCTAAAGGATCCTCCCCCAGCCTAAGGGGAGGAACCACAGGGCCACAGAACCCACTGAGTGCGGGGGACAACTAATAAAAGAACAGGGACAGGAGTGAGGTCAAAGGGTCAGAAGGAGGGAACCTAACGGGGACACCGAGCAGAGAACCCCGGACAGCGCCCACTGCTCCTCGAAGGCGTCAAGGGAGCCAGTGGACGCTGCCCAGAGGAACTCCGCCCGGATGTGTGATCGGACCATGGAGCGGAAGCAAGCCCCACAGTCACCGGAGTCTCCATCGGCCAACCTCCCCTCCCTGGTCGCGTGGATGGCCTTTTTCGCCAGGGCGAGGAGGAGGTTGACCAGGAGGTCCCGGGACTTCGTGGGCCCACGGATAGGGAGTGCATACAAAAGGAGGTGAGGGGAAAAGTGTAACCAGAAACGTAAGAGGATGGCTGTGAGGAGCCGGTGTAGGGGCTGCAACCTGGCGCACTCTAAGTAAACATGCGCCAGGGTCTCCCTCACGCCGCAGAAGGGGCAGGTGTCCGGGACAGGGGTAAACCGCGCCAAGTACACGCCCGTGCTCACGGCCCCATGGAGGAGCCGCCAACTGATATCCCCAGTGGGCCTTGGGACCAGGGTGGAGTAGAGGCTGGCCCACCGGGGCTCCTCACCCTCCAGAGGTGGCAAGAGGTCCCGCCACTTCGTATCAGGGCGGGACACGAGGGTGAGGAAGTGAAGGGTGTGGAGCACGAGCGTGTAGAGCTGTTTCCTCGGCGCGGTTTGGAAACGGACCAGCTGCAGGTCGTGCAGCCGGCTTGCGGAGAAGGGACGGGGGGGCCGGTCGGGCCTACGGGGCAGAGGCCCGATGAAAAGGTCCGGAGGGCTTGGGGTGGGGGGTGGGCGGGGCGTGCCCTCCTGCAGGACCCGGTCAAGGTAGGCCCGAGCAGCGGGCGGCCCGGAGAGATGTACCTATTGGGTGTCTGGGAAGTGGGCGGGCAAAGCCCGCCCACTGCTAAAGGATCCTCCCCCAGCCGAAGGGGAGGAACCACAGGGCCACAGAACCCACTAAGTGCGGGGGACAACTAATAAAAGAACAGGGACAGGAGTGAGGTCAAAGGGTCAGAAGGAGACAACCTAATGGGGACACCGAGCAGAGAACCCCGGACAGCGCCCACTGCTCCTCAAAGGCGTCAAGGGAGCCAGTGGACGCCGCCCAGAGGAACTCCGCCCAGATGCGTGATCGGACCATGGAGCGGAAGCAAGCCCCACAGTCACCGGAGTCTCCATCGGCCAACCCGGAGAGATGTAGCAGGGTGCTTACCCTGCTCCTGCCCTGACGGGGTGAAAACAGCCCAGAAGAGGTCTGGGCTGGGCAAGGTAAAACCCTGGCTGATTGGGGTAAGTGGCTGCAGCTGGGGCCACACCCCAAACTGAGCAGCAGGGCCTTATAAGAAGGTCAGGGAAGCCAGGAGCAAGAAGTCTCTCTCCACCAGTAGAGGGAGATGGGCCTGGCTGCAGGGAGCTAGAGACTGGGTACCTGAGTGGAGCAGGGCTGGGGACAGGCTGAGGAGCTGGGGAGCTCCAGCCTGGAAAGCCCCAGGCTGCGGCCTAGCAGAAGACCAAAGGATACTAGGGGTTGCAGAGGGCAACTCAGAGGTAGGCCAAGGCTGCAGGTCCAAACCCAATCTTTCCAGTGATGAGTAGGCTGATACTACAGTCTACCCCAGGGCGGGGGAGGGGGGGGCTAGACAATGACTGGCAGTAGCCATATACTGGCAAGGTGGGGATAGTGGGTGGGGGCTCCCCGGGGAGGGGACAGCCTAAGACTGAGGAGTTACTGCCAGGGGGCAGCACCCCAGATAAAGGGGCACCGGGTCCTGGGAAGGACATGGGGGCCAGAGGACAGGAGGACGACTGGCCTGCAGAGGGCGCTCCAGAGCTGAAATGAGCTAATTCCCAGGAGTCACCAGCAGGAGGTGCAGCAGGGATGAGTCCGCATGTCTACAGAGATTTTTTTTTAAATCCTGCAAGGACTAAGAGAAGCAGCTCTCTAAAACTATGCTGTTTCCTTAGCCTACTCTTTGCTATACCAACCAGAGTCCTATTACCAGATGAATCCTCAGCTGCCTTCTTAGGGCAGCTTTAAATTCCTTCTGTGCTGCTGGGGAGGTGCAAAGCAGACTTCAGTTTGTACACAGATCTGGATCATATTGTACACAGAATAAGTGTGTAGGTAAATGGAGATAGAAACAAATATGAAAGAAAACATGTAGATGAATTGATATTTTAAGGCAGGACACGATAGATGGCTGGAACTGGGACCTTGTGCAGTGACTTGGTTATAGAATTTAGTAATTAAGCTTCAATTTTTAGCAGCTTGCTAGCCATGCATACCAGTCTTCATGTTGGATATAAAATAGCAAGATATGTGATGCATGTTTTTATCATAGTTTACACCATTTTCAGATTATCTGAGGTGTATATTTCCCAAAACCTATTAAGAAATATGACACTTGATTGCTTGTGACATGAGAGAATAGTTGCATCACTCATAATTTTTGACATACACTCTATGAATGCAATTAATAGTTCAGATTTTTATTTCTTTTTTTCTTCAGTGTGATTGTGAAGCATCACAATAAAAATAAAGGCAACTATACAAATAAAATAATCTGAGTAGGATATTGCAGACAGCTAATTTAACAAGTTACATTTTGGGGTATGGGGTCAAAGATTAATTAACTGGCTACAGTACAATCAAAAACAGCAGGGATGAGAATTGTTTTTAATTTATAATTTGTATTTCTATTAGGGGATACTGAACGGATTTGAAGTTGAAGCAGATTTTATTGGTGGATTGCCTAAGGCACTACCCAGGGGTGCTGGAACAGTTTTTATAGTGGAGGTGCTGAGAGCCATTGAACCAAACTGTAAACCCTGTATATAATGGAAGTCCTCCCTCCTAATTTCAGCACCTATGGACACTATACATGATTCTCCGTGAAACAGGCAACTAATCACAGTACTAAGTAGTAGGGCTTTAAATATGATCAATTCACTAATAAAAGCGCAAAAGCATAATTACTTTTTTTACAAAAAAAATTACGGTAGAATGAAAGCAAAAAATGTCAAATGGAGACAGAGTGGACTTCTTTCTGAATAAGACAGATTTATTCATTATCACTGTTAAAGATCTTCAATCCCTAAGGTTTCAGACATATTTAAATTATATGATTTAAATAATTTAGTTAGTTCTCTAATTTCTTTACCACTGATGGGCTGACAAAGTTTAAGTACTCAGAATATGAGAGAGAAGAGTAATAGCAAATTTCTCTGGAATAAAATGGGATTTCTTTACCAGAAGAGCATAGGCCAAAGTTCACTGATGATGGCAAGGGAGATAGAAAAATACTCCCGTCTTCTACCTGTGCAATATATGTGAACTATTCTCCAATCACAATTGTGCATGCATCAAATCAGGTCACTGCTTAACACACAAAAATATGCTGAAATTCTTGTAACTGTCTTCTGTCAAATGAAGTGGTATTTGGCCAATGAACCCATCACTTCACGTGTTCAGATTACTTTAAGAAGATATTTTAGAATGAGATAGTTTAAAAAAAAAGGCATGCAAGAAGTTCTTGAAAAAATAATTAAGTTTGACATTTATAGATTAAGTAGGAAAAATATATAAAGGAAAGAAACTTCTTTCTAATATAAACATTTAATTAAAAGTCCCAGGAGGAGTGGGATTTGGGGAAACTGTGATGCAGATTTGAAGCTCAATTGTTAGGTTAAAACTGAATAGAGGAAAATCCCTGAGGATGTCAGTCTTTTAAGTCTAAAATTGGTGACAATTCTTAGTTTTCTCAGTTAAAGCCAATATAATAGTTGTCAGGCTTCACATTTTGTGATGCGTCTTCTGCTTAATCTTTCTCAGGGAATCTGTGTTCGAAGAGTTTTATGTGTCAATGGCAAGAACAGATGCTCTTCAACCTTTATATCTGCACAGTGTGTAGCAATAAAAAAATCTTTTCACTGTCTTGAGCTGGGCTTGTTCACAGGGAGCCTGATTGTCTGCAGCCTAAGTTCTGCTGGTGTAGTCAATCTTCCTGGAGAGGAATTGGGCACCCTGATACAAACTGCCCACAGCTCTTTATTTGGGATGGGAGGTCAAGGATCTGTGTTCTCATGAAGTGGACAGAGCTGGTGAGGGGTGAGCTTAAGGCAGTGATTTAATGTATTTCCCAATCAGCTTTTGAAATTGGGATGCCAAGCTGGAACTAGTTGCCTTCCCGGATGGAATTCCGTGGGAGTAGTGGCAGCAATACCACTGACTGCACTTTCTGGGGATGAATCAAGTGTGGTGCCAGTTGCCCTGCAGATGAGAGAGGTGCAAGTTGCCTATCTCAATGAGCAGTCTCAACATTCCGAAGCTTCCCTAATGTCATATGACCTTTATTCAACCAGAAGGAAAACAGACTGTTGGTCCATCGAGCCCAGACTTTTGACTGTGTCAGTGTCCTCTGTGTGATGCTTCAGAGATAAAAAGATGCTAACACATTAGATATGTGTAAAGAAAAACCTTGGAGCAATACATTTTCTAGCACTCTCTTTGCATGTAAATGAATAGATCACTATTGGCAGGACATTAATATGCAAATGAACAAGACCTGCTTCTAGCCCTTTGGCACAGGCATTGTTCAGGGGTGAGTATATTAAAGGCCACACAATTAATCATAAATACAAATATGGAAAGGATTAAAAATTGGACAGGTTGGTTGCACCTGTCATACACAGAGCTGAACATTTGGCACACAAGTGTTTGATAGAGGCTTGTTAGCCAGATTTTTGAGGATATTAGCATCACAGCTGTTACATAAACAGAGAAAAAGGGAATATGAGTTACCCACACTTCTGCTGTTAATAATCTGTTTCCTCTATAATAGGCTTAGCAATTGAGCCAGAGCTATTATAATATCTGTGAAATTTTACTATCTAGTGTCCAACAGCTCCAGAGTCCTGTAGATCAACGGGTTACTAAATTGAACTCTTAAATTAGTGACAGCATCTGACATCTCCTGATATGAGACCTTCTTGTTTTACTACTTGTTAAACTCACTTGGGTCCTGAACAGGGCCAGCCCACAACATTTTGGTATCTGAGGTGGGGATGATGCCTCCATGCCCCCTCGCTTGGGCCCAAACTTTGAAAGGTCTCAATTCTGCCTTCTTCCATTCTACTCCTCTCATGGTACTGCTCTGCTACCTACCCCAATAAAGGAGAACTAACAACTTAAAATGCCTTGTTCAAAAATTTGAAGTAACACTTAACTTTCAAATGCCTGAACAGAAAATGTAACTTTTCTTATCTGCATAGTCAACACTGGCATTTTTATCTGTTGGAATAATCAAAGTGGTGCTTTCCGTGCCTTCTTGGTTGCAAAGATTTGAACTGCTTCCTGCTGAAGGTCCACAGTCTGAACCAGCTCATGCTCTGTTGAGATGGTTGCAAGGCTGATCAGCCTCTCCTGTATCATTGTGGAGTGTAGATGTGTTTTTATTAACTTTAGCTTCGAGAAGCTGCATTCTCCACTGGCAACCATTACAGGAAGGGTTAGAAATATGCACAGAGCAACAAAAGCAATTGGAATGAGGGTGGTCATCTTATCTGTGCACATATATTCCAGAACAGCCTTTGGAGTTGATCCTGTTGAAATGTATCTTGAAAGGGCTTTCAGTTCATCACCTAAATCACTCACATCAATATTGCGCAGGTCATCGTGTGTCAACACTATCTCTAGTGCCCTACATTGCTGGTGTAGGTCTTCTTCAGGTATAGTGAGGTATCATAGAACATCCCAAATATACTGCTATGTTCCTTGAGCTGCATGAAATATTCTTCAACTGACTGTACTGCACAATCTAGCACCTGGTTAAAGAATTGTTGTTTGGGGTCTCTTATGGGATTATCCCATGCCTCGTAATCAAAATGTCATCTTCTGTGACTCTTGTATTCTTGAATGGGTGGGAAAATAGCTTCAGTGTGAAGTTCCTCTGCCAACTTCTCTGCATTCTTCAGAACATTTTGAAATCCCTTACTGATTGCTAAGACTGTAGGTATGACTTTGCTTTGTCTAGTTGTCCCATTGCTCCAGATATATCCAGGTCAACACCTTGGAGTCTCTTGCTTACAACATTTTATTTCAAATAATATGTCATGCCACAACATTAAGCCACACAGAAATTTGAAGTTATGTATGTTTCTGGTGATTCTATTTCCCTCTGCCACTGTTCTCGCACAAACCGTTCCTGTCATAGCATTATCATCCATAATGGCAACTATGGCATCATCTGTCTCCCCAATTTGGTGTTTGATAGGCTTTAGTGCCTCCCTCTGTTCTTTCCTCTCATGTTACTACCATCATCATAGCCCTGACTGCTCATGTCAGCTATCGCAATTCCCATATCTTCCAGCATTTTAAGAAACACATTTGTCATACCAGCTCCTGTAGTATCATCAATGTCAATACATTCTAGAAAATGCTCTCTGACAGTCGCCATTGCAGGGACATTTTCACTGGGTTCTATTGCTGTTACAAAATGCACCATTAAAGTCATTTGATCTGTATGGCTGATGTCAGGCGTGCAGTTCAGAATAACAGAATTGCTGACTTCAGATCTGCCACAATCTTCTGTTTTGATTTTTGTTGCCAGTAACTGTACGATCTCATTTTTTAATTGTTTTTCCAAGGTAGGTGTGTGTGTACATTTCTTGGGTGGTGACTCTTCTTAGATGCTCTGGAGTACAGCTGTCATAAACAGATAAGTAAGAGTTAATAGAACAGAAGTACTTCATATCTCTTTTGCCTGTAAAGGGTTAATAAGATCAGTGAGCCTGGCTGTCAAATGACCAGAGGACCAATCAGGGGACAGGATACTTTCAAATCTTGAGGGAGGGAACATTTTGTGTGTGCTGTTAGTGTTTGGTGGTTGTTAACTCTGGGGACCCAGAGGGACCAGACATGCAACCAGGTTTCTCTCCAATCTCTCTGATACAGTCTCTTATATGTCCAAAATAGTGAGTACTAGGTAGATAAGGCGAGCTAGGCTTATGTTTCTTTTCTTTATTTGCAAATGTGTATTTGGCTGGGAGGAGTTCAAATTTGTATTTTGCTGAAAGGATTTTAATTTGTACTTGTATACTTAGGCTGGGAGGATATTCCCAGTGTCTATAGCTGAAAGACCCTGTAACATGTTCCATCCTAAATTTACAAAGATAATTTTTACTGTTTTTCCTTCATTAATTAAAAGCTTTTCTTGTTTAAGAACCTGATTGTTTTTTTTATTCTGGTGAGACCCCAGGGGACGGGGTCTGGATCCACCAGGTAATTGGTGGGGAGAAAGGAGGGAAGGGGGAGAGAGAGGTTAATTTCTCTCTGTGTTAGGATTACTTTGCCTCTCAGGGAGAGTCTGGGAGGGGGAGAGAGAAGGAGAGGGGAAGGTGGATTTTCCTCTCTGTTTTGAGATTCAAGGAGTTTGAATCACAGTGATCTTCCAGGGTAACCCAGGGAGGGGAAGTCTGGGAGAGGCAACAGTGAGGGTAAGGGTTTACTTTCCTTGTGTTAAGATCCAGAGGGACTGGGTCTTGGGGGTCCCCGGGCAAGGTTTTTGGGGGGACCGGAGTGTACCAGGCACTGGAATTCCTGGTTGGTGGCAGCGCTACAAGTACTAAGCTGGTAATTGAGCTTAGAGGAATTCATGCTGGTACCCCACCTTTTGGACGCTAAGGTGCAGAGTGGGGAATTATACCATGACAACAGCATCAAATTCAGCCATCAGCTCCACAATTTTAAGGAAGTTTCCATTGTTTGGCACATACAGCTGATCTCAAGTGCCACACAGTGCTAGGTTTTGGTTAGCAAACATTCTCACAATGGCAATGAGCCTTTTCAGAACATTTTGCCAGAGGCTGCTGATCCCTGGCCTATACTGACAGTAGAACACCCTCTCCCCATTTACATACGTAGTGCCTCCACTGAAGTGATTCAGCTGTGCCACTCTAGCATTTTAAGTGTAAACAAGCCCTAATCTATGTCTACACTGTGTAGAGTACATACACTGCAAGTCCCCCTTGCATGGATATCGATAGCAGCGTAGACAGTGAGGCTGCTCAGGTGAGTAGAATAAAAACACTCCAGAACATCAGAGTAATATACCCTCTATGACTCTGTACAGGTCCAAGCAGCGGACCCACATGAGTCTACCATGTGCCTGTGCGGAGGGGTTCTGCGCTATGCCTTGCCCACATTGAGTAGTTTATAGGATTAGAGCCTATGTAGTTATATCAGTATAAAACTGTTAGAACGCAGTAGTGAATCAGGGCCAAGATCTACACATACCACATGCACATTTATTTTTAGCATGTGACAGTTTTGAAATATTGTGGGTTGCCGATGTTTGTAGTGCAGTAGCAAGTGCACAAGTTATTTACCTTTGTTCTGGTTTTTGTTTTTAAATACATACATTGTAGAATCTTGGTGTCTTGAACCTTGTTTGTTTTTTTTCCTTGCTAGTATTCTAACTTACACAATTGAGTATCATTGTTCATCTATTTCATTTAATAACAGATCCTTTTAGTTTGTAAGACTTAATTAAAATGTACTGAAAGAAACAAAAAAATTAAATTAGTGGAATTAGTAAAGAACAGCAAATTAGTAGTAGTTTAGTGATTTAATTAACACAGCTTTATCCCAGCACACTAGTTAATGAAAGTAAAGTGCTAGGCCATCTGGTACAGTTTCAAGAAATGTGGAAACAGAGCTGCCTCGCTTTTGTATCTTCCTCTCATTTGTCATTTGCATTTTGATGAGTCCATTGGTTCTCCTCTTTTAGATGATTATTCATTTTATATGTGAAAGTCTATAAAGCATTTCAGGATCCTTCAGAGTGAAAATTGCTTTATAAAGGCAAGGTAGTAGTATTCCTACTCTGTTTCCTGAGACTGTTATATTTTCTGAAATATATGTGGAAAAATAAGTGCAATCTATCCAAAGGGTCTGTGGCCATCACTCCATGCTAGAAATGAAAAGCTGCACATCTTCGCTCCATGGTTCTCATACTTAATTGACCACGTTAATTTATTGTTTCCATTTACTAGGTTCCAGGGAATGGATAGCTGCTGCTTTTTTTTAAAAGGTTCATCTTCCATGTTACCTCAAAATGGATATATCAGGATATGGCATTATCCTGTGATTATAAGCACATAAGTAGTCTCTCCCAAGATTCCAAAAGCATGCCTAGGAGAGGTAACTTCATTTCAAAATCCATAATGTTGTGTGCATAATTCATATAAATGAAAGAAAAGGAGTGAGAAAGTGAAACAGAAGGAAGGAGCTAATGATCTTCAGCCATGAAGAGAATGCAATTCAGTCTCCTACTCATAGGGAGACCTGGGCAGGAAATGGTTGCCTGTCCCATGAAAATTTTCGACTTTTCAATATTTTGTTTTCTGTTCCTCATCAGGACAAAACCTGAGACCATTTGAAACTTTCTACATAAGATGAGGGACACAATAGGCTAGTGGGTAGGGCATTCCCCTCGGATGTTGGAGACTCTGAAAGTTCAAGTTTCTGATATACCTGAAATTTTGGTATCTTAAATCCAAGGTGACTGTCCTAACCATTGAGTGATTGGCTGATCCCATCAGTTTTGACCAGAAATTCCATCTTTGTCTTGGGACATCTGCCGAATGAAAGTTCCATCAAAATGGACACCTTCCCATGAGACATTAACAAATTGGCATTTGCAGTCAGAAAATTGTTTCATTGAAAAATTCCCAACCAACTCTATTCATACCACAGTGGATATTCCTTTACTGGATCAGAACAATGGTTAATCTGTTTTAGACAGTGGCCATTACTAGAGTCTTCACAATGGACAAACGTAGTAATGTATTGGGCAGTTATGTAGTAATATGTTTATAGAGGCAATTTCTTCCTCACATTAGCCAGCTATTGAGTGCTTTATATCCTGAAGCATGGGGTTTAAGATCCCTGATTCATGTTTATCTTAGCTAGTGTAACTGAGGCATTTTTAGTCATAAACAAACTTTGGCATTTTCTTTTAAAAAAAATCCTGCTATACTCTAAACTTAATTTCCCCAATACTAATTTCTCCCTATTGTTACTCACATCTTCATGTCTGTCTGTAATGGGCCAGCCTCTTACCACTTCAAAAGTTATTTTCCCTCCCTTGGTATCCTGCTGTTAATTGATTTATCTCATTAGACTGACTTCACACTTGGTAAAGCAGCCCCCATCCTTTCATATATTTATACCTGCACCTGTATTTTTCACTTCACGCATCTGATGAAGTGGGTTCTAGCCCACGAAAGCTTATGGCCAAGTAAATTTTAGTCTCTAAGGTGCCACAAGGACTCCTCATTTTTTCATCTCAATAGTATCTAGTAGCAGGGATTTTTATGTGTCAATCATTTTAATATTAATTTCATAATTTCATCGAGTATCCTCATTTATCTGTTTTATGAAAATAAATGGGGAAATAAAAGCTGTCAAATTACTTTTTCTGTATAGTCATTTCATATACCTCTCATGTATGGTTCCTACTCTAAACTAAATACTCTTTAAGAATCTGTGGTTTTTTTTCTATATCTTTAATTTTGATTTGCCTATCTTTGGACATTCATATTTGTTCCATATGCTTTTGAGATGGAATGCCAGAACTGGAAAGCCTCTTCCAGATGAGGGCAGACAGAGCTGCAGTCATGTCACACACAGGCTGTAGTTACAGCCATAAATCAAGAGCTGGTACATAAACTAGAAAAACCCAGGAAAAGCCCCTGGAGGTATTGTGATCCAGGCACCCCTTTGAGTCATAATTCTCCCTGCTCCCTTCCCTTGTTCTTCAGGTGGAGAGGTACACTAGTATACAGAGGTGAAAAATCCAAATCCCTAAGCAAGAGTTATACTAACTTAACCCCTGGTTTAGACAGTGCTATGTCAACGGGAGGGCTTCTCCCGTTGACATAGCTGCTGCCTCTTAAAGCGGTGGATTAACTGTGCTGATGGGAAAAGTTCTCCCATTGGTGGAGTAGCATGTTCACTGAAACACTAAGCAGCACAGCTTTGCCATTGCAATCTTTTAAGTGTAGACGTGCCCCAGCTCAACTGCACTGTCCAGTGACAAGGGGGGAATGGAGCCAAGGGTCCATTAATTCTGCTCAGAGATGCCCCAGTAGACCCAATGTATTAGGGATGTTCTTAATACCTCTTAATCCCTCACTAATCCAAGTAACAGTCTGATCCTTAGTAAATACAATAAGTGAAATCCTGGCTCTATTGAAGTCAATAGCATAACTCACATTGATTTCAGTGGGGCCAGGATTTTACTCAATATCTTCACTATCAAATAACAGTATAAGGTGAAGGGGAAGAACATATTGTCAGAAAATAAAATTAGTTTTATATTTGTGTTTTGGAATAATATTTCCTGTTCCCAGCTTAGGTCCATATTCAGCAATGCATTCAAGAAGTCAACAGTATTACTCATGTGTTTGTATTTAGGTATTAGAGAGGAGATTAAAGAGCCACTCTAGATTTATGAAATGTGTTGTACATTTCAGAACTAACAAAGGATTTAGCTGTTACTGAATAGACAAATAAGGAACTATTTCATTGAGTTCCTTGAGTTAAAGGCATAATGTGTAATGTCAGTCAATTCTCTTTACCAATGACATTTTTCATTCAGTTTTTGATTAGGGGAAAGAAATAGAGGGGCTTTTTTTTGGGTGTTGTTTATTTTACTAAATACTTATTTCTCCCCCCTACATCATCCCTACCAATTGAAAAGAAAAAGTACATACGGTTTCCTGTCCCCGACTGCAGATGAGTGTGGTTAGAGCGTGTGACTGTGGAGGAGAGAGATCTGAAATAGCGTTGTGCTGGTAGGTGAAGGGTTATATGGGATCAACTCCAAGGGAAGCAGACACTGATGTGAAGAGCTCTGGATGTATCCATTAATTAGATATTTTTACATAATATGATTTTACCTCATTCTTTTGGCTATCCTAATGCTACAGTATTTTTTTAATGAAAAGGTGGAATTTAAACTATTATAGATTTCCAGATGGCTTTCATATCTTCAACCACTGAGAGGAAGGCTCCCTATTCTAAAGAGATCCCATTCTGCCTTCAGTCTAGCAAAAAACAGAGCTTAATTTTGAGATCTGTAAGAAACCTGACTCTTCATTATTGGTGAGCAGCAGAAAGGGACAGTTTTTTAACAACTCTTATTCATGCAAAGTAGCATTTATGCATAATGTGATTCAGCATGAGTAAAGGTTGTATAAGCTGACCCATATATACTAGCTTTCTTTGTGTAGAACATTCTATTTTGTTTGTTCTACAGCATGTCTTAAATCCAGTGTTTTTTCCCTCAAAGGCTTCCTCTCTCACCCCCCACAATGAAATGGCTAAAACACACTTCACATTATTCACATATATAATGGCATTGATTATCCTATTCTGTTAAAGCAATTGTATGTTCTATTCTCAAGCAATATTTATTAATTTTGGAATAAGTTCTGTTACAGTTTGTTACATTATTTAACCTGAATATGTCATTTTTCTTGGTCCCAAGAACAAACCAAAACATTGAGTTCTGGATTCTTGTATCTTGGGAAAGGCTCAAGCTAACGATTTAAGCCTTGTATGGAGAAACTTGTGGAGTGTTGGCATGGAGACATATATTTCCTTCAGTACCTAACATTTTTATTTATATAATAACTTATGGCAAAACATTGATCAGTCAGGGCTGTATTCTGATCCTACTTACTTTCCATGTGATGGACGTCAAAATAATCAGCATTTAGTGGTGTTTCTGAATTAACATAACAGGTGTTTTAGGCATATTTTGTAAACTTGTCAGGTGTAAGAGGAAAGTGAAAAGAGGATTTTAGGTTTTACAAAAATAATAGAAAATTATACTGAAAATATAATACCATTATATAAATTGATGAGCTATAAAAGAGCTGTGACATGATAAGCAGAATATTTAGAAGAATAAATAGTTTCCTGAGTAATTCAAAAGCTGTACAAATATATAATACACCAGAGCTCAGAACGGAGAAGTATATCCTATATCAAAACATTGAGAACCCCTGTTTTATGCTGTGGTATAACACTGGAGTAAATCCATACTGTATCTTATCATGATGTGTAAGATGAGGAATGACACATTAAATGTGGGTGACCATGTAATATTCCATAAAGAGAGCCATTCAGTGTGACAAGGAAAAATTCAACATGAAATGAATACTCTGTGATGTAACCTTGATAAAAATGATGTGCAGAACACGCAAATTTATTTTTACTGCACAATGAACTTGGATGAGTGTTTATGTCTGAGTGGCATAGAAAAGCTTTGCCAGTTAGAATTCTATGACAGACCTTTGATTCTGAATGAAAATAGTATAGAGTTTCAGTAGAATAAAAGCTATAGTTCAAAACACCTCTGAATCCCCTTTTAGTGGTTTTTGTTTCACTCTGAGAACAGAATGTGTGAAGTCAAATCAAGTTTAGTGATAGAGCATAATGGGGTCAGGAGAAGTCCCACATTTTACAATTGCGTAACTCTTCTTTATCAATAGGGTTCCAGGGGCTTTAACTTGAAGTAGAATGTTACCTGTCGTTAATCATGTTACAGTAAATGACAACTTTTTAATAATTCATGGCATATTACTATGCAACACCTACTATGCAGTAGAGGGTGTTAAATTTAGGATTTTTTTTTTTTTTACAAAAGTACCTGAAATGTAGTCTTCTTCTCTAATTCCAAAATTATTATTTTACTAACTCTGTTCCTAAGGATGTAAAGTAAAATTATGAAAAATGGCTAAGTGAATGTCAGTGGGGCTTAGGTTCCTAAAACACTTAGGTGCTTTTGAAATTTGTTCTCAAACGCTTCAATTTGTTACCACGTAAAATACCTGTTACTGGCCAAGAACTTTCCAGTAATATTTGAAGATATGTAGGCAAATCTCACTTTATAAAAAATAAACTCAGAGAAAATCTACAGTAGCTGATCACAATCCTACTGCATCTGACTAAAACAGGGTAGGCAATAATTGCTCTTAGGGCTCTATCTACTTCAGCAGGGACTTGTAAAAATAGATGGTTATCTACCTATCCAACTTGTGGGTCAACAGGCGCTACCTCATGGGAATAAACTTTTAGTTCACAACTATGCATTTAGCAGCTTAAGAATGTTTTGGAGTTGGGCTAAGTGATATTGATATTTTGGGGGGTATTGTATGGACAATCAATACTACTTGCCTGTAGTGGGGATCAATAGGCTTTTTGGATATTCACAGGATAAATCCTATGAAGATTCACACTGTGAGAGTGATCTAACCAAAAGAATTTTACTGAAGTAAATGAACATCACAAGACTCATACAAGAGCTAGTGTTTTCAGAACTAATCAGTTCCAGATTTGTAGTATTATAGTCTTTAGTCATATGCTAGCATACTACTACTAAATCATATATAAACACATATTTTAACTTGGGCTTGGACACTGTAAATCATTTCTTGGGTTTGATGTCATAGGGAATTACCTCCACTAAAATATTCAGATGAAGAAATTAGCTTATTAAATAAAGAAAGTTTAAATGTAGCTTTATAGCTGCAGCCCTGTATTAGAAGCGGAGAGCCAGCTCATGCTTTTTTGAGGTCCACAAGTCCTTACTGAGTTTGTTGGACAGAAAATTGTGTTGTCAACTGAACAAAATGTATTTGTGAAAAGTGTCTGCTTTCTAGGGGCAAATTCCAATTTTTTTGTTCAAAAAAATCCCCTATTCTCCTTCCGGGGCTGGTCTTTATCTCCCATGCTGCACTGTGATTTAGTGGTTTCTGTTCCCAGACATTCATACAGTGCTGCTCCTTTCCCTTCTGCCCAATCCTGCATTCTTTGTTTCATGATAATTTTGATTTGTTTCTGGCTCTGTTACAGAAAATTCACAAACCATTAACCATGGCACCATTTCAAAACATAGTGCTAGATGTCTCTTCCTATGTTTCTTACCCATTTCCTTTTATATTCCCAACATGTTCTGTATTGTTCTGAGCAGATATAATGGCTATATTATTAGCCTACGTTGTTCTCCATCATGTATTCTTTTGGATCAAAATGGATAGATGGCTATCCAGTTTGAAAGAATTTTGTTCCATTTCTAATAGGTGATATCAAATCAGCTCACATTATCAGTATCCAAAAGCATATATGCAAATTTCATTCAGCACATAGTTTGCTTTTTAAGATTCTATAGATCAGTAAGGCCTGGTCTTCCTCCCTTTCTTCCATGAATCCCTCACTATTACAGCAGAATCACTATTCTTCCCCACTCATCACCAGGACAACACATTGGTCAGCTGGTTTATTCAATCTTCCACAGCTCCTTCTAGTACCTTAGAACAGTTGCTCTCAATGTTTCCAGACTACTGTACCCCTTTCAGGAGTCTGATTTTTGTCTTGAGTACCCCAAGTCTCACCTCACTTAAAAATTATTTGCTTACAAAATCAGACATAAAAATATAAAAGTGTCACAGCACACTATGATAAATTGCTTACTTCCTACCATATAATTATATAATAAATCAATTGGAATATAAATATTGTACTTACATTTCAGTGTACAGTATATACAGCAATGTAAAAGAGTCATCCGTATGAAATTTTAGTTTGTACTGACTTTGCTAGTGCTTTTTATGTAGCCTGTTGTAAAAGTAAGCAAGTATCTAGATGAGTTGATGTACCCCCTGAAAGACTTCTGCATAGCCCCAGAGGTACACCATACCCCTGGTTGAGAACCACTGCCTTAGATAACCACTTGGGCCTGATTCTCCTGTCAGATTATTTTTACAGCAGTGTAACTCTATTGACATCAGAGTACTCACTCCTGGTTTACATTGCTGTAACTTAGTTTAGGGTCAGAGCTAGTACTACCTCCTAGATGTGACTGCTGAAACATAACCATATTTTCTGTGTTATTATCAATATGTTGTTTATTTCAGCTGTATAATATTCAGCAAAGCTAGTTTAGATTCTCTTGATTTTGTACTGGTTATTAATATCCCTCTGTTCCTTTCCGTGGTTCAATGACTTTTCAGGATAGAAGTCCAAAAATTGTGAATGTGAATTAAGGATAGCCATAAAACATGAATTCCATTTTCTTCAAATAAATAAATAATCGTGGTTTTGTTCTGATTTAGGATGAATCATGACATTTCAAAAAAAAATTCCTAAAAATGAAGGAGACCGATGAGCAACTTGAAACTGGACTTCCTACAGACTGTATGAGTGCCTTAACCATTGGACTATTGGCTATTCTGAGATAGTTAAGACCAAAGCAGATTGTGAAGAACTTTAAAAAGATCTCACAAAACTAAATGATTGGGCAACAAAATGGCAAATGAAATTTAATGTGGATAAATGTAAAGTAATACACATTGGAAAAAATAACCCCCTACTATACATACAGTATGATAGGGGCTAATTTAGCTACAACAAGTCAGGAAAAAGATCTTGGCGTCATTGTGGATAGTTCTCTGAAGATGTCCACACAGTGCGCAGAGGCGATCAAAAAAGCGAACAGCATGTAGGGAATCATTAAAAAGAGGATAGAGAATAAGACAGAGACTATCTTATTGTCCTTATATAAATCCATGGAATGCTCACATCTCCATACTGTGTATAGATGTGGTCTCCTCACCTCAAAAAAGATATTCTAGCACTAGAAAAGGTTCAGAAAAGGGCAACTAAAATGATTAGGGGTTTGGAGAGGGTCCCATACGAGGAAAGATTAAAGAGGCTAGGCCTCTTCAGCTTGGAAAAGAGGAGACTAAGGGGGGATATGATAGAGGTATATAAAATCATGAGTGATGTAGAGAAAGTGGATAAGGAGAAGTTATTTACTTCTTCCCATAATACAAGAACTAGGGGCCACCAAATGAAATTAATAGGTAGCAGGTTTAAAACAAATAAAAGGAAGTTCTTCACACAGCGCACAGTCAGCTTGTGGAACTCCTCACCTGAGGAGGTTGTGAAGGCTGGGACTATAACAATGTTTAAAAGAGAACGGGATAAATTCATGGTGGCTAAGTCCATAAATGGCTATTAGCCAGGAAGGGTAAAGAATGGTGTCCCTAGCCTCTGTTCATCAGAGAATGGAGATGGATGGCAGGAGAGAGATCACTTGATCATTGTCTGTTAGCTTCACTCCCTCTGGGGCACCTGGCATTGGCCACTGTTGGTAGACAGATACTGGGCTAGATGGACCTTTGGTCTGACCCGGTACGGCCATTCTTATGTTCTTAGGTGTCTTCCCCCATCTTCTGCACCACCATATTAATTTTGACCAGAAATCCCATCCTAAATGATAAATATTTCCAACAAAAGTTTAGTAAAACTGATAGTTTCTGTGAAAAGTTTTTTGATTTTGGTGAATCTGCATTTCCCCACAGAATATAGTTTTGTCAAAAAAATTCCAACCAGCTCTAGTGTGACTGTCATAACATTGGAATACCTTGCACCGAACAGTTTCATGATGATTTTGACACCCCTCCTAGGTGGCTTAAAACTTAATATTTTCAAGGGCTTGCCTATTGTGATAATATATTTAGAGTCCATTTGGAATGGTACAACAGAACTGGTTGACTAAAGATCCTGGTGGGAGATAAATCCACACACTTTCTCTCCATCTGCTCTCATCTTCCTTTCTCTCTCCCTCCCTCCAACTTTTTCCCTCTTGAGTTTGATTTCGTTAGCTTTTTTTATAAGGGCCATAAAATCTGTGTGTTGGGAATATTGTGGTTAATAGATGGGAATTGAGGCATTGCATAAATATCTTGGTCTTTTCTGATGGATAATGGTTTTGCATTTGTTCCATACATGAGCACCTAGAATTTTTTTAGTTTGTAACAAGTACAAAGATTGAAAAAGCTTAATAATAAAAACCCTTCTATTTTTTCATTGGTTATATTTATCAGTATATCATCAGTGTTCATGTTATTTTTTCTCCTCTTTTCTAGAGTCATTCTGTGTAAAAGGTCATTTTATTTATAGCATTCACTTCTAAATGCCCATTGCTTTTGGGACCCTGTGCAGATTCAAAACAATTAAGTCAAATCTGGGCTCAGAGGTTCAAGAGCTGCCACTTAGCAAAAGAGAAATGGGCAGAAATAGAATAATCCAAGTTTGTTTCTTTTGTTTAAGAAAAGAAATGAAGGGACAGTTTTTTAAAAACCTATTAGCCCTAAACCTATTTTCTGTCAACAGTTATTTATGGGCACAATTTTACTCCCTTAGATGTCTAAAAGAGTATGAGTGTGCCCACAAATCAAGCCCTCAGACTTCTAAATGACCTAAACTGCCACCTCATATCAAGCAAACAGGATAAATGGCACAAGAGAGAGGGTAAAGGAAGCAGCTGAACAATAGTTACGGGAATATGGTCAGCAATCGCAAAACATAGCTGCTGCATCAACAAATGATCCAAATACAGTCATGTCTGATACAGTGGCATGATGGTAAATAGGAAAGATAACTAATATTAGTAGCATAGCATTAATAATGTCAATAGTTCATTAACATATTAGCCAACTGGATGAGGGATCTGTAGCTTTCCTATGCATCCATCCATCCAAAGACAGAATGGAAAATCAGAAAGCTTTATGCATCACATCCCTGTGGCATTTGAAATATTCAGACCATTTGACGTTTACAGCAGCTAATACGGCCCAATAGTTTTAGTATCTGAACTGTGTATACAATTATCCTATTCAGCTGTATATGAAGAGATCTTTCAATCTGGTTGCGCTAAACTAAGCATGGGATGAGGGCACCAGGCGACTTCACAATACCCAAATCCTGGGAATCGATGGGGTGGGGGAGGGATTAAGGAACAAGTTAGATCACCTTGTACAGTGTTTGTAGCACATATCACTACATGGAAGGATTTTGAATATCTCTCCCTGCATTCTAATCTATAAATGTATTTTCATCCAGTAAAATTCCTAAAACAAGCATCTGTAATTTTGAAGAGTCAGTGTGCAAAAAGGAGGGAAAAGTGGCAATAAAACTGGAGTTTATTCAGAGTCTGATAACCTTATTGCCAGAGATGATTTTTCAGTAATTTGTATTTATTTCCCTTTGTATGTTGGAATTGATTTATTTCTTCCTATGTTTTAGGCATCTTTCCATTTTAGATATTGATATTTCATGCAAGATGCAGTATTAATTATTTCCCCTTTTTCTTTAGTGTCTAGTGCTTCTAGAGATTGAGCAATATCCCAGTAATAGATTTCAAACATATTAGCTCTGCCGTTTTTTAAAAAAATATTTCTTTGCTATTTATATTTGATATTTTTTTCAATATGACTCAATGTGGTTCCATCATTCACTGTTTTCCTCCAAGGTAAAATTTTAAAATCATTTTAAAGAAAAAAGCAGTATTTTTTTTCCTAGTCTTGACTTCTGACAGCAGCTTAGATCTCCAAAGCAGTTCATAAAATTATATTTGCAAATCATAAGTATTTTCTTGGGAAATGTACAATATATGAACTGATGTTATTTACTCATATTGAAACTGTAAAGTCTACAAGTATCCTGATGTCTAAATTGGCACAATGGCCCTGGAGGAACATTACCTGAGTTTTCTCTGAGAGCAAGTATATCTATAAATGCATATGTAGAAAAAGTTCCAATTATCAGTTGAACAGAGCCACATAAAAAAACCAATATACAAAACCCATTTGTCAGTCCATTTCAGTTACAAATGAAGTCGTACTACATTTTCTGAGTATTCACCTTCCTCCTTTTACAAAGAATTCTTTCTTAAAAGCTATTGAAATAGGACTATACTTTCATTGATCTACTCTCCAAACAGCTTTTATTCTTTTAATTTGACAAGTAGAATAACAAAAGTGAACCTTGAATAACATAAGAGAAGCTTTGATTTTTATGATCTGCAGGAAAGTTGTGAGATGATTATGTTGACTGCTTAGTTAGCCCTTTATATCAGTCCTTCACCCCCTGAAGCCAGATTCTGTGTTGACTTACTCACCATTGATTGATTTTCTATGCACTCAAATCAGTTTAGAATTTGAGTCATAGTTTATGAGTACAATTTTCTGTAACACCAAAATCCAGCAAACTTTCGCTCTTGCACTATTGACTCTTTTCATGGTAATACTGTCTCAATTAAGCACAATGAAAAAATCACACAGTTTCTCTGTAAAATCCTAGGGGAAGGAGGATCAAATAAAAAAGCTGATGGACTTATTGCCTCAATGGGATTTGGAATAGGTGCCAATTCTGGGGATGAAATAAAATCTGGCATTATAAATTCAAATAAATTCTGAATAGAATTCATATGAATAGAAACCCTCTGCAAAGACATACGGCCCACCTCCCTGCCTTGTCAATGAGTCACTGTTACCTGCAATATTATTCTAGCACTCCAGCCCAGTCAAAAATTAATTTTCCCAAGTGATGTGTTTTTTTGCATACTGAGGCTAAATTTTCTTTTGTTTAAATGTTTCCAGGCTTCACTAGTTTATACTCTTTTTCTAGACATTTCTCTACTAATAATTTACTAACAGTGTTCATTGTCAGCATGTAAATAAGTACTACTAAAAAGCCCAGGTACAAACTCTACAGTATTATTTCTGATTGTAAGAAACAGGAAATGTGTATGGGCTAAATAGTAGTTATACAGTCTGTCCTGTGCATACATAGATGCCCTTTCCCAGTGGCAGACCATGCTCCTACCTTACTCTGGGGAGAAAGTAAGTTATTTCAATCTTTTCATGGAGCAGCTTAATCCTTCTAGTGTACTCAGCCAGCTACTGATATAGGGGGTGAGTGGCAGAGCAACTCCTAACCCATGTCTAGGTACTTACTTGTGAGGGAGTACTGGACAAGCAGTCTCTACTCTTCCTGTGGCAGGAGTCACAATCAGAACAGGCAAGTAAAGAAGTGCTACTGTTCTGTGTCACCAAACAAGGGCTAAAAGGACCTAGCTTTATGTAACATATAGGTCAGTAATTTAAAATATTCCTTTAAAATACAATGTGTCTGGGGAAATGTACAAGATTTTTTACTTTATTTTATACATATGGCCTTGTATTGCACAGCATTGGCTAGGATATACTTTCCCATTCTGTTTGCAATTTGTTGTCACAAAATTGAATTGTGCTGTCTGATTTCATTTTCCATTTTTGATGGTTGGAGATCCTTATTTTATCCAGATTGACTTGCCCTTTCCAGTGTTACCCTTTGAGATGTACTATTTTGAGATGACCAACTGGGCCACCTAATTGTTACATGATGTTCTGTCAGCCTGTCAGAAATTGTAATTGGCAATCAATTTTCTAGAGCTTTTTCTGGGTATCAATAAGCACTGTGTATTTCATAGACCCATAACCAGCTAAACCAGGGGTTCTCAAACTGGGGGTCGGGACGCCTCAGGGTGTCACGAGGTTATTACATGGGGGGTCACGAGCTGTCAGCTTGCTCCCCAAGCCCCGCTTTGCCTCCAGCATTTATAATGGTGTTAAATATATAAAAAAGTGTTTTTAATTTATAAGGGGGGGTCGCACTCAGAGGCTTGCTATGTGAAAGGGATCACCAGCACAGAAGTTTGAGAATCACTGAACTAAACAATCTATTTCTTCATATTTCGAATAGTGTTAGATCCGCCTTCCAAAATTCTGCCTCCCCGCTCACCATTTCATGCCAAATGAGTAGAATATCATTTTTTTCCCATTATCAATCATTGTGGTAAAAAAATATTTGAATGTACTTTCTGCCTGGCATTTTCCTGGCATTTTTGCAGCGCTGTGCCACATGTTTAGAAGTCCACGAGTAGCCCCAATGTCTTTTGTCTACAACTGCAATTTTGTTCCTTCCTCTAACTTTTTTCTTTTTTTTTATTGATTTAGACTCAGGATTTTAAAGGAATGAAATTTTTACAGAAACCTGAGGCAACATGAAAAAGAAAATTCATATGTAGGTAGCCATATAATTCAGCATGCACTTCTTCAGCAAAGGTGGTTGTTTGTGGCAGAAGGTTTTTGTTACGTTTCCAGCCATACTTCTCAAATGTCTGGTTCAGAGGTATATTAACATTTAAAGGTGCCACAGGACTCCGTTGCTTTTTACAGATCCAGACTAACACAGCTACCCCTCTGATTCTTTTAAGTCTGGGTATTCAAGCTGTGTTTGATGTCAGGATCTGTTCTTGAAAAGAATTTTGCTCCTCATATAATAACAGCAAAAGTGTGTGTTTTCCTGCCCCTTCCCCCAGAAGTTTGCCTTACCTGCTTTTATTTAGTAATTTTGTAGGAACAGACTATAAAAGGTAAGTGGATGTATGGTTCTCTTGCAATCTAAATCCCATTTCAGCTGGACCAATCCCTACTTTTTTTTTCTTCTATTTATTCCTCTTCCATCTTTTTGTGTAGTAAACTAACTCCAAAATGAAAAGAAATTAGAAGCAAATAAGGTAGGCCATCCATCAACCCACTAGCTCTCTAACAACTTCTCTACCCCAAAATGCAGCACAGATCACAGATTAAATAAGATTGTAGGCAATTTTGCTAATTCAGGCTTTTAACTGCAATTGGTATTTTGAGTATTTTCTAAAAATTCTTTCAAACATTACTCTACTGTACTGGACTAGAAGAAGGACAACAGGAATGTAGTTTAAGCAGGCCGCAATTTTACTAAGGCACATCTGACAACTACCTCGCGTGAGAGTTAAGGGAGTGAGGAAGAAGGGAGCATCTCCTTTGCTGTACCAGTCATTAGGAGCTGACTTCCCATTCCAGTTTATTAGAGAACCAGACCCCATAGTGAATGAATATGTGCATTGGCCAACAGAATAAATTTTATAACCTAATCTACACACCAGATCTCTGGGATGCTGAGAGGAAAGTTAAAAAACCCACCCAATTCACTCCAATCTGGCAATGAGTGAAAAATTCCTTCCCAGACCCACAAGATAACTAGTGAGATGCCCACAGCTAAGCCACAAACCCTGTCAGCCTCATATTCCACAAGAGGGGAAGGGAGATGATTTTCTTCCCTCTCAGAATGGCCCCTAAGACAAGGTGAAGGGCTTATAAGTTTGCCCATTAATTGTGTGGGAACCAATAGGCTTTGCTGCACTCTTGTACCCCACTTATTAGTCCAGAGGTCCTGTCCTCAAGACCCTAAGGGGAAGAATGCACACAAGAATGGGAGGGGAGCGTACTTTCCCGAGCTGGTCCAGACAAAGCCCATGTCAAACAAATGTTTTATACTCCTGTCTGAAATCATCAAGAAACCAAAGTTTTGCTTTATGTGCAAAAGTCTTTGAATAGTCCTTATATATCTTGAACTTTCCCCCATTTTTATTTCAAATGAATCATTTTAAATATTTAACGGGTTAAATATTTTGGATTGATATAAAGGAACAATATACAAATAGCAAAAACCAAAACATAGTTAATATTTACTTTATTCACAACTTATTGCGTCAAATTCTGCACTGACTGAAGCCCTACGCAACCCTATCAAAGTGTGCACAGGTTTAACAGTAAGAATTGGCTCTATTTGCTATTTATACTACAAAATAATAGGATGTGCAGCAATTAATAAATTTTTTTAAATCTTTGGCTGGTAATCCAACAGAGCAAATGCAAGCACTTCACGCTAATAGCTGTTCATTAGCAGTACTGTTATTATTATTTATATATAATCAACACCATGCTATTGAGGAATGACAACAGTCTCTTTTCCAAAGAATTTGGGATCTAAATAGCCATGATTAGAACAAAAGATCTCTTGGTTTCTGAAATGCCTCAAGCTGACCTTTCTTGGCCTTGCTTTCAAGGGCTACATCATGCATGCCCCTGCCTACACATCCAATCTGGTCCCCTTTTGACTCCCTCACTCTCCCTCCACTGCCTGCCTGCCTCACCAATGATGACAGCCTCTATCTAGGTCTTTGTAGGCTCATGAACTCCAATAGTATCTGAGCTCGCCATTATTTAAAAATGAAAATAAAAATCTCCTTTTTTCTTCCTCGACAGCTTATAGGAGACCATAGCTTGATCTAGCTTTGGATTGGTTTGTTTTTTGGCCAATATAGTGGCTTTTATGGGGAGAATTATATTGAAGAAAAAGCCAAATCAGAGATAAGTTTTGCATTTAGTTCTCAATGTGGTGATGTTTTGTTTTGCTTTTTTCCTTGAGGAAGTGAATTTCGTAGTCTAAACTCAGCTCTTGTGAAAGTCCTGTTGAATGTGCTCATGATGATGCCTCTATTCATTGACATGTTCATGGCTGCAGTGGAACATAGCTGCCAGGAAGTTCATGGTGACAGAGGGAGAAATCTACTCTGCACATGTGCTCATTGACAGCCTTGTGCAAATCTCTACTCTTTTAAAGTACAAGAGTAAATCGTTGTCGGTCTAGTTGTGTGGACATGCAGATTGTGTGTTCACTCATCCAGTGTTGCATGCAATTGTCTGGCTGTGAATTTAGGATGAAATTCATCTCTGTACAGAAGTCTAAGAAGGCCTATGAACAATTTCTAGAATTTACATGAAATTTGAGACCTTGTGCGTGTCCTGTAAAAACTAAGACATCAAAGAAAATAGCTTTAACTCTTTCAACCTATCATACATTGCATGATGTATTAAAAGGGGGATGCATGTGACTTTAAAACAGAAATAAGATTCATTAAGCTTATATAATAGAAACAAAGTATCAGAAGGGTAGCTTTGTTAGTCTGCATCCACAAACGGCTCAAGCTGGCATTTCCTGAAGGGATTCCTTAGTGTCCCAATAAAACAGGAGCAGTTTTCCATTACCTTTATATTTTAAATGGGAATTTATAAAATTGATAACTACCAGTGCCGCACCAACATGCCTTAACACTGATTTCAAAGTTCCCATTCCAGCACCTTTAAAGATGAGTGAGTTATTAAATCTTCATATATATTCAGTCCTTTGCTTCTTCACAGGTTTCAAACAAGGGTAGGTGCCATTGAATTGAAATCACTAAATATCTTGCAGGATTGGTCTCGGATGAAGCAAATACACACAGACTATAATTTTTGATTCTCTTCATGCTCTTTTGTATATAGTGTTGCTTTGTATTCAACTGCACAGTAAAAGCTCTGTCTGCCTCATATCTGTATTTGAGTGTGTACCCTCTGAATGCACTTCTTGGATGCATGCTACTGAACCATCAGAAGTATTAAATACTGCATGAAGCAGACTAAAGCTGCTCCACAGTCTCTGCAGATATAGGGCAGATTCCTCTGCAGATATGGCTATATTCTAAATAGAGCATCCAGTGAACGAAGCTTTTGCAGGTCTTTGGCAGGTCTTTCCTAATGGGAGTAAAATAAAATATTTTTTATAAAATTATTTTATTATTAAACTGATCTATAGAAGTTGGAAGATGGTGGGCCCTCAGTACTTAGTGAAACCACTGAAACCATTGACTTAGAACTAGACATTTGGTGCCAGATCATGCCTTGACCCTGCATGGCTGCACAAAGTGGGAAAAGTCACAAGGAGACTCCTTCCCCTGTGTCCTGTGCAGAAGCCAGGAACAAGAGGTTGAGTTGATGGGGCTAAGATCCCCATATTTTTCTCTGCATTGGTTAACAGAGCCAACTTCAAGCATGTGTGTGGAGGGGGAGGTTGGTGGGGATGGGTGTGTTGTCGAGGAGGTTGGTGCAGAGTCTGAACTCTCTAGAAGGGTTGAGGAGTTATGCATCTACCAGAATTTCCCCAAGATGGTAGGCTTCTGCCTTTCATTGCAGGACTACTCTTGAAGGCCCAGTGGAGTCTTTGACCAACATACAGCAATATAGGACCCTTATCTCTCTTCAGCAGTCCACTTAATTGCATAAGAAAGGAAAAGACAGTTACCAAAATCTAGCAGAAAGAGCAACCCTAATACATAAACATTAAAGTAATAAGGATGTGTGGGGGGAAAAATGGTTGCACCTCACTGAAACAGCACATTCATATGTCCCATTTTCACTTTAACTTTTCTTCATGTAGCAAAGGTCAATATTTCAAAGGAATGTTGGAGGCCAGTTATTTTAAAAAACAGGTGAAGAGAGAGAGAAAGAGAGGTAATATAATTGTTCTACTATTATAACATGGGAGAGTTTAACCCAGAAGAGAAATCAAGCAACAAATAATGAATTCTACTTACAATTGCAAGAAGGTTACTTCCAATGTGCAAGTTACAATACTTTTGTTTGTGGTTTCCCTTGTCTAAAACTATTTTATGATACTGAATGATAATGTACATTTTCTGATCTATCCGATCAAGATGTAGCAAGAGATTAAACATGAGATGTCTTTTGTGAAGAGATCTCAAAGGAGTTCTGCTGAAAATTTTAAGTACCAAATACCAGCAGTGTGTAACAAAAAGTGCTGTGAGCAGAATAATTAAAAGAAGTCATGAATGTAGTTAGAAACAAGAGTACTATGAGGAGATGCCTTCAGTACCAGTTGAATTTTAATTTAGGAGAATGAACAATTAAGATAAGCTTATTCTAGGTTTAAGAGGATAGGACCACATTGTATTGAAGCTACAATTTAAATAACATGTTTCTATTTTAACAAGGAGTCCAGTGACACCTTAAGGATAAACAGATTTATTTGGGCATAAGCTTTTGTGGCTAAAAAACCCACTTCTTTAGATGCATGGAGTGAATATTACAGATTCAGGCATAAATATATATTGGCACATGAAGAGAAGGGAGTTACCTTACAAGTGAAAAACCAATGCTGAAGGCCAATTTAGTCATGGTGGCTGTTGTCCACTCCCAATAATTGATGAGGAGGTGTCAATACCAAGAGAGGGAAAATTGTTTCTGTAGTGAGCCAGCCACTCCCAGTCTCTATTCAAGCCCAAATTGATGGTGTTAAGTTTGCAAATGAATTGTAGCCCAGCAGTTTCTCTTTGAAGTCTGTTTTTTTTTTTTGTTGAATGGCTATTTATAAATCAGTTATTGTGTGTCCCGGGAGATTGAAGTGCTTTCCAACTGGCTTTTGTATGTTACCATTCCTGATGTCTGATTTGTGTCCATTTATCCTTTTGCATAGAGACTGTCTGGTTTGGCCAATGTACATGGCAGAGGGGCATTGCTGGCACATGATGGCATATATCACATAAGTAGATGTGCAGGTGAATGAGCCACTGATAGTGTGGCTTGTGTGGTTGGGTCCTATGATGGTGTCGCTAGATATGGGGACAGAGAAGACAACAGGGTTTGTTACACAGATTGGTGACTGGGTTACTGTTTCTATGGTGTGGTGTGTAGTTGCTGGTGAGTATTTGCTTCAGGTTATGGGGGGTGGGTTATCTGTAAGCAAGTATTGGCCTGCCTCCCAAGGCCTGTGAGAGTGGGGGATCATTTTCTAGGATAGACTGTAGATCGTTGATGATGAGCTGGAGAGCTTTTAGCTGGGGACTGTATGTGATGGCCAGTAGTTTACTGTTATTTTCCTTGTTGGGCCTGTCCAGTAGTAGGTGACTTCTGGGTACCCATTTCAGTCTGTCAATCTGTTTCCTCACTTCCACAGGTGGGTATTATTGTTTTAAGAATGCTTGATAAAGATCTTTTAGGTGTTTGTCTCTGTCTGGTGGCTGAGCATTGTGACTTTGTCTTCACCCACAACCATTTCAACCCTCCCCTCCCGCCCCCCACACACTTGAAGTTGACTCTGTTAACCAATGCAGAGAAAAATATGTTAAGGCACATTGGTACAGCATTGGTAGCTATCAATTTTATAAATTCTCATGTAAAATGTGAGTGTAATGGAAAACTGCTCCTGATTTATTGGGATACTGAGGAATCTCTTCAGGAAATACCAGCTTGAGCACTTAAAGGTATCAGATATTACCATTCCTGCCCCAGCTCCTGTGCCTGGAATCTAAAGCTGTGCATATACTTCAAAAATGAATAAAGAATTTCATCTCCTATTCTATTTGCAAATAGTCGAGGAACGGACTGCATTTATTCCACTTATATTTATTATCCAAAATGACTGAGCAAATAATTTCTGCAACTAAGTCCGTTGACTATGACTTGTCCATGAACAATTTCTTGGGAGATTTTTATATTGGGAATTCAAGGTGAGAGTCACATGGCATGTTTCTGTTAATTGATTGTGAGAGCAAGCCCAAGAATTAGGTTGCTGATGGCTATACTCACAATTATGAATTTAAAATCCACTTTCAGTTAATATACAGTAGTATTTGCTTAAAATCCACAGCTTCGGCAATCATTCCTGCTAGTAATTAATTTACTAGAATAAGTGCCAGGAGCAAACACAAAAAGGTGTGGCAATGAATTCAAAGCAAATTTGTTTAAAAATTCAAATAAATATTCACAAAATATTCTTCAGCATTTTC
Organism: Gopherus flavomarginatus; assembly: GCF_025201925.1. NCBI lineage: Eukaryota > Metazoa > Chordata > Testudines > Testudinidae > Gopherus > Gopherus flavomarginatus. The sequence goes on from NC_066626.1 coordinate 28,171,272, forward strand.
TCAGTTCTAGTGTCAGTTCATTGAGGACATGCCATCCTCCCCTTTTTTACCCAGAGAAGGTGTAATTTATGTTTAAAATCTATGCAAATAATGATTGCGGTTTTATCTGTGTTCAGAGAATCAGAGACTTTTCTGAACTGGCTCTGACTGTCAAAATGTTTCCATGGTCTTTAAGTAATCACTTACTACATTTTGAAGCTCCTCAATGGAACAATATACCCAGCTAGAGTATGTATAATGATACACATCTCCCCGGAATCTCTCAGAAAAGAGAAATAATTTGTTAGTGTAAAAACAGATCTGCCGGCAGAGAGACTTCAGGTAGGATTTCTTTGATCCAGAATAAATTATACCTTAAATTGCTTAGTTCTCCTATAGACAGTATAGTAGCAAAAAACATATGCCTTCATCTGGCATTTTCCTTCTTGCCATCCCATAACATGAACTTTTTAGTACAATTTTCCTCCTCCCTCCCTCCTCCCCACACATACACTTTACCCATTCATTTTAGTTGATCCATAGTTATCCTATTTTAGAGCTATACTCTGTGTCCTAAATTTTAATTATTTCCAAGAGTTAGAGTACTTCATATTCAAACAACATTTGGTTATTAAAGCAGAAATAAATTGATTATATAAATGGAAATTATACTCAATAAATGTTTATAAGCTAAGTGACTATGGCTAGTGAACCCTTGGTAGTTGATTTCCTGGAGCAGTTTGTATATAAATTTGCCTCGTCTTGTCTTTATTCTCTTTTTACTGCTTTTTATGATGATTATAGATACTTTATATTGCTTAGACTACAGATTTATTTTACATGCAAATATTATCCAATTTCACATCTTCATTAAACTTTAATAAGGCTTTATAAACTGATGACATAAAAGACAATATTGAATCAACAAAGCCTATATAATGATGATTGAAATGCAATATCAAGGAAGAGATGGGGAAATAACTTAAGTGATAGCAGTGTTGGTAAGCCTGAAGATGTTTTAAGTTTATTTTAAGCTGTAATAGTTACACAAGAAGTGTTACGTAAAATCCTCCTAAAAACAGATAAGATAAAAATGAATTGTTATCTCTGATTTTTTGGTATGGTATGCTTGAAAATAAATGATACTAGTATTCATTATATGTTGTTTCTTTTTGTTTCTCAGCTGGTAATTTTATCATAAAATTTTCTGAGAGTTATAGTGAGAGCTGATCCGAATATACGAAAAAATGCAGTGTTACAAAAAGGCAACTATAATAACAAATGTCCAACAACCTGTAATTACAAGCATATCACACAAGAATTTTACGCATTAATTTTACATCAGATACAGTTGTGTAAATCCAGAGTATCTTGGAGTCAATGGAGGTTTTTTTTCTGGATTTACACCAGTGTAATTTAGAAAAGTATTAGGAATTGCTACTTTGCTCTGACCAGTGCAGATTAGGCCTCTTCTGAAGTAGAGTCGTCCAATCTGGATTATTAATTAAAAAAAACAAAAAAAACCCACTAACCATATTAATTTAGAGAAGAGCAACAAAAGAAGCTAAAGAATGTGTATTCCTTTCCTGATCATGTTCTGTCTCTGATAGCACAGCTAGAAATCCTAACTGATGAGATTTCATGCATCAGAGATACAGAGGCGGTAGCCAAGCTGAAAAAGGAAAGGAGTCAGCGTGCCCGTAACTTCGTCTCTTACAACATGAGCAGCTGTAATTACCTGATATATGTATATCATTAACATGAATGAACAATTATAAATATTTGAATAAATCACAACAATATACATGTGGCCAATCCAGTTTGAGTGTAAGGAGGCTTTTACTGCAGTCAGAAAGATGTGCTACATGATAACAGTGAAAATTAGGAGAATAATCTCCTGAAGACCATTCCAGTCAAACATAATGATTGATAGATGTTAAGGCCAGAGAGAGAGAGGACCATTATGATCATCTTGTCTGACTTCCTGCATAACACAGGCCATTGCATTTAATCCAGGAATTCCCTCATTCACAGAGTGTATGGTGCATACTCCTTTTTAAAAAGAGAAAAGTAAGTATTCCTTAAGTGAATCCAAAGAAAAGGATGGGGTTGGATTGCTGCCTATGCCTGTGGATTTTATCAGAGAAGGAAAAGGAAATGTTCTTTCTCTCTGACAAGAGTATGGACAGCAACCTAAAGTAGTGGGATGGGAGTGCCAGTGCAGAAATCAATAAAGAGAAGATGGGAAACACACTTCATTTATGAATCTCAAAAAAACCAACAACAAAAACCCACAACCACCTCATCAACATATGAGGATTTGCTCCCTATGCTGTCTCTCAAATTCCTTCAGTGGATGTGCTTACTCTTTCCCCTGAGGATGTTAGTAAGCACTTGGTGGAATGAAGCACAATATAATCCAGAATAGAAATGTACTTTGTTTTATATCTTGCATTTCATACAGCTTAATCTAGTTGGCAATGGTAATTTTTTAAGGACTTACCAGACCCACACAGAATCCAGAAATATGTCAACAATAAAGAAGGTGAATCTAGGAGATTTTTTCATAAAAGTCATTTGGATCTTTGGGAAAGAAATCCTGCTTTTGAAGGAATCAGTATCCTTTATTGGACCAGAAATTACTCTAACAAAGGAATTCTCATATAGTGTAAGTGTACCTTAAATCCATATTAGCAATAGTTTTAGTAAATCCAAACCCAGGGGGAAATATAATATAACTTGATCTAAGGATGAGATTTTAGGTCCCATTACATCATTCTGTTAAGGTTGTTATATTAGTTGCATGGGAATACCTTAATAAGTGTAGCTGCATAAACAAGCAATCTATCTGGTCAAAATATTCTGGATGGAAAAACTTATCACTGGAATCTTCTGGCCTGAGATTTCCTCCTCCAGAAGTTAATTCCCAGAGAAGGAGCCTGGAAAAAACTTTTCTCCTTTTTTCTCTTAACTTGCCCTTTCCTGTTCTTATCCTTCCTATAATTACATTTGCCTTAACTGATAACGGGACATAAAAATAAAGAGGAAAATGAGTCTAAGCCTAGAGAAGATTTGGCATTGCTCCTATGCTACTTAGAAGGTTTAGCAAACAGCAGGGATTCTCTTTCTATATCCATGTTCTCTGATGAGGCAGCAGCAGCTTCCTTTTCCCTTGAATGGCTTTTTTTAAAGGAACCCTTTTTTTTTATTTTTTTTTTAACTATGGCTGACACAGGGACCTTATCTACAAATATGGTGGGTAGAGGTCCTCTGTTGCTTCTAAGACAGATGAGTGTCTTCATAGTGAAATAAAAGTATTGGGTGAATTGATGGTCTCTATGATGCAAGATTCCTGCTTCCTTATTCCCTGCTTTAAATAAAATACAAAGAGAAATCCCCCTCAGCACTTCTGAGACTAATCATGTCAGTTCCTTTTGGACTCCAATAGCATGTGTAGAACCTGAGGCACAAACCTGATACATGGATTCGGATGTCAAAACTTTTAGGTGAATAAGAAAGGATTGGACCAGTGGCAACTTCTGTGACCCTGCGTAATCCATTCTGTGTAACACAGGAATGAGAGCCTGAAAGAGTTGCTTAGTCCTGCCTACGAGATTTTATCAAACAAAAATTGCTCTTGCTATTTCTAGAGATGGCAATATAACAACCTTTAGAAGAAAATGAGTTGCTTTTAAAAGGCTGGTTTAATTATTCAGAAAAGGAAACATTTAGTGCAAATGGGGAGCATGGAATCAGGCTTAATAAACCTCTTTTATCTGAAACATAATATGTCTTTCATGAATGTTTGATATAGACAACACTGATGAAGTCTCTTTGCTGGAACATCCAGACTGAACAATTACTAAAGATAAAGACTTCTCCTACTGCCTGGCATCCTTTGTTACCAGGGGAGAAAAAATGTATATCCACTAGTGCCAATACAGGACAGTTCAGAATCACCCTCCCTGAGGTCCTTCCCAAACAACCTCATGCCCAGGAGGAATGTGTAGGTTGTGCCGTATCGAAGATGATGCAGCCTACTCCCAGAGGGTCAACGCTCTGATTGGGTGGATGGATATGGCAGCATCAAGGTCATGGCCCAACCTTCTCCCCACTCTCTTCAAGGTGTTAATTGGAAACTGTCCTTGTGCCCCCCTAAGGATAGGCATCATGCCTGTGATCAGTCTTTGCACAGGGTACAAACTAGGGGACTTCTGGCATACTGCCTTCTGTGCACCCACAGAAGGACAACCCAAGCCCTTCATCTGACATTCCACCTTGCATTCCAAATGAATGTGATAAACAGATGCCCACAGTCTATGGTTGTACCCTGGATAGGAAAGCAATATACAAACTAAGGCTCAGGTCCTGCAAAGGGATCTGTGTTTCTGAAAAGAGTCCTTTCATCTGTCAGGAGCTAGAGATCCATACCACAGTCCCGAGAGTTGGATTCTGCAAATGCTTAGTCAGGTGAGCAATGTCACAGACTTCACTGGGGAGGCAAAGTACTCCATGGATATAGCACAAGAGTGAATGGCTCTGTCACTGTCCTGTTGTGCTTTCGAGCAAGTCACTTCACTTCTGTGCCTCAGTGTCCCCATTTGTAAAATGGGGAATGATGACACCTAGTTCTTTGAGAAACTGAGGCAGGGTGACAAATAAGAGCTGAATATTGTTAATGTGAGTAAAGACTAACTGTTTGTGCCAAGATTTGCAGAATTGGGCCTAAACTTAGATTCAATATATTTTTATCATGATATTTTTTTCCTAAATAGAATTAAGGATGTAAGCAGCTATTAGGGCCAAGTTGCAATGGGAGTTTTGCCATGGATTTCAATGGGGGCCAGGAGAAAACCTTGTTACCTAAAGTTAGAGTAGGTATTAAATCTGAACATAGTGTATTTTTCCTATGTGGAAATCAAATTTACATGGGAAAGCATGAGGAACATATTTGAAATATGTTACATTTTAGTTGGGCCAAAATCTAAATATTCAATTCTTTCTTGTACACACTGGAAATGGTATCAAATAAATTGCTTCAGGGATGGTTTGTTAATATGGAATGTATCCACTGCCCAAACAATTATGACAAGCTTTTGCCAATAGAATTAATTACAGAAAATAACTACCTATGCATAAATACAACATGGTCCTATCAACACCTAATAACCACTACTAGATGAGGAGAGATTGAAAAAACAAAAACATGAATGGGAAATAAGACATAAGCAGTGAAAGGAGAACTGTGCTGTAAAGTCACATTTTTCTCAAAGCCCTTGCCAACCCACCTTAAATCAAGTAACTGATCTGTGTACACATCTCCAGATTTTTATCTTGAGTTCTATCAGACTAAGCTAGAAATAATTCCATTTGATCCAGTTGTCCCCTGTAATTGACTTAGATGGTTTTAGTGTAATATTACAATATGTAGTGTGTAACTAAGAACAAAATATGGCCCATGGTCTGTACTGCAGCTAAATGTATATTAAGACATACGTAGCTCTATAACATATATATAGATATAGTCAATTATTTTCCATTTGCTAGCTCTTTTTTGTTATATATAGTGGAGGAACTTCTGCAGCAATCTGGGTAGCTAGAACTTATATATCTTAGCAAATATATATATGTGCTAGCTAGCCAGATTGTTGTAGAGGATCTGCCACTACATTTTTTTTTAAATTGTGCTCTTCTTGTTTCCACACAGACCTGGGGCACATCCTCACTTTGTTTAAATGAACATATGTCCACTGAAGTCAGTGGGGCTACATCCATTGACATCAGCTGAGTATCTGTCCTTCAATGTTTTAAGCCACCAGCTTCACAACTACTGTCTTCTCCATTCAGAGTTATTAGATCCTCTGCAATGGGGATGGATGTGTCTTTTGCTGTTAGTAAGCAGGCAGAGACATTTGAAAAGCTCAAAATGTGTATACATTTACAATAAGGGATTTGCTTTCACCAGGTTTTTCTTTTGTGCTGGTAAAGGAAAGTAGAATGAGCCTTTTGTGTTTGTTTAATAATACTAGTGGCTTTTAGGGGCCAACAACCAGCTCTGTCTGACACTAGCTTGCTCATCAAATACTATTTTGTTGGACAGTAGTACCCAGGATACAGCAGAACCAGTGTCTGAAGTAGGCAACAATGGCATGTCCCTCTAGCATAGCTTTCTGTGATGTAATGCAATCTGTGGAGTAAACAGGGCATTCATTATAGCGCCTGCAATCATTCACTTTCTTTTTTATGACTTCACATTTTTTATTATGTCTTCATTACACAGCAAGGTGCATTTCAACTTTGACCTTCATCTGCAGACGGAATTAAAAAACTGATTTCAGTAGGGGAAAGTAATTTTTCATTGCCCAAAACTCCCTTTTGATGGTAATAGCTAAAAGGCTGCAGATGAAAATGGATTTTTGTCTGCTCCTACTAAAAATAGTGAAAAAGCATTTTCACTGGTATAAATGTGATTGCCCGTCCCCCCCAATCAGTTCTATAATGCATCATCTACAAGAAATGTAACAACTTGTTCAGACACATTGTGTCATTAAAGATTTAAATTAAGAAACAGAGCAGTGAAAATGTTTATTTCAAATATGATTTGATGGTCCAGTGCACCTGAGAAGCCAATTATAGTCCATGGCTGCACTGAGAGAGTGGGCCAGGCTTAACTGATGATGAAGCCCAGCTGAAAGAACTGGGTTGTTAGTATAAAGAAAGGAAGTCTGGAGCAGAAGAGGGTTGCAGGTAGAGAGTGAGGAGCCCTGCAATTGCTTTCTGGGACAAGAGCAGAAAACCCAAGGCACAATAAGCCGTGACAACATAGTCTGAGTAGGGAAGGCTGGAAAGCCACCAGAAGAGCTGTAAACATTTTCAGGATAGAGCAGCCACTGGGGTGAAACAGGCTTTGGTTGTGCACGTAGGAAGAAAGGCAGGAGAAAGCCATGGAGAAAGCCATGAGGGGTGCTCATTAAGAAACAAAGTAAGGAACACTAGAAGGGGGATGAGAATGCAAGCCCAAGGAAAGGAAGAAGTTTGGAAGTTTGCTAGGGAAAATCCAGGAGAGAGCCCTGAGTGTCCTGGCCCTGAAAGAAGGGTTAACCTAGAGCAGTTATAGTGAAGAGGGGCTGCTCAGAGAAACAGTGGCAGGGAGTTGGACTGAGCACACTGTGGCTGCTGGTCATAGAGTCCTGGGCTGGAATCTGATGTAGTGGGAGGGCCAGGTTCCCCTAACAGCTATGGAAGTGTGAGGCTGGAGAAAGTGACAAGGACAGTGAAGAACCCTGAGGACAGCGAGGTGGGGCACTCTGGACAAGAGTTGAGCCAAAGGCCAGATATAAGGTCTTAGATGTTGCTATGTTGGACTTTCTGTTTACCCCAGAAGCAGTGGACTTAAATCATGACCTGACCAGAGGGCTGCGTTGCAGAAAGAGGCAGAGGACCTGGGAGGAAGAGAGCTGTTATGCTGTGCCTGGCTACAAGGAGACACTCTAGTGGTGAGTCTGCCCCCGTCACATGTGACGTGGCTAACATTCAGCCCAGTTCCAGAAATATCTAATTTTAGCAGCTTTTCTATTGTGGTTAAATGAAAAGAAACATTAGTTTATGGATCTGCCTGTACAAATAAGGCATGACTCTCATGTAAAGCTATTGGAGCATTGTTTCTTAATTCATTGGCTAGTTTTTCTGCTAATTTTATAATTTTTTGCTACTGCTAAAAGTGCTGGTCCTGAACGTGTTCCTGTGTGAAGGTTTGAATTGTTTCAAATCCCATTAGCATCCCATGTACAAGGTCTGCGCTGCCTCCAACTTTTCATGCTCTGCAGAATAGGTTATTGACAAATCTGACAGAAACTGCAGGCCTGTCCTGAGAATAATTTTATATCTCAAGGGATTCTCTGGGGTTAGAAATATGCAGTGCATTCTGGGATGCATTTGAACAAAGGAAGTCCTAGAATCCTTGAAATGTAAAATATATCAGTTGGTACTGCAGAGAGAGGGACCTAGAAGGACTTCAACACAGCTGAAAAATGTCAATCGTGGTTATGCTGGCCTATCTAAGGTGGTAGGAAAGGAAAACAAGGAAAACAGTCACTGGTTCCATGCTGTTTGGCCAGTGTTGATTATACTTGAAGGGAAGGGGAGAGAGCGGGATGGAAGATGAAGAGAGGAAAAATAGTGGATGGAAAGCGGGGAAAGGATAAACTTGGGCGATCTACCACACGTGTTGTCAATCATTCTTTTTTTTCTGTTTTTTATTATTATTATTATTATTATTATTATTATTATTTATTATTATTGCTAGATGTATTTGCTAAAGCCCCCGGTTCTAACATGCAGTTGGATAAATTAAGTGCAGGGAATAACTCTGAAGGGAGCTTGACTAAATGGAGGTGTAGAGCTGTGAGCCATTAGCATGTTGATGATATTGTAAACTGTGACATTGCTATGGGAAATGATAAAACGGTGCATAGCTGTTAAACAAGGGCAATGATAGAAATGAGTTCTGAGGAGTTCTCAGTGGGAAAGAAGAGTGAGTGCTTACTACCATTCTTTAGGCTCAACAGAGGAAAGACAAAGCATCTTGGCACGTCTCTGCCTACTCTTGCCAGTACTCACTAGTGAACCAGCAGTGCCTTTTTTATGTTCTGAACTATGATATGACGATATGGACTGAAGGTTATTGATGATGGATTCAACATCATTAGCCTGGATGGCTGAACTTTATACGTTCGAGATTATCACACCCAAGAAATTGTACTGGATTTGAATGTCATGTATGGAGGATTTAAAAGTTCACAAATCAGTCAGGACTGTGTTTGGAAAGTAGATCGTAAAGGCTTGGTAATCCCCTCTGTTCCAACCTCTAGCATCTGGCTCAGCTATGTGACACATAATGGAAATGGAATAACGAACACAGATTTTAAAATAGATTTAAGAACTTTTTCCACTTCAAGCTCTTTTCCTTTTTGGACTGTGTTTCAGGATTAGCACAGATTCTATTATTAATAGACACTAATAATAAACTCAGTAAGAGGACCTGGAAGCCTTATTGCATAGCAGATGCTAGGAACTCATTATTGGACCCTCCAAAATGACTCTCAAATCCGTATTTTCATTTCTGTTTCAGCTGTTTTGAAGATGACCTGGGATTAACAGAAATGAATATGGTATTCTAAGGAAGAGCAGAGCATTGACCTGCATAAAAGTGATGGCATTATATTTTCTCTTCCATTTGTGTGCATCTTAACATTTACTTTGCTTTTGGGATGGCCGCTACAAGATGAGCTGTCCCCAGGTCTTTCATGAGAGTTTGCAATTAATTTAGAACCCAACAAAATGTATATGTAATTCAAATTATTTCACCCAATGCACAATAACTTTCTTTTCTTAACAGTGAATTTAATCTATCAGGCTGCCAATTTGTCCCTTTTATAGACTGTGTGAATTGTAGGTAATATTTTTATGAACGATATGCAGACTTAATTTGCCTACACACTGAGTGTGAAGGGGTTGATTCCTATTGTGCAGAAATGGGGAGTGAGACAGAGCTAGAGATCACATATACAGTAGGTCTGGATGGGTTGGACCTAAATGCACAATCAAGAACTGAACTGAGTCAATACATGAATGGAGACCCAACAACTGAATATTATCTCTTACTGACTGGCAGCCAAGAGCAAGCTGTCTTCCTCCAAGTCTCTGCAGGGAAGCAGAGTGTGAAGTCCTGAGTAGAAGAACAAAGGGACAAGGTGTCAGGAGACTGAATGTGTGCAGCTGCAGACACACAGGAACGCAGACCCAGAACCAGAGTTAGGATGGATTCCAGGAGAGCACAGAATATTGGGACAGTTTCCACCTATATAGACTCCATCATCTTGAGCTTGGCTTTTTCATGCTAACCTAAAGATCCCCAGATGCTATATTCCAGTTGACCAGAAAATACTGACTTGTTTTGAAAAGACTTTACTGTGTCATTGCAAATACTCATTGGGTGGTTGTTCCCGATCTGAACTCATTTGGACTTGCAGTAGAGCGAGAAACAGGTGCTGCAGCCTGATGGCCTCGTCCCAGACCCAAAGGCCATGTGGCTTGTCCTTGTGAAGAGCTAGGCCTAGACCATGGCACATAAGTATTCCCATAAGACTGTATAAAAGCCTGAGCATATCCACAGACAGCCCTGATGGTTTTTTTACAAGCAGATTTCAATCATATTGAAAGTTTTCAAAAGTTTATCTGGATTTCAAATGTTTATTTGGATCTGATCCACAGACATGATTATAACACTTAAAATAATCTCTGAGGGCCCATTCTGCCAGCCTTAATTAGTTTGAGGAGAGCCTGTCATTGGGCCATCCCAATTAAATTTAATGCATCACTGAAGCTGGGAGGCGATGTGGTTCAACATGTAGAACACTACATTGGGACTCAGGCTTTCATTCTATTAGTGGCTCTTGTGCCAGTCAGTTTACCTCTTTGCCTCAGTATCCCTATTTTAGAGTTGAGGAAAATATTTACCTCTTTTGCAAAGTGTTTTTGAGATCTATGGATAAAAAAGCACTATAGCAAAACTAAGAATTATTACTGGTGAAGTAGGGTACTAGTCAGAGTGACTAGGGAAGCACAACATGGCTCAAAATGAATACTACAGAATCAAGAATTCTTTACACAAAACAAATTGCATATCTGTAGAGATTCACGGTTAGTATTTGCTATTATAATCTTTCAACTGTCGCATTTCTCAAGCCAATCTGATAGTGGATGGAGTGTGTTCATACCATACTACTGGCTAGTGTAAGATATAAGAGCAAACTTAGCATTTGCCTAAAAATGTACCTGAATGAAATGATAAATAGTTTTCTGATGGTTATAACTCAGATCTAGCTTGCCCTGGTGTAAAATACAGTAGAGGCTTCTAAATGTTAGATTCCCTGTTCTGAGTTCTGGGAAGCTGCACAAAGCATTTAGAATAATTTCAGGGGGGACTTCTAATTAGAGATCCTTTATAATACCAGCTGTCCACATGCTGAAATGAGTATAAATTAGCAAATGGTCAGGATTGCTATATGTTACTTCTGTAGGGGGAAAGTGTTGGGGGGAGAGAGAGAGAGAGATGACCTGAAAGAGAGAAGAAACTCCGAAGCATACTGTCAGCTCAGCTAATTTAGAAATTGCCTTAAGTTTTTTTAAAAGCGCCTTTGTAGAATTTTTTTAAAACTCCTTTAAAATGTATATTTATTTTGATGCTTTTGTTTTGAAAGGTTGTTTAGGCAGGCCCTATATCAACAACACCAAATCTATCCAGAATTGCTCCTTCTTGGCATCGCTCCTGGTAAGGTCCTAGGAATGCACTGCCAAAGAAAGTGAGTGGACAATAGTACACAATTGGGCAGTTATATATCCCTGGGGCCAAAATGCCTTTACACAGTGTAGTTCCATTATCAACACACAACATTTTATTAGCAAGAAGAGAAGGCCTGATTGTCAGTCACTCCATTTCTGCACTCATGGCAGTGGAGACAAAGGTTTCTTTTTTGCAATCCCTATATTCTTGGATAGTTGAGAGGCCTGCCTGGCCACTGATGTAAAGCTTCTCTAACTCTGCTTCAGAGGGTCCCCTATGCCCTCAACCGGTCCTCATTACCCTATAACCATTATGCCCACTACACTATTTGTGGAGCCCTGTATCTAGGGAGTATTCTAAACCACTTTCAGGTCCTCTTTCACTGCCAGAGTGATTCATGGATTAAGATAAAAAGATAACATAGGATGATCTAACCTGATCCCTTGTATAACATAGGCTATATAATTTCACCCAGCGATTCCTTCATCCTTTTTGGTTTACCCAGAACTTATCTTTCTAGCAAGACATCCACTTTTGGTTAAAGACTTCAAATGGCAGAGAATTTGAAGCATCCATCATGAAGGTGCTCCAATATAGGGGCTACAGAGAATTATTTAAAGGAGAGGGCATATATTTCCCCCCACAACCCTCCTCATCTCTTGGGTGCTCCCTTCCAGCAGCAACCTGACCCTCCCCAGTGCATCCAAGTTGCAGTGAGTGGCATTGACAACCTATCCCAGGTCACAGCACCACTCGTGTGTGAAACTTAGTGATGCTGCAATGCCACTCCTCAAATTTGGCCTGGCCACTTCTCCGTCATGATAGGGGACAGCTGGGCCAAACTTGAGGGATGCTATGAGCCTGTGCACCAGATGTCAGTGCATGACCAACAGGTGGCTGGGCCGGATTTGAATGGTGTAGCCTGCTGCATGGGTCACAGGGCCACTCAGATTTGGCCTGGCCAAAAGTGGTCAGGCCACAGACCAGATCCCCTCACCCTCACCCAGGTTCCACAGCCAGTGCTCCAATGATTAATTACCCTCACTGTTCTTTTTAAGTGTCTATTTCAAGTCTGAATTTGTCTAGCTTCAGCTTTGAACCATTGTATTTTGTTTTCCTTTGTCTACTAGATTAAAGAGCATCTACTATCAGAAATCTTTTCCCCATGACAGTACTTAGACTTCGATCAAATCACCTCTTAACTTTATTTCCGATAAATAAAATAGATTTTGCTGCTGTAGAATTAATTTATATTTTCAATGTTCTTCCAGATGTATCAAGCATACTGTAACCTACAGCAGCTGACGCTGTCTAGTGTGGTATGCCACAATTCAGCATTTTAACAAAAAGGAACTTCAATGGAACTTCAATATGCTCTCTGATTTTAAAAACTTAAAAATATGCTCTCTTATTCGTTTACTCGGCTGTTGCTTAATTACAAAACACATGCATTGAAGCTTGGTGTTTGCTCCTGGAACTTTAATGGTAATGTATAAAATAATGTCCATGAACATTTTGTGAAAGTAAACATTGCATAGGTAATTCATCTCTCAGGCAGCACTCTTCATTTTTTTTTTATTTGAGTAGCTTTTATTACCCTATTCAACTGTTCCTTTTAAAAACATGTCCTTATTAGAGAGAAAATAATTAAGTGAGTGGGAGTAAAGGAGTTGTGTCTTTAAATAAAATATAAAGTGGTTACATAAAGATGTCTAGTTTCTAAAATACTGGTTATTTCATTCTGTGCTAAGGCTTTGTTCATCTATAGAGCTACCTACACCCCTTTCCTAACTAATGTGGGCACTTGAAACATTAAAAATAAGTTATTTTACAATTTAAAAACAATAATTGAAATATCATATAACCTCTTTATAATAGCTCATTTAGGCTTCAAGAAAGCACTTAAGTACATGTCTAAGTGCTTCGATAAATCAGGGCCTGATAGAGACTGTTCACCTCCTAACTAGACACAACTGTATTGAGACAGTTTGTCAACCCTTAGTTGTATTACTCTTCTACTTCTCATGTCCCTGAAAATCTACTTCATTATTTGTGTGAAATTAACTTAATTCACCAGGCCCACCTGTTCTGCTGTGTAGAGGGCTATAAATATCTCTGTGCCACCTGCCCCAGCTATGAAAGCGCCAATAAATCCTATAATTCCCTCTGACAACTGACCATGCCTTGAAGGCACCTTTTTGTTTTCTTTCACTGCCTATGAAAACCTGTATTACATAAAAATTGTGTGCAGCAAGAAAGTTTCCATGGGATCTTCTTTGGGCGAAAAAGGAAATGAGGGGTTTTTTTATGTTCATAGTTTCTTTATTTACAAAAGTCTGCTTCCTGTTAGCCCATCTCACTCACTGTTAACAACTAATTTCTGAACCAAGATACCATGATGTAGAAAAACACTGTCTTGGTAATATACATCCACTTTCTTTTTAAATTGCAGTCTATCCAAAGCCAGCTTTAGATGTGATGATACCTTTGGTGAGCGGTGTGTGCGGCTTATTTTGTTGTGTTTGGCATCCTGAGTGAAAATGGTCCACATTAGCCATCCATGAAGCACAATGTTAGGGTAGTTTCCAGTCCAGTCCCCTCTCCCTCCACATCAGCTATCTTCTGGTACTCTCAGTACTCATGTTAGTGAATAGCACCAATACTCCTAGCATAGTGTTAGCTACAGGCTGGGTGTTGCCAGCGGAATATGGTACCTGCCCACTTCACCTGTCCAAATGTGATGTGGTATCCAGCTTTATTACTGCAAAATGTAAATTCTTCCTCCGTTAATCTTCCCAGAGTGTAATTAAGGTCCCAGTCCCGCAAGCCAATCTTTGCAAGTATTCCCCTCCATCAGTGAGGCTACTGTGAAGGCATAGAATTCTGGGTCATCTTAAGGACTGGACCCTACATTTTCTGATAATCTGGCTGTATGCTTTTAAAAGCTATTTTTAACTTTTCCAATTTGTCTATGATCAAGGCCATCAATATGTATACAAACCACCCTTTCCCTGGTCCATTTCACATACTGAGTCAGCTTTCCATCATGGGAGCCCACAGTTTGTTTGTAGTACCAATCTTTACTGAGTGCACTACTGAAAACACAGAGGAAGATATGAGGAGTTCCTAGAATATCTTGCCACTTTATAGATCTATTTTTTTGTACATTTCTTTCCCAAGAAGCACTTTTTATTGCCTTTTTTTTAATGACAATCTGTAAAATTACTGCCGTATAAGGCAGCATGGTCCAGAGGATAGGGCACTTGACTGGGGCTCAGGAGATATGGGGGGAAATCCCACTTCCACTGAAATCAATGATAAAACTTCCACTCACTTCAATGGAAACAGGATTTCACCCCTAGATTCTCCTCCAGTCTTTGCCATTGTCTTCATATGTGATATTGGACAGGTCACTTCCACTCTGTGCATGTTTCCCTGCCAGCCTTTGTTTAGATTTACACCATCTCTCACTGTGTCTATACAATCCCTAGCAAAATGGGACCCTGATCTCCATTGGAGCCTCTGGGAGCTACTGTAAAAGCTACTAATAATGCTAATTATTGGCAGCTTACATCCCTGCGCCACATTTTTAATAGTCACTTAACCAAAGATGCCTCCCAGAATCTTCCCCATTTGTGTTCCTCCCTTCTCAAATGAAGGTAGGTTGTATGCATGTATATACTCTGATCATGCAAACATTTAGGCTTGTGTTTAACTTTACACATGTGGGTAGTCTCATTGACATTCAGCACGAATGCACACACAGTGTTTTCATGGGATGCATATTATTATTTTATATAAAAAGTATTCCATTCAAATGTAATGAGACCACTAAAACATGATCATCACCACTCCAGTTGCTGTGGAAAATATTTTCATTGCACATTCTTTGTTTATAGTGAATTATCTTTCGGGGGGGTTATTCTGTTAACTATTTAAAGGTACCTAGCTAGCATGTATTGATGTCGAATACACTTTAAGAACCATAGACATTCATTCACTCCAGAGCCTTGCAATCCAATGCAGTCTTTGGGGGCCAATCCTGCATTCCTAACTTAAGCCAAAACTCCCAGTTCAATTCACACTCCTAAGAAGTGTAGAACTGTGACCTTTTTTGGCATTGATCCTTCAATCACTAATGCATGTGAATAACTTCATGCATCTGAGTAATGTCTTGGTGATTTCAATGAGAATACTTGTGTGTAAAATTACTCATGTAATTACCATGTGTCTGCAGGATCAGGACCTTAATTTGGGGATTCTATGTCACACTTTAAAAAAGAAATCCATTAGCAGTGGTTTAAAGCAAAAAAAGCAAAGGTCAGAGATTATGCATTGTTTTCATAATCTGTGAGAATAATATGTTTGATAGTTAAATCACTGAAGGGCTATAATTTTATATACCAGTATTTTAAAAATATTAATAATTAAAATGGGGGAAAAAAGACATTGTAAGTGCAATGTATACCAAACCTGTCTCTGCAGCAATACAATGCATTGTTCTAATGTAGCAGGACACTTTTCCCTATAGCTACAAAAACCAAACAGCAAGTTGTAAAGATGCAATTGTACTTTAAATATATCCTTCCAAAGGTTTTGTTGAGTCCTCCTGTTGACAGAAGGCTTAGTCCTGTATTTTTCTGTCAGCCCAAATTTGTAATGGAGCCAGGATTAGTGCCAAACATTGTGAATAGGAGCTGAGAGGGGGGAAGGATAAGTGTGATTATAGAAACTGTGTTTTGGAAATTAAATTGCTTCATTCAGACTAGAGCTGTGATAAAATGGGAAACCATACTTTGTGAACATGCTCATTATGAGAAAATCAAAATGATCAAAACAAAATACCTATAAAGGCCCTAAGTAAGCAACAGCTCAAAGGAGCTCTTTGAGCATCAAATCTAGTGTTTAGATTGTTGAGGATGGGAGTGATGGAAAGCATAAAAAAGGGAGGAAAAAGGAATTGCATTATTTTTCTTCCATTTATTGTCTTCAGTCTTCCAATATGTGTGTAGGGGGGGTTGTTTTGTTTTTGTTTTTTTCCTTTTTTAATACTGGCAGCTTTGAGAGGCAGTACAAAGATCAACTCCCCAATTCAAGTAGTGTTAACACATGCTTTCCTGTTGGACTTTTCCTCTGTCATAGTTTCTGGCCAAAAAACCCAACAATAATAATTTTTGTGCAATGAAAGTGCCTGAATATAAAGATCAGTATATTGACTGTAAAGGAGTTTCAGGTGCTTATCTACATTGTAAATGCTCAATGTAGGTTCACAGAGAGCAAATCAGGCCTGACAAACATAACCGTTTTCTCTCCCGCCCTCCCCCCCCCCCGACAATTATATAATTATTGGCTGAAAGGAATGCAGTGGATGTATTATGTCTGGAATTTAATTAAAGCGTCTGAATTAGTGCTTCAAAAATACTACTAGACAAAGTAATTCACATGAGGATGGCTCTTCTCAATGTCATATGTCTAAGAACTGACTGCACAAATGGAAACACAGAGGATATTAATACAAGGCAATGAATTGAATGGGGGAAGAGAGGCATGACTGTACAGCATGGTCTGAGGAAGCAGTTAGGTCCAGTTTGATATACTTTGTATGGATGGATAAAACAGGACTTGTAAATTCATGAGGTCACATATCTCAGAGAAGGGTGCTCAGTTGCTTCTACTGCTGTGGAAGCCGGCAGGCCCGCCAACAGCAATGCCGGGCCCCAGGGCAGAATAGTCAATGGGCCTCTAGAAAGGGATGGTTACGGTTTACAACACTACTTTTTATCCTATTGATAACACATTAGAAACCACTATATGTAAGTTGTGGCATTGCTTGATGTAGTTAACTTTTTTTCCAGTTATAGCATCAGTATTAAGCAAATTGTGAGCCTAAATATAAGATGTAGAATTTGTTATTTTGAATTATGTATTTAAATTAAATAAATACATTATGGAATTAAATTAGAGAGAGTCCAGCGGAGGGCAACAAAATGATTAGGGGTCTGGTGCACATGACTTATGAGGAGAGGCTGAGGGAACTGGGCTTATTTAGTCTGCAGAAGAGAAGAATGAGGGGGGATTTGATAGCAGCCTTCAACTACCTGGTATGAAATTAATTCTTTATAGGATATGAAGGATCACATACAGTACATATGCTATGGAACAGGAAGTTGAAATAAAACATAGAACACTAATTTTCGTTGCTAGGAAAAATATTGGACTTTATCTGATCTTGAGAGGAAAAGTTATTTGAATGCATGTGCTGAATGTGGGGCTTTGTATCTTTGGACAGAGACCAATCTTTTTGATAGTGATATATTGAACTGCCTGAAAACGTCATAGCCAAAGATACCTTCCTGAATATTGCTAGATATTTTTTTAAGATACAAATATGTGATGTGGCAATGGCATTCACTGAGTGTGTGTGTGTGTGTGTGTGTGTGGTGCTATGTGTGCGTTGGCTGGTGCCCAGTGAGTTGCTGCCGGCTGCACTGCTGGGCACTCTCTTCCAGCACAGCCGCTGCTGCTGATACCACCCCATGTGCACCTAGGGTAACCAGACAGCAAGCGTGAAAAATCAGGATGAGGTGGGGGGTAATAAGAGCCTATATAATAAAAAGACCCAAAAATCAGGACTGTCCCTATAAAATCAGGACATCTGGTCACCGTATGCGCAGGCAATTTAAAAGGTCCCAGGGCTGCTGGCCACTGCTAATTCAGTGGGGGCCCCAAGGCCCTTTTAAATCACCCAGGCCCCTGGACAATTGCCCCACTGCCCCGCTGCTCTGTCGGCAGGCCTGGAAACAGGAAATTCCTGTGGGCATCAAATGGTGTCTCTTTATACGCCTTGCTGGATTTGGCTCAAACTCCTTCTGAAAACATCCAGGGGCGGACCCAGGAATCTCAAAGAGGCTGATTGACTTCCTGTTTTTCAAAAGAAGTGTATTTGAAATGGAGCAGGAGGAAGCTGACAAAGGATCATATAGATGACCTGCCACTTGGTTCACGTGCATGATCAGCTGATATAGGCAGTTTTGTAGGGTTAATTTGTGCCTCCAGACTCTCATCAGATTAACAGCAACACCTTCATTAGGTATGCATTTGCAAAACCTATCCATGCACAGTTGTGGAACAGGGATAGTGCTTCAGAGTCAGTGCTGCTTTCCTAAACCTACAAAATTAAGGCTGGCCAACATCATAACAATGTGTGTTTCTAAAGCTTGTCTGTAGATAATAGAACATGCAATGCGCTAAACCAGAGGTATGGACACACCGTACCAAAGGTGACTAAGCCTTGGATTGCATGGGGAATAGTAAATGCAACTCTGTGATGGATTTAGTTTTAGCAACTAAAAGGCCATAGAAACTGAACTTCTTACCTGCACATTTCAGGCAGAAGCACATTGGTAGGGCAATGCTGGGAAGCACATGCTGTTAGTATCAGGAATCCAACTCAAGTGCCTTTCACGAGCACCAACATTCACTTTAAAAATCCTCAAAATATCTGCTATTTCCTAGGCTCACTATCTTTCTTCCAGTAACTCTTCAAAATGAGATCTTGATTTATGTGCTGTCACTCTTGTTTTCTTTCTGTAGATAAAACCACTAATGTTTACCATGAGCTTTTCTGAACTTAGAACCTGTACTGTCAATTGGCTACACATCAAAAGAGAATCTTTGAAAAGGCTTTGGCTGGCCAGTAGCAGGAAGATGTTGATCCTGGAAAACCTGCCCCAGAGAAAAGCTGACCTGTGATTTGAGCCGAATGGAAATGACTGTCTTTCATTTTAGACTTCTAAGTCTGAAGGCAGCACAGAATGTCTTAAACTTGCCCAGCTGTAATGATGCCATCACATGCTCTAAAGCAGCAAACCTTCAGAAGTTTAAAAATTGGCCCAGAGGGACATCTCAAGAGAAAAGCACAGCCTGTGCTAGGGGAAAACGATAAAAGTACCAAATGGAAAGGAAGGAGGAAAAGCTGCATAGGAACAAACTGACAGAATAAATTTTTATCCATATTATTTGCACAGTACAAAAAAAAAGGCCCCTGGTGTCTCAGATTCTCTCCTGCGCTGTGGTCACTTTACACACAACATAACCTTGAAGATGGCCAAAGATGGATCCTCTCTGTTTAAGGGGATTCATGCACACTCACATCTTTCCATACTGCTGATGCAGAGGATGTGGCTAGGGAAAAAGTGGTATATTGCACATTACACTTATTTCATCTGCAATATCATCCCCTTTGACTGTTGGTATGTTAGAACAGCCTCCAGACACACCAGACCTGACATCAGGCAAAGGACTGGCACAATGCATTGATAGCTGAGGGTTGGAGCAGTACATAGGATGCTTTCCATCTCCAGTCCTGAGCTGCACTCCTGCCATATCTGAGAGTCTGGGCTGCTAGGAAGGATATTGTTTTCTAGCATCATTCTACTGTGGCTGGGTAAACCCTGTAAAATGATATCAAATTATTCATAAAAAAGCAAAACCTTCTTAAAATAACCTACTCCTTCAACACTGTGAAGGGCCTCTTGTTAAATATATAAGCTTAAAAAGGGTATTTGTGGTGTTTCATCTGTCTGCAGACAAAGTTATGGAAGTGTTGGCTGAAGTTGCACTGCAAGCTTCTGTATTTTACTAAACTCAAATCAAAAGGCCATATGAAATCTCAAAAATTTCACTTACTCAGATGTTTCATAAGCAAACCCACTGAGCCGATATGTACATTTAAAGGTGTACATGCTACAGCTGGAAGCTGAACAAGACCAAAGCTCATTCTCCATTTTGCAAGGCAGGGTCTGGACTACAGGAAGTTACAGGCTGCAGTCAAGCATAACCCAACTCCTTTCCCCTGTGCCTCGTCTCCCCTGTGGTGTTGTGGGAAGATGGCACCACTGAGCAGTTTTGCAATATGCAGAATTCCTTCTTCATACCCTGCATCACGCCTCCTCCCTCCCCCAGAATGCCATGTATCTCAAAGGGTGATTCAGTTTTTAGAGAACTCCAGCAGTGCTGGGAAGGCAATGTGGCCCCCCTAATACAGCAGTGAAATATGATAAAATATCCTTATAGAAACTTTCCCCTCTCCCATTTACAATGCAACTCATTCCAAAATAACAATGGGAAACATTTAAATGCTTCCCTCATAATATTTACCAACGTGTTCAGAATATTTTTGGCCTTCTCACTGGTTGGTTTGAATCCAGGCTCTGGTCACTTTCCTCTCAACTTCTTTTCATTTTACTACAGTGACAATGTCAAGCTTATCTTACCAAGAACATTTCCCCCCCCACCTCCCCACTGCTATTTGTTCTTTGTGTGTGTTGTTTATTTTTCTGCCTGTTTCAAATGAACGTGGCTTTGTTTGGCTATCCTAATTTTCTATTGGCTGAAGAAAGATTAGATAAATGTCCAAATACTGCTGCACTCTAAGTGGGCTCCTTTCTCCTATAAGCCCTCAGTCAAATAGGGTGTATAGTGAGATACAAAGGGAGTTCAGAATAATATAGCTGGTAGCAGAGAAGTGGAAGTGATGTGTGTGTGTCATTTTTAGCTCTTTTGCCTTTGTCCCCACCAAAGATTTCTGTGGACTTCTATGGATTTAGGATCAGGCCCCAGCTGCTTTTTGTTCTGTCTTCATTAAACAGAGCAAACTTTCATCCTCTAACTTCTCAGTTTAGACAGAAAACAAGACAGGAAATAGAAGTGTGTGAGATGCACATGTACACTCTGCAGTTTCTTGTTTAACTGTTTCTACTAAACTAAATAAAATGGCTGCCTCCCTTATAGAAAGAAGGTTTAAAGGATTCAGTACACAATTCTTCAGCTCATGATTTTATCCTGCATCTCATGGTATTTGGTGTTTAAGCCTCAGATACTGGAGCCAAGTGATTATCTGAGAGTTCAGCTCTTATTTTAAAAAAAATGTTTCTAACCTTAATGGCAGTGAAAAAGCTCTTGAAAAAAATGAGTCCTAAAGGATTAATAAAACTGAAGGCAAACAGAAACAACCCCAAATTTATTATTTTTGAAAAATATTGTGATTTTGGAGCTTCAGACTCAATTTTTGAAAGCTTGGAATGGGCCCACCTGACATTGAAACAGTTACAAATTGCATAGCACTTTTCTAGACCTTTTTATGATGCTGCTGTTCATTGTATGTGGTGAGGGTCACCCTTATGATACTCTGCACATGTTTCCAGTATCAGAGGGGTAGCCGTGTTAGTCTGGATCTGTAAAAGCAGCAAAGAATCCTGTGGCACCTTATAGACTAACAGACGTTTTGGAGCATGAGCTTTCGTGGGTGAATACCCACTTCCTCAGATGCATGTTTCCAGTTCTCTTGCGTCCTAAATATATTTGCTTTGAGTATTTAGTGTTGGAGTGGATCTTTCTTCTGTGTGAAGTCACCACTCCAGTGAAAATAGTAAGGGGTTGTGTACACAACACATTTGTAACTTTTACTGACTGTTTTCCTGAAAAGTTTCATGTAGCTTCCAGAAATCCCCAAAACCTTGGATCTTGCATCTCATTTTTCCTCTCTTTTAGTGGTCAGTGTCATTTGAGACATCGGTGTGTTTTCTTGTCAGGATTGGAAGTAACCTGTGACGGTTTGATCACAGAGACCCCCTTGGGACTGTCACCTGATGTGCTGAGACTACCTCTGAGCCCATTTTTTCTGCCAGTTTGGGCCTCCAGTACCCTGTCGTGTTGAGCCAGCTATTCTAATCTCTGCAACACAGACTCAGGGTCTGAACCACACCCCCAAAGCTGCAGACTTAACTGAAAACAGCTTAGCAAGTGCTCCTGTCTCTAGCACCAGATACCCAGCTCCCAGTGGGATCCAAACCCCAAATAAAGCTTATACAGGATAAACTCATGAATTGTCCGCTCTCTATAACACTGATAGACAGATATGCACAACTGTTTGCTCCCCCAGATATGAATCACTTACTTTCGTTTATTATTAAATGAAAGTGATTTTATTAAGTATAAAAAGTAGGATTTAAGTGGTTTCAAGTAATAACAGACAGAACAAAGTAAGTTACCAAGCAAAATAAAACAAAAACATGCAAGTCTAAGCCTAATACAGTAGGAAACTGAATACAGGTAAATCTCACCCTCATAGATGTTCCAATAAGCTTCTTTCATAGACTAGACTCCTTTCTAGTCTGGGCCCAATCCTTTCCAGACCAATGTTGTAGTTTATGGCCTGGATCCAACAATCACTCAAACCCCCATAGTTACTGTCCTTTGTTTCAGTTTCTTTCAGGCATCTCTTTGGGGTGGAGGGGGCCATCTCTTGAGCTAGCTGGAGACAAAATGGAGAGACTTCCAGGGCCCTTTATATTCTCTCTCTTGTGGACAGAAAACCCTTTGTTCTTCTGTGAAAAATCACAGCAACAAGATGGAGTTTGTAGCCACCTGGGCAAGTCACATCCTTATGAATGATTCAGCTTTTTGAAGGCCAACGCCATTGTTTACATATTAGTTTGAACATTCCCAGGAAAGCTCAGATGTAGATTGGTATCTCCAAATGTCCATCGTCAGCTAAGTGTTTTTGATTGGGCACTTACTCAGAATAGTCCTTTCTCAAGAAGCTGACCAAATGCTTCAGTGGTGCTACTTAGAATCAAACACATTGAGATACAAGTACATAGCCAATATTCATAATTTCAAATACGAAAATGATACTGTGGAGATTAATGGAAGGAAGAGGCATACGTCAGAGCCCTAGGGGAGCACACGTCAGGGCCCTAGTGGCTTTCTGGGTGGTCGCTACTTCCCACCACCCAACACAGATGTAACAAGGCTGAGTAGTGTCTGCAAAAGAGAAACTAATTATTCCTCAAAAAAGGTTTTTAATGACTTACGACTATAAAGGCAACACAGAGAGAATGTGCCTAGTGACTTTGTGTACTGTAACCATCCACAACCAACACAAATTTATATGCAATACTGATACATTAATTAACTATAGTTTACTAATTTTAACCTATCAACTTATTTAACAACTTATAAACTTTTACTGGCTTTTATGATAAACTGAATGACAACTTATACTGAAGACAGGCACAGTGACATGCAAAGCTATTATTATTTACAAACTATAGCTTCACCAGCACTGTACCCATTCCCAGCAAGGCACAAAAACATATACAGTTGTTATATATTGATCAACTATTGACTACAACTATTTCTAATCAACTTAAATATTTTAGTAAAGTGTTTTAAAATTGTTTAAGTTATAATGTTATAACAGACTTAAGATTAACTAGCTCGAGCATAACCAGACCTCTTCACTCCAAAACCTTACCCTACATTCTTCCAAAGATACATTACCTTCAGTCGACCGTTTCCTGCACTGGCCAGGCACACACAATCAGTGAAGCGCAAGTCCCGTAGGTTCAGGGGGCATATGTGAACCTGACAAAAAGTGACCTCTTTTAGGTCAACACACACACACACTGGCGCCTCTTCATCTTATGTATACAGTATTTGCTGGCTGTGTTTCAAAGCAGGTCAATGAATGAAGGTGGCCAAATGTTTTAGGGTTGTATTTGTGGTTGTTTTGAACTTATGAACTGTGCACCTGTGCTCAGCTCATATCTTCTCTATGCAGCTAATTGTGGTCAATTTGCTAGACACAAAAATGCTGAAGTCAGCTTAAGGGTATTTGGTTGCAGAGCATAGTAACCACAAGACTGTATCTACCTTTACAAGGTTTCCTTTTTAGCCTATAAAGCTTCCTAGATAGATTATGCTTGTGCTTGCAGGATTCAACTGTACCCGTTTCTTACAACTTCCGGAAGGTTGAGTCCTAACAGTACTTGACAAGACTTATGCACTTTAATCACAGATACACACATACAGGCAGCATAATCATAACTATCAAATTATAACCTTTACAGTGACACCCTATTTGACCTCCTTTGTACAAGATTTGGTGCAACTGTAGGACCTTGGTTGCAACAATGATCTATACGGTCACAGTTCATGTCAACAATGTCACATAAATGTTGTTTAAATTCGAAGCGACTAGCAGCCTAAAGATACATGCAGATATTCAAGTAGAGCATGAGCCTTCATGTTCAATTTTCACATGATTTTTTTGTATCCAGCAAAGTTATGAATTTAAGCTCCCGGGACTGTCTTTTGAAAGTGCTGTGCAAGTTTATTTGGAGGATGAGGACAGACAGATCAGCTGTGGAGTGATCACTTTGTGAAAGGTGTTCACTCATAGGTTATAGGGTGTGTTAACGTTTTTTTTTTGTATGTGTGTGAGTTCACTTGAGAGCATAGTGATTGGTTTCACCTACACAGTAGTTGTTGTTGGGATATTTCGTGCATGAGGTACACGGCATGTTGTGATAGGCATGTGTAGGGCCCATGGATCTTGAAAGGTGTGTTATGGAGAGGGTGTTGAGATCATTGTAGCAGTAGAGATATGTCTACAGGTTTTGCATCTGTTGTTCTAGCAGGATCGGGTCCTGCTTTGAGTTGGTGAATCCTGGTCTGCGGAAAGGTTGCTTCTGATTATGAGCTTGGAAAGAGTCAGCTGCAAAGTACAAATCAAAGATGAGTTCAGAAGAGAGAAAATAGAGACAATTTAAAAGCCAAATGAAAGGTGGCATGCATGCATGCATGTGCACCCTATATATATAATAACTGCTGATGTTTAGTCTAGTAGCCATGCTTTAACTCAAAGAAATGTAAAAAGTTAGATTTTTGTCCTTGAGTGTGTTTAAACATTTTTGTTTGTTTCTTTGGTCAGATACATATTTTGGTTGGCATGGTGTACTGAAAAATGTGTTATAATTACAAGCTATCACTTTAAATTATAAAGGGGACTTGGGGGCTGGACAGGAAACTGTATGTGAGTATTTTTAGGCAACCTACGAAAAAGCCAATCTGGATTTAGATGGCAGGGTTGTGCTTCTCTTCCTTAGGAAGCAGCTGCTATGTCTTTTGGTATTTGGTTGGTGTGTGTTAGGTTTCTGGATTCTATGAAATAAAGTAGTGCTATACTGCAACCTTTCAGGAAGAGGATTTGTTTTGTTTCTCACTCTGTGTGTATTGCTGTGAACATAGCAATTGGTGCAGTGTCAGAATATTTTTCCCCTACTACAGTGCAATCTAAATCCCCGTGTGTCAAAGCTTGCTGTTCCAAGTAAGAATTAAAGATGGTCCAAAATTTGAATCTAGACCTGAAACTCCTCAATGTCAGGGGTCATCTGGTCTGGAGTTCTGGTACAGGTCAATCTCTAGTGGGAATCTGAGGTAATTTTGACTACAGTCATTTTCTTTTTTTTTTCTTTTTACTTGGTGTGATCTATTTCAGAGTATGACACTGTGTTCAAGGGTGGTAATCTCAAATTATGTTCCAGGTTTAATATTTAAATTGGAAAAATAAGAAAATTTGAATGATTAATTTTAATGAGAATGGAATAGCACTTTTCCTATATTTATAGTTTTGTGTTTCTAACAATAGGATAAGTACATTTCTTCTGAGAGAGATGTTGGTTAATATGTTGTACCCCTTACTATGTAAACATTTACACAATCTTTAGGTACCCTACTGAAAGAATGAATGCTGTCATTTCCTACTCTATATTTACAGCCAGGCTGTTCAATTTCAATTTTAAATGACTATTTGTATAGCATTTTTTAAATAATAGTAATCTATATTTAATCTGTAACCCCAAATTATGATATCCCGGAGCCCTTACAGTGACTTTATAATTAACAAAGAATGTCTAGACCAAGGTATGATGTACATAATGATAATAAAATGTTAAAATTAATAAATAAATAAAGACCAGTGATACATCAGAAGAAATAAAAAATATATCTCCCAAGGTACACTTCAAAAGGAAACATTAGTAGAAGTTGGGTAACATGCAACAAAGGAAATTACCTTTTGTATATGGAAGTGAATAATGCTAGAGGATATATCGTATAACTTAATCGGATAGGCTATAACAGGAAGATGCAACTGTGGTTTCCTTAATGACCAAAGGATGGTGTAATCAAATGCTAAATGTATATTATCAGTCTCTGCCACTTTTCCATAAGTGCTAACATGCAGTATAACTTGGCCGGTTGTTTAGATTAATAACACATTCTATGCTGAGTACGTGGAAGGTATTAGAGGCAGACAGATTTCTATAGTGTTGTGTCACGAAGTAATCTGATATCATTATTCTATAATTTAAAGATTAGAGTCTGTTTAAAAGTGCTTTCATGCTGTCTATTTAGGAAAGTATCAGCTTGCAATCCTCTTTCGTTTGTTTTTCTCTTTATGCTGCAAATTGCAAATAAGTATTACTTAAACTAATCCAAACTGGGTCAGTATGCTCTGTTATAGCAGAGGAAGTTACTAGCTGATCCTCTCCAAGGAAAGAGAACTTTGACCTCTGCCTAGGCAGGTGCTGATGACTCAGTTTACAGAGAAGGTTGAATTCTTCTTCTGGAGCAATTTGAGAAAAGGGGTTGTGGGTACAGAGAATCAAACTACGATTGAAACTAAATTTACAACATGATAATACCTACAGCTCTTTTTATTTTCATATATTTACAAATTAATACTACAAAGAAGTCAGCTAAGAAATTATTTATATCCAAGTCCACTGAAGTCAGTGCAGTTATGCTGCATAAAACTGGAGTAACAGACTGGAGAATCAAGTCCCAAAACTGCTAGTTGTTTTTACACTGCAACATTTCTGATTAAAGATAATGTCCCTTTAGAAGTGTGAACAAACAGTGTCAGCTGACAGTATAACAGCTCCATGAAATGTTATAAAAATAATCAACCTGCCTATTTTTGGCACTGAGACTGTTGGTGATCTCCCAATAAAATCTCTGACCAAAAAAAAAAACAACCTGGTATGTTAAATTTTAGTTCAAGAAATATGTCAGCAACTAGCTGAGAAAAAAAATGTCTGGCTTTTTCATTCAGTTCAGTGTTAATAATGTGTTGAAAGCAAGTTATCTTAATTAGAGGTGGAGTAGGAACACTTAGCAAATTGAAACTTGAGTTGCACTAAAATCTTATGCAATGCATGTATGAAAGGGAAGTTTTTTTAAAAAAAAAAATCTTCATCCTCTGCAGGAATGCATATTTCTTACTTAGAGCTGTAGTTTTTGTAACTACACTAAAATCATAAACAGTTTTGGTAATAAATAAATGTAATGACTGCTCAACTCTCACTTACAAGAAAGCTAAGCTACTTATGCTACTAAACACAGATTTACTTCACTTTAGTCTTTGGTAGAAATGATTTTTTGTGTCATGCTGGGTTTTGTTTCCATTAATGAGCCATACAGTAATTAAGACTAAAAAGGGGAAATTGTATTTGAATACAGGGAATCTGAGTTACTACAAGTTCAGATTATCAACATGAACACAGTTTCATCTTTTTTTGCTATATTGTATCTTTGGAAATGTTGGCATAGTTAAAAAGAAGTCTTCTGATTTGGTATAATTTTGCATGCTGGCTGTTTTCAAGTACCATAGGAGATATGCACTGCATCTAAAAAAACATTTTTAAAAATTCCTGTTAGTCTATGTGACTGTGTGTGACAAGTTTCTTTACAATTTCCAAAAGAGGTTCCTTCTGTATATTTGCTTCCAAAAGAAGATTAATCATCCAAAATATTACTATTGTTCTTAAAAAGATTTTGGCATTGGCACCAAGGCAATGAACAACAGTCAGTCTAAAACTCATGCTCTGTGTAGGGAGAGAGAGGAGGAGGAGCCTTTTATGTATCTCTCCTGCACCCCCAGGAGCCTGGAGTGATTAACGCCAACTTCTCAGGGAGCTTCCTGTTTCCTGATGCTTCCCTGAACCCACTTGAGGAGAACAGGCAGTCAACTGAAGTAGTAGGAGCCAGTTAGGCCATTAAGATGCTGATATTTTCCCCTCACTCAGGCCCTGCTACCAACCTGCTTATTTGTCCCTTTCCACTGAGTGTTGAGAGCCACTATAGCTGGCACAGAACAGTCATGAGTGAAAGAAGAAAATGCCCCTCTGGGGCAGCATTCAGAAAAAGAAAGAAAGCAAAGGAAGCTTTTCTTTCTAAGCAGGAAGGATCTCTCCTGAGATACATAGACACACACGTTCACAGTGAGTCTTCTGGTCCCAGTGAGGATGGGAATGGTGAGGAGATACCTGATCTTCCAGTTAGTCAGAGTGCAGCTGACCTGCAAGCTGCTGCATCCATATCTCCATCTCAAATGGATATAACAATGCACATTCCTAAATAAAAGTGTAGATCAGAGAAGTGTGTGGTAGAGGCGCAAGAAACGGCTGCTTTTGAATTTAGTTCCTTAAGTCTAGATGATCCAGGACTGTGGACCCGCTTGTGCAGCAGCCTGAGCGACTTCCTTGTACTGCATGGGCCACAGCAAGTGAAAAACTTCATGTTCCCCAAAGACAATGAAAATAGATGTTTTCATCCAACATATTACTGGTGTGAAATCCCCACTGGTGACGAAGTGGAGATGCCATGGCTTATGTACTCAAAAACCCAGAAAGCTGCATACTGTTTTTGTTGCAAACTCTTCCAGTCTAATGTTCCAGCCACATTGGGTTCTACTGGAACAAAGGATTGAAAAACTCTGGCTAGAAATCTGGCATGCCATTAGAAGGCAACAAATCACCAAAGAGCATTCCATAGGTGGAAAGAGCTTTGACTAAGGTTAAAGGTCACCATAGATGATCATCATCAAGAGAAGATTGCATCAGTCTCTCTTTACTGGCAAAATATTCTGAAAAGGCTCATTGTCATTGTGAGAATGCTTGCTGCCCAAAATCTAGCACTGTGTGGCACTTCAGATCAGCTGTATGTGCCAAACAATGGAAACTTCCTTAAAATTGTGGAGCTGATGGCTGAGTTTGGTGCTGTACTCCAGAGCATCTAAGAAGAGTCACCACCCAAGAAATGTACACACACACCTACCTTGGAAAAACAATTTAAAATGAGATCATACAGTTACTGGCAACAAAAATCAAACAGAAGAAAGTGGCAGATCTGAAGTAAGCAAGATATTACTGTGTTATTCTGGACTGCACACCTGACATCAGCCATACAGAACAAATGACTTTCATGGTGCATTTTGTAACAACAGAACCTAGTGAATGTGTCCCTGAACTGGTGACTGTCAGAGAGCATTTTCTAGAATGTATTGACATTGATGATACTACAGGAGCTGGTATGACAAATGTGCTTCTTAAAAAGCTGGAAGATACAGGAAATGTGATAGCTGATGTGAGAGGTCAGGACTACAATAATGGTGCCAATATGAGAGGAAAGAACAGAGGAATGCAGACACAGACCCGAGAGTTAAACCCTCGAGCTTTTTTTGTCCTTGGTGGTCCCTGGTGGTCAGTGATGTAGCATCAGCTTTTAGTGAGACTGCTGATTTTTTTTAATGTAATTCAAAGCATCTATGTATTTTTCTCTGCATCAACTAATCAATGGCAAATTTTGAAGCAACATCTGGAAACATCCTCTCTGACACTGAAACCACTGAGTGCCACACGATGGGAAAGTTGAGTGGAGGTGATAAAACCTATCAAACGCCAAACTGGGAAGATAGATGATGTCATAGTTGCCATTATGGAGGATAATGCTATGACAGGAACTGTTTGTGGGAGAACAGTGGCAGAGGGAAATAGAATCAACAGAAACATACATAACTTCAAATTTCTGTGTGGCTTAGTGTTGTGGCATGACATACTATTTGAAATAAAAATTGTAAGGAAGAGTCTCCAAGGTGTTGACCTTGATATATCTGGAGCAATGGAACAACAGGAAAAAGCGAAGTCATACCTACAGTCTTAACAGTCAGATGAGGGATTTCAAAATGTTCTGAAGAGTGCACAGAAGTTAGCAGAGGAGCTTCACACTTAAGCTATTTTCCCAACCATTCAAGAATACAAGAGTCACCGAAGAAGAAGACGTTTTGATTATGAGGCCCAGGATAATCCCATAAGAGACCCCAAACAACAATTCAAAGTTGAATTCTTTAACCAGGTGTTAGATTGTACTGCATAATCAGTTGAAGAACATTTCATGCAGCTCAAGGAACACAGCAGTATATTTGGGATGTTGTATGATATTTCAGAACTGCTCTTTATACCTGAAGAAGATCTGCACCAGCAATACAGGGCACTAGAGACAGTGTTGACACATGATGACATGCGCGAAATTGATGCGAGTGATTTAAGTGATGAAGTGAAAGCCCTTTCAAGATACATTTCAACAGAATCAACTCCAAAGGCTGTTCTGGAATATATGTGCACAAATAAGATGACCACCGTCTTTCCAAATGCCTTTGTTGCTCTGTGCATACTTCTAACACTTCCTGTATTGGTTGCCAGTGAAGAACACAGCTTCTCCAAGCTGAAGTTAATAAAAACACCTCTATGCTCCACAATGACACAAGAGAGGCTGGTCGGCCTTGCAACTATCTCAGTAGAGCATGAGCTGGCCCAGACTGTTGACCTTCAGAAGGAAGCAGTTCAAATCTTTGCAACCAAGAAGGCACGGAAAGCACCACTTTGATTATTCCAACAGATAAAAATGCCAGTGTTTACTATGCAGACAAGAAAAGTTACATTTGCTGTTCAGGCATTTGAAAGTTAAGTGTTACTTCAAATTTTTGATCAAGGCATTTTAAGTTGTTAGTTCTCCTTTATTGCGGTAGTTAGCAGAGGAGTACATTGAGAGGAATAGAACAGGAAGAAGGCAGAATTGAGACCTTTCAAAGGTTTGGCCCAAGCTAGAGGGCCTGGGGGTGTCATTTTGAGCTCCCTGCCTCAGGTGCCAAAATGTTGTGGGCCAGCCCTATAGGAGCCTATATAAGAGAGATCCAAAAATCAGGACTGTCCTTATAAAATTGGGACATCTGGTCACTCTATCTCCGCCTCCCATTTTTCATTCTTTTTTTCTTCCTCCTCCTCCTATATTATAAATAATAGGAAGGGCATGAAAATAAAGTGAGGTACCTTGATTTTTTTTTTGTAGTATGACTTTTTTTTTTCACAGACCACTTGAAATGTGCTGAGGGTCTCCGCAGACCACTTAATGATCTTTCCAAAAATTATTTGTACTATTAGCTAACTATTGTAAAGTGCTTTGGATAAGAGCATTTTATAAAAAAAAATAGTAATCTTTCCTTAGTCCACCTGAATGGAGTTCTCGGACCACAGTTTGAGAACGTAGGTCTAGATGAAAGCTTATATTTGCATTACGCTAATGTGAGAAATGTGTAAAAGTAAAAAGTATAGATGATGTATGAATGGAAAAATAAAAGTTAACTTCTGAAGAAGAAACTTATTTATTGAAAAAAAATTCAGATAGCTTTGTTTTCTACACTTTTTCTTTATAAAATCATCAATTAAGTTATCATAAGTAATATTTTGTAAAGAGGCACTTTTGATTGTCAATATTGATGAATTTTCAAATGTTCCTGACTCATCCTATTTCACAAATGATTTTTAACACATTTCAATACAGAAAAATAATGTTCACCAGAAGCATTTGTGACAGGTATTGTTAAAAATATTTTCAGAATGGTTTCTACATTTGGTTGCCTGAAAACTGTCACATACACGGCTGTGCAAATCAACTGGTGATCTCAAAGCACAGACCTCGTCATTTTCAATAAAATGAATGAAATGTTTCAATTCATCTTCAGAAATATTTATGTCTATGTCCTCTATGTAGAATTCACTTAATTTCTTACTGTGGTGGCTTTTAGCATTTTCGTCCATACTTTTGTCAAAAAACATGTAAGATAAATCAACAGCTTTCTTTAGAGATTCACCTCTACTCTGCAATTGCACTATTATTGTGTCACAAATAACATTGACTGTCTCAATGATGATCTTCTCTTTCCCTTTTAAATTGATTTAATTGTCTCTAGTTTCATCGAAAAATAACTTCCTGGGAATTTTTTACACTTCTCATCAGATATATCAGAGGAACCTGTATTTTCTGTTAATGTTAGTGCCTCTTCTTCTACTGAGCTATAGTCATTTCGAACTTCCATGACAAAATTTGTAACTGAGGCTAACAACTGTGCAGCATTCAATAAATTTGTATCAATCTTTTTCAGTGATTTGCTGATGGCATTAATTCTTTGAAGTAAATGGTTCCACAAAAGAGTAAAAAGAGCAATATCGTACTTTTCAAACTTTTCTACTAAGGATTTTGCTTCAGTTTTCACACATTTTTATTTTCAGAATTTGATGTGGCTATGTCTAATAAGGTTTTCTTTATAACATCATAGCTCATTTTTTAAGCCAAAACAGCATCTGCATGAGCAGACCACCTGGTGTCACAAATTCTTTTGACTGTCAAATGTTTTCTATACGCCTGCTCCAAGCGTGATTGTAGCATACTCCACTAATGTGTGGAAAATGAAAAAAAGGCATATGTATTTTGAACGAAGTCAAAAAAAAAATTGTAGTTCCCTCACAAGATTTGGCTGCAGCATTGCAGATTAAATTTAAGGAATGGCTAGAACATGGTATGAATAAAGCAGAGGGATATGTATTGCTCAGTCTTGCCTGTGGATCTGAATATTTTCCTGCCATATTTGCGCCGTTATCAAAGCTCTGCGCAAGATAATTTTTGATGTCCAAAGCTAAATTTGCAATGATTTCCAAAACAGTTGTCTCTAGACATTCAGAAGTGTGGTATTTTAGTGGGACAAAACAAAGAAATCGCTCTATAACTTCATCATTGCTGCTCACATACCTTAAAATTAATGTTAATTGGTCTACATGACTCACATCTGGTGTTGAATCGATTATTATGGAACAGTAGTTGGCATCCATTAGTTCATCATGGTTTCTGAATTGGTTTCTGAGATGCTCTGCCATTATAGTGATGAATTCATCGTAGGTTTGGTGCATTAAAAAGTTGATCTTCCCTAAGCCACAATATTGATAATTTTTCAAATATTCATTGAGAAAATTGTCAAATTCACGAAGATATTCAAAGTAGGTTAAAAAATTACCTTATCAATTTGACAATGATGACTCATCATGTCCTCTTGGAGGTAGTCCTAAAGAAGACAGCAGTTTGGCTGTGGCAACAACACATCTCAGCATTTTCTTCCAATAAGAACACTCTCTTTTTCAAGCTGAGCCGATAACACAGAATCAGTTCTTTCAGATACTTTACACCTTTGAATGAACTTACACATAGCATTAATATGAGCTTTGGAAGTTTGATGATTAGCAATATGCCTTGCAATGTTTCTCCAATTAGAGTGCCCCTCAACAAATGTTTGTTTTCCTTTACTATGGTCAGTTAATAATTTGCAAACATAAGAGTAGACTGCCTTAGTTGTTTCTGAAAAAAATCAACAAATTTCTCACTTATGTTATCCCATTTTTCTTCATCCTCAGAAAATGGGACTTGTGAAAACATCTAAATTACTTTTGTCCCCCAACCTCATACTATTTTACCAAATTTTCCATATTATCTACATTTTTTGGTTTATTTACTAAGAAAAATTTTATCATATCCAATTAAACAGATTTTAGCCATAATGCAATGTCTTCAGGGTAGGTTTATTCCCTCACTTCAACAAAATTACTAATATTTTGTAGTTCCGTTGACACTTCAGCAAACACTTGTTCAGCTTTTGTAGTTGTCGTGGTATCTCCACAACTCGGCAAGTGATCAGATAACTCAGATGTTTTCTCGTCCATACATTTTGATGAATGTCTACTATTCAATACTTCAAGCTTTTTAAAATAAGACAACAAACTGTCTTTTTGCTTAGCTTCATCTTCTTGCCTTGCCTTCTTTTTTTGTGTGTGTTTTTGACTGGCAGATTCGTAGTGTCACTTCATTATTGCTAAAAAACTGACCTTGATTTTAGGCAGAATAAAAATGTCCAAAAGAGCAGGGGCATAGCCACGGATGCTCTTAGTGGGGTGCTAAAAGCCATCCCCATCCCTCCCAGGCGTGGGTCCAGACCTGGGTGTGGGTCACAGGGTGGCAGCCAGGATCATAGGCACAGGAGCCAGGAGTTTGGCAGAGCTGCTGACAGAATCGACAATCCCCTGGGCAAGTGAGGGGGAAGCTGTGGGCCCCCAGAAGCAGCAGGGCCTCAGACAGAAGGAGTGGGGCTGGGAGCCCAGCACATGAGCAGAACCTCCATGAAGCTGGAGAAGGAGACAGGAGAGAGGACATCAAGATCTCCATGGCCATCGAGGACAGCTTCGGGCGCCCCTGTGGCCCCATGCTGGCTGACCCGGAGAAGTGGGCAGAGACCTACGTGAGCTGAACACTCACCTGAAGTTGAGGGGAGAGCATGGTTCCATTGACAGCCACCTGAACACTCTGCTGTCTCTGCACACTCATCTCTGCTCACTTCCCCCTGCCGATCCCCTGCCTGTGGGCTCTGCACTGGTTCCAGGGGCCATCCCCATCCCCTGGCCGCCCTCTTCCCCTCCCCCATGCTACCAGTGGCTGGAGAGAAGTGGCAGCTTCCCTTCAAAGTGCCACTTCTCTCTGGCCAGCTCCTCCTGCATTCTCTGGCCCATGTTCATGGCACTTGCTGCCACCTGTATCTCCTGCCTGCTCCCCTGATGCTGCAGGTGAGCCTCCCTCCCTGATCTGCCCCCCACAGCTTCTTCCCTCTCAGTCTCACCCCGTGGAGCGGGCTGCCCGAGTGCCTGGCTCTGGGGCCCTCTGTTATCAGGGGGCCTCATGCCAGGGCATGGTATGTTTCACTGTAAATCCACCCCTGTGAGAGAGACGAGCTTTCAAGCTTACACAGAGCTCTTCTTCAGGTCATGAGATGCTGAGATCAGGGCACGCTTGTGGTAGGCACTGTACAAGCACATAGTAAGAGATGGTCCCTGCCCTGGGAAAGCTTTCACTCTTAACAGAAAATTCAAGGCTGGGATGGGGGAAAGATATAGAAGTGAAATGATTTCTCCAGAGTGTCAATTGGAGTCGGAAATACAAACCAGGTTTCCTGACTCTCAGTCTAGTATCCTGTACACTGGAACTCACCCAAATCAATGGGATAATGTATGTGTTAGATGCTTTGCTGCTTTGGGGGCAGAGTTCTCAGCACCTTGCAGGACAGAGCTTGTAGAGAGAGACATTATAGCATAAATCTTGGTGGAATGCAGGCAGTAAGTTGTCACTCTGTATTTCAACTCAGTAGCATCACTATGGTACTGCCATGTGTAGAGGTTTCTGAGGAGGAGGAGAAGATTTGGCCTTCATTTACTAAAACTGATGTTATACAAAGCTAGAATAAAATATGAGCTCTCTCATTTCCTTTATTCAAAATTATGTAACAACAGTATAGCTTGTAATTGTGTGACTGCAGGATCTGATCCTCCAATCATTACAACAAATCTGTGTTTATAGTTTAATAAAGAAAATAATAGTAGTTTTCAAGTAGACGTATATTTAAAAAAAATAGAATTTTAAAGTATATAATACATCAGTTACGGATTCAATTTTGATTGGGAGTGGTTGTCATTGTACCAAATATTCCAGTGAGTTAAGAAATTAGAACATATTGTGAAGCTTTGCAAATTTTGAACAATTACAATGTTTGTTTACTGCATATAAAGCTCTCAAAGTTTCTTAGATGTAAATAAATATTCTCTTTTCCAAATTAAGTTATTTCTAGGACTGGACAGTTTAACTGCAAAAATCTTACAAAAGTATGAGAAGGAAACTTCTAAATGAAAAGGAATACCATATACTTTTATGAAAAAATAATGTAATCAAGTTTCAGTAAGCATAGGGCAGTTGGTCACATATAAGCTAGTAACCACTTTTGAAGCATTTCAAAGACTTTAACAAATAATAAACCATGACTGTAATTTATGATGCACTAAAGATTAGACACCTTAGACAATAACAGGTGTTTTATTACAGTGTATTTTGCTCATCATGTTGGAAACTTCACCTGAGGCTGACCACGCTCTAGATTGCTAATTGTGCCTTAATGCATAGCAGAGGTCTGAGCTGAAATTTTCTAACCATGATCTTTTAGAATAATAGTATTTCTGATTACAGTATTTAAATGGTGTGAGTTATAATTTTTGTTGTAAAAAAAAAGCTGCAAAGTTTATTTCGTATCTCAGATGGTGGAAACATTTAAATATGTACAAAATCAATGAGACAATACTAACACTTTAATGCCAGAGGCGATATTTACTAAAGGGATGTGCGTTAGTTAGGTTGAAATGTAGTTGAAGTAGGGCATTTCCCAAAAGAGAGAGCAGTTAAATATCACAATATGTAATGCCTTTAAAATTAAACAAACCATTGTTTTTAATGAAAAGAAAAGTGGTTTAGTCAACATTACATAATTTAGAGTTAGTCACAACTCAAATATTTTAAGCTCTCCTCTAAGAAAATAGCAAAATACTAATAAAAATAATACCTGAGGGACCTCAACCAGTGAGGTCCCTAAGCACTATCAAGACCTCACAGTTTTGGGCTGGAAATAACATCCTCGTTGTACCAGTGGCTACCCATATACTACATTGCATTATGTGGCCTGAACAATCACTCTTAAACATGTATGCAACCGCTTCTTACCAGTATCTGAGCTGTAAAAAGTGAAGGAAGGTAGGTAGTATATCAGACTAAAAGTGAATATTTAGATGAAGCTAAATGTATTAATGTTTAAAAAGTCCTTTGAGAACCTTGAATGTATGGTTCTGTTGGACTTGAACGTAGGAGTACCAAATCTTTCTGGCAGCCAAATTAGTAGCTATGCCAGGCTGGAGAAATTGCTGTTTTGCGGTGAATGGGGATAATATTCTGTTGTGCTCAATCACTGCCATATCTGAGTTACAAGGAAGCTTTCCTCTGCAGCCATCATGTCTAGCTTTGGCAAGACCTACTCATTCATCACTTGTTGTCCCAGTAAGCCTACCTTGGTGCCTGCAAATAGGCACTACATCAGATATACAATTAAACCTGCTCCATACAAACAGCTGCAGACACCCTGTTTCTTGAAAGAGAGGAAAGAATGATTGTCAAAACCTACTTGTGATTTACAGAATTGGCACAAAACAATGGTCAGGTTATGTGTGTTCTGCACTGGAATAGCTACTGACAAGTGAAAAGAATGAGGAGACTTTGTGTCACCTTAGAGACTAACAAATTTATTTGAGCATAAGCTTTTGTAGGCTATAACCTACTTCATCAGATGCATGGAATGAAAAATACAGTAAGCAGGTATAAATATACAGCACATGAAAATATACAGCCTTACCAAGGGAGGGGGTGATCAGTGCTAACGAGGCCAATTCTATCAGGGTGGATGTGGCCTATTCCCAACAGTTGACAAGAAGGTGTGAGTATCAACAGAGGGGGAAAATATTTTTTTGTAGTGACCCAGCCACTCCCAGTCTTTATTCAGGCCTAATTTGATGGTGTCAGTTTTGCAAATTAATTCCAGTTCTGCAGTTTCTTGTTGAAGTCTGTTTTTGATTAATTTTTTTTGTTTTTTTTTTTTTGTTGAAGAATGGCTACTTTTAAGTCTATTATTGAATGTCCAGGGAGATTGAAGTGCTCTCCTACTAGTTTTTGAACATTACAATTCTTGATGTCTGATTTCTGTCCATTTATCCTTTTGCATAGAGACTGTGTCTGATTTAGCCAATGTACATGGCAGAGAGACATTGCTAGCTCATAATGGCATATATCACACTGGTAGATGTTCAGGTGAACAAGCCCCTGATGGTGTGGCTGATATGGTTGGGTACTGTGCTGGTCTCCCTTGAATAGATATGCCGACAGAGTTGGCAATGGGATTTGTTGCAGGGATTGGTTCCTGGCTTAGTGTTTTTGTTGTGCGGTGTGTAGTTGCTGGTGTGTACTTGCTTCAGATTGGAGGGCTGTCTGGCCTGTCTCCCAAGGTCTGTGAGAGTGAGGGAATGTCCTTCAGGATAGGTTGTAAATCCTTGAGGATGTGCTGGAGAGATTTTAGTTGGGGGTTGTAGGTGATGGGTAGTGGCGTTCTGTTACTTTCTTTGTTGCTCCTGGCCTGTAGTCAGGGGCGGCTTTAGGCACCAGCGCACCAAACGCGTGCCTGAGGTGGTAAGCCACGAGGGATGGCCTGCTGGTCACTGTGAGGGCAGCATTAGGCTGCCTTCGGCGGCATGCCTGCGGGAGGTCCAACAGTCCTGCGGTTTCGGAGGCAATTTGGCAGCGGGTACCCCGAATGCACAGAACTAGCCGACCTCCCGCAGGCAAGCCGCCGAAACCAGCCTGACTGCCGTGCTTGAGGCGGCAAAATATATAGAGCCATCTCTGCCTGTAGTAGGTGACTTCTGGCTCTCTAAAGCTGTTTCTTCATTTCCCCAGGTGGGTATTGTAGTTTTAAGAATGCTTGATAGAGATCCTGTAGGTGTTTGTCTCTGTCTGAGGGATTGGAGCAAATGCGGTTGTATCTTAGGGTTTGGCTGTGTGAATGGATCGTGTGATATGGTCTGGATGAAAGCTGGAGGCATGTAGGTAAGTATAGCAGTCAGTAGGTTTCCGGTATATGGTGGTGTTTATGTGACTATCACTTATTTGCTCTGTAGTGTCCAGGAAGTGACGGATGCTCTCTGGGCCTGTTTGCTGGGCTCTGCTCTGACTGGCCAGTATTCAGCACCACAATCTGTGGGTCCCAGGGAAGTTGAACCTCATCCATTTGTGAAAGAATATTAAACCGTCTCCAAGAGAACTGGGGCTGCAAAATGGATATGTCTTGAGGACAGAAGCAAATTTACTTTTCATTGTGTATATCATACCAGAAGATGGAACAAAGAATTTAGGCCACACTTACAGGATGGAGGACTCTATTCTGGAAAAGAAGTGACTCTGAAAAAGACTTGAGGATCATGAACATGTGCTTTCAGATTGATAACATACCCAAAAGGATTCGTGTGATTCATGGATGCATAAATGGGAATATCGAGTAGGGACTCTCCAAGGACTCAACCAATTTAGCTTCATAAAAGGAAGTTAAAGGGTGACTTATCACATTTTAAACCTGTATGGGGAACATCATTTTGATAGTGGGCTCTTCAGTCTAAAGGTATAGCAAGATCCAGTGGCTGGAAGGAGAAGCTAGATAAATTCCATAGTGAAAATAAGGTCAGGGTAACCAATGGAACAATTTATCAAGGGTGTAGTGGATTCTCAACCCCTGGCAATTTTTTAATCCAGGTTTTTGTTTTTGTTTTTTAAATATGCTCTAGTTCTACCTGGAATTAATCCAGGAAATTCCTATGGCCTCTGTTATACAGGAGTCAGACTAGATGATCACAATTGTCACTTTTGGCCTTACCATCTATGAATAAACTATGGACACACACATTCTCTCTCTTTCTCTCTCTCTCTCATAAAAGTAACTAGCTGAAGGTAAGAGTAGTTACTACCTGATTTGCTTGTCCCATTTGTGTGTTTTTTTTTGCGGAGGGGGAAAACATGCACAACACACATGGGGAAAAAACCACACAACAACAAAAACCACTGTACACATACAATTTTTACTACTTGACCACACTGTATATTGTTTCTTTATGCAAGAGTATGATTCAAATTGTGATCTTAGTTTGCAAACCAAAATGATTTCATTCGTGTGTGTGGATGCTGATTTGTGTGATGAGGCTAGTGAAAAGTTTTTGGCACAAAAATAAACTTGCATTTGGAAAAAGTCCTTTTTCAGCTAAATGTGGATGGAATATTGTTGAGAAGATTGTCTCTGTTAGCAACTTGCCTTCATTCTTCTGATTTGATTAGAAGGCCAAGACTTACTCTAAAGAACAGCAAAAAATATTAAGAAGTTAGGAAAAACAGATTTAAGTTTCAGTTGAAAAAGTACATACCTGGAAAAATGTTGCCTTTCTTCTAAACTGTATGTGCTGATTATTAAATACAGTTAATCTGAATAGTTACTGAGGTGAAAACAAACAAACAAAAAAACCACACCTCATTTACAGTACTCTCTGGGGCATAACAGCTTTGTATGAATAAAATGCAAAATAAATAAATGAGAGAGCAATTTAAGAAAACTTAATATCATACATGAGCAGTAAACCCCTAATTGCAAATGCATTTCTTATACCACTACCATTGAAAGAAAGCTATTTTATCTTGTCTGTCACATTTCCAAAATCCACTTATAATCATCCTGCATTTAGCACACAGATACACTATAGTATAAAAGCTATTATTAACTTTACTAGGAAAATCATAGGAAAATCATATCCAGTTAGACTAAAATCCACTGATTCAGATACCTGATGTCTGCTCACATGAAACCAGAACTGATTGAAAAGATTGAAAGAAGAGCAATTGAAAGGGCCAGAGAAATGTAGTAGCATTTTCATGTGACAAGAGACCCAAAAACAGGATTCATTAGTCCTGGAAAGAGGAATAAAGGAGATTTTTCTACATGAGGAAATTCACTGGCATTCCTTTATTGATAAAATTATTCTGCTATAGTCAGAGGCAGATTAGGGGTTTGTGGGGCCCTAGGCCAGAGTGAGTGGGGGCCCCACCTCACTCCATCCGCCTGCAGTCCCCTCCACCAACTCCCCCCTACCGCCCGGTGCTCCTGCGAGGGAGCAGGGTGGGGAGACATGGGGACTTGCCTCGCTTCCTGGCAGGAGCGCCAGGCAGGTGGGTGTGCGGGGCAAATCCCTACACTCTGGCAGGAGCACTAGGAAGGCAGCACAGGACAAGCCCCTGCACCCTGACCCCGCTTCCCGGTGGGTGAAGCAGATCACAACGTGGAGGTGCCCATTTTACCGGGCTCCCCCAATTGGCCGGGGCCCTTGCCCACAGGCCCCATTGGCTCAGTGGCTATCCTGCCTCTAGCTATAGTTGACTGGGGGGAGGGATAACTCAGTGGTTTGAGCATTGGCCTGCTAAACCCAGGGTTATGAGTTCAATCCTTGAAGGGGCCACTTAGGGATCTGGGGCAAAATTCAGTACTTGGTCCTGCTATTGAAAGCAGTGGGCTGGACTCAATGACCTTTCAGGGTCCTGTCCAGTTCCAAGAGATAGGTATATCTCCAATTGGGGGGAGGGATAGCTCAGTGGTTTAAGCATTGGCCTGCTAAACCCAGGGTTGTGAATTCAGTCCTTGAGGGGGCCATTTAGGGAACTGGGGTAAAAATCTGTGAAGGGATTGATTCTTCTTTAAGCAGGGAGTTGGACTAGATGACTTTCTGACATCCCTTCAAACCCTAAACTTCTATGACTGGTAGAACTCCCTATGTGGACCCTCTTGTTCTACAATGAGGGTACCTTTTTCTAGTTGAGTTTATAGCCTTTTGAAAGCCAAACCAGAAAAAGGCATTGCTATTTTGGAATGAGTATCCACTTAAGTAGTTATGCTAGTATAACTATAGTGGTGTGCAAACACAGGTAAGTTTCCCTATTTAGATAAGCCCTAAGAGTAATTCTGATTGAGGCCAAACAGCATATTGCAGTATGATTAAACACTAATCACATTCCTTTTTACCCTGTCTGATATGGGAAACCCCAAATGGTCATTTGGCTAGGTGGGGACCCATTTTCTCCAGCCACTGATCATTAATTATAATCTGTGGCAGAAGAATCAGGCCTTCAGGGTGCACTTGAGAGCAAGGGACGAAATGGAGCAAAGAAGTACCTTGTTCAAAGAGAAATGAGAGATTGGGCCAGATGCTGGTTTTAGTTACACCAAGGTAAATTGGAAGTCCATGGAGATACACCAAGGTAAATTTCCCTGAAGTCCATGGAGATGCACCTGATTTAAGCTCATGTAACTGAGAACTGTTACTTTGCACTGCTGTTACCTGGAATGCCTAACAATTGTGTTTCCATAACTTGACTTTTTTTAGGAGGATAAGTTGTTGGCTCATTTTTTAACCTCCAACCTTTTAAGGAACTTTTCATCTGGCCCATACCCTTTGATCTGTCCAAGAATTACAACTCTAGCTAGCATAGTTCACAGGGTCACTGGAACACACAAGCCTTCCCACTGCATCAAGGTGCTGCCCCTAACCAACTTCTGATAGCACAGGAAAGATTCAGATTTATAACTGAGAACAGATTCTGCCCAGTGTGCATGCAACGTACCAGACTTTCAAAAAGGAAAAACAACAGCAATGTTTTTGTGCACATAGTTCTTAGTTAATCAGTGTCCTCTTGCTCAATGACTCTTTGGTTTCTTATACCATATCTAGCACCATGGTATCTCAGGCTAGGTCTACACTAGAAAAGGTTTGCCAATATTGCCATTGCAGGAAACCCTGAACCAGCAACTCCTCCAAGTATAGTCTGTTCATAACAAACCAACAAAAACATATTTTTGTTATATAGCTTAAGTTTAGCTAGCAAAATAAGCTATGTTAGCAATAACACTTTTATGACAATATAAGTACACCTACAGTAGGGATCTTTAAAAATGGGTCCAAAAAAAACCCAAACCCACACTGCAGCCTACATTGTGATATTGGCAAAAATTTCCAGTGTAGAACTGGCCTAAGTGATTTCACAACTATGTATCCTCCTATTTGTGCTTACTGACACCACATACATTCAGTTCTCTGTATACTAATTGTCTCTATTCATTTAGGCAGTTGATGGCCTTTGTCATCAGAAACCAAAGTAATAAAGGAAAGTCTATTTTTACTGTTAGTGATGGGACTAAATTGCTAATTATCTTAAAGGAATATGTGAAATCCTTTTAATTCATCATAAAATAATCACTCTAATGGATAATGATCTGGAATACTTCCCCTTCAGAAAGTTTCTAAATGTGGAACTATGCTCAAGAGTCTGAGACATTCACAAAATGAACAATAATACATTTCAGTGTGAAATAAGTTGATGTTCTCAATTCAGTTCTTGACCAATGTCCACATAATAAATCACCATCATATTGTCATCCTTATTAGCAGGCCCAGTCAAGAAGCCTTGGGTTATATATGCATGGAGACTCAATTATTCCTTTTTTCCCCCCAGGGTTTCCAAATTAAGATTAAAGAATGTTGGTAGAATTGTGGAGAAGCAGGGCGGAAGCTTCCTTCAGTCAGTTCTGTCAATCTGACATGTATCTGACACGCAAAATTCATTTTACATGAGTTTACAATGGTATTCTTACTACCAGTTTGGATTTTATCACAACAGCTTTGTGTTTATACTTGAGGAAGAGAGGGAGTAGAGAAAGAGAGAGATGCAATTGGAGACATTTTATTTTTTATTCAGTAGCACTGTTGGAATATTAATATACTATGTGTTAGTATTTCAGGACTGAAATACTTTGCATTTGTCACTGTCTCATTTAATAGGAAAAGTCAATAGAAATTGTTTTA
This sequence comes from Gopherus flavomarginatus, assembly GCF_025201925.1. Lineage (NCBI taxonomy): Eukaryota > Metazoa > Chordata > Testudines > Testudinidae > Gopherus > Gopherus flavomarginatus. Next base: position 28,214,964 of record NC_066626.1, read on the forward strand.
ACACTTTTTTTCACTTTAGAAGAAGACATATTGTGGGTGTTAACGCTGTTTGTTTACTTTCTGGTAATGTCAACATAATTGGGTTTTTTTTTTTAAAGAAATCATTGAAATAAATAATTGAAATCCAATGTTTCTAACTCTGGATTTCTGAGTAGGGATGAAAAGTTCAGTTTTGTAAGAACAAACAGTACTTTTGTGATGTGCATTAGTCTGAAAATCCCACTGGTTTACAGAGGTAGATCCTGTGTATAAAACTGATTTTACTGTGAGACTGATTCCATATATGGATTGAACCAGCATGTAAAACTAATATTTTTTTAAATGAAAAGGAATAGAGGTGCTCTTCCAAATAAGTTGTTATAGAATCAGATTGGCTGGTGCCTGATTTTGTTTAATTCTCCATACCAGCTGGAGAGATCTTGGTATTAATCCCTGATTGATACCAAATGAAACTGTTTCAGTGACAAACTATAATACAACTAGCCAAAGAGTGGTGATAGAATTAATGTAATATAATGTAAGCAATAATTGATAAAGATGCAAAATCCATGGAGTTATTAAAATGCCTGTCATGGGAACCCATAAAGGAGATAAGAATTTTTGGCAAGGAAAGATTACAGTGACCAAATGTTGTCTTTGTAAAGCTTCTACTCTAAACAACTTATTGTAGGTGTGCTAAATTATTTGTTCTTTCTTTGGCAATAAAAATAACTAGTGAACTAATAACCTGGAGATAGATAGTGTTCACAATGGGAAATGAGACAATTGGAAAGTAAGGGAGGTATTCTGAGTCATGTGACCATTAATGTAGTGAAGAAAAGTTTGAAAGATGACTCAGTCAGGGCACACATGAATGAAAGACAGACATAGGGATGGATTTAAATGTCAAGTTTCAACTTAATTAACTTAACAATGCAGAGGGGGAAGGCTGTGATCTACTCACTTCCTTTCGCAAACCAGTAATTTAATTGGGTCCAGTGTGGGGTTACAGAGTTCCCACTACATAACCAGTAATTTGGGGGTAGACTCAATTCAACCAATGCCAGGATTCAACTCATTTCTAAATCCTTCTGCAACCCCTCTGTGGAACCCCCAGATTGCAAAAATTGTGGGTCTCCCCATCTCCTTACAGCAAAAGTTTCAACAGTAAAATCTCAGGTCTCATATACTTCTAGGAGCTGGCCCTTTTAGCCTCTATTGTCAATGGACATCGGCTGCAAATTGCAAAAAGCTAACCATTCTGATGTTACCACCTATCATTAAAAATCCTATTCTTACTACTTTTCACCTGACCTGTGCCTCCACAATACTGCAAGGAAGGCAAAAAACCCTCCAGACTCATGCTAGTTTGGCGCAATGGGGAAAAAAAATTTCCAGGGAGAGGGTGAAGAGCAGCAATAGTTGCAAGATGGCCACAAGGCGCCTGGGAAGGCATTACATTTGGAGAGAGACCCATGAGACCCAGTCAGCTCCCTGCATCCCCTGGCTTGGGCTGATCAAAGAGACAGAGAGAAGCCCTTCTTCCAGGTGCATTCCTATATGCACTTTGGGGCAGAAGGGGAGGGCTCAGCTACAGCATGTCTGGGCATGAGCTTGCCCCTCTCCCTCCAGGAGATAGGTTATCACCCTGCTGAGATGGGAGGAACTTTTCGTTAATGGAAAAATACATAGGGCATAACCTAACTTTCAAAATTCTGACATCATGGGTAGCAATCACTTTAAAGGCATCAGAATGGAAGGAAAATTAAATAGTTTTTTCAGACAAGATGTATTCCCTTAGCAGTCATGGAAAGGAAAATGGACATCTCTGCTCCAGGGAGAGATGGCCACAGAAGACTTCCTGTCCCATCACTACAACATAATACAGGGGAAATAAACAACCTATCCCAAGTGAACCTTTCGCTTGAGACTATACTAGGTTTAACTATAGTGTTTTTTGGTTTCTTTCCCAAAAGCTAGAGATAAGAGGCAAGCCTAGATTATAAAGTAAGGTGTTACAGAAGATATCTGTGTGATCATCCATTGTCTCAACTATGTAAATTAGTAAAGAAAAGTAGCACAGGATTAGAAGTTAATCTCAGTGGATTCCTACTTATCCTGCAGCCCTTACTCAATTAAACTTCCATTGGTTTTGTCATGGTTATGAGGGGGTGGTGGGGAGCTGCACCCTTTCCCATTTCTGGTCTTCCTGAGTGTATCATATCATTCTTGTCCTTCCCTGTCTCGGAGTGAAATTCTGCAATTCTTCTACTCTTAGACTAGGACCTAGTTACAGTACCCTGTGTGTCACCAACTGTTCATCACCCTGCAGCTCTCTCTGGGTTTTGGACACCTGTACTTACTTCCTGTCTTTAGGAAGCTGTGACCAGTGAGATGGACTAACAGTCATTGTCATCATCTTCCTTTTTTTTTTCTTCAAAGAGAGCAGGTTGTTGGACTGAAGCCTTAGGGGAAAAGGGATTTCAAAAGAATAAAGAGAGCCTGTATGTATATTTAATCTAATTCATTCTTCTGCTAAAGTAGACGCTAAATTAGATAAACTTCCTCTTGAATTACAGAAATGCAACTTAATCAACTTGTAGTAAACTCAGATCCTCCTGTGTGTTGGTAGGCCTTTCAAGATGGCTCTCCCAGCCTAATCTAACCTGCTAAGACTGGTTTAAGTGCTTCCCCATGACAGTAGGGTATAGTGATTAAGGTTACAACAATTAAGGATGCTCAGTATGACACTATCTTAATTGTAAACTGTTAGGCCAGTGGTGTAATGGTTAAAGAAAGAAGTGGGTAAACTAACCTTTTTGGTGTTCCAGGCTGGGACTTGGCAGGATAGGCACTCAAGGTGCCCTTATTTTGAATTGGGTTTAAGTTAGGATGATATCAGATAGGAAAACCAGAAGTTCCACCAAAATGCATTTTTGGCACTCACTTTCACTGACAGGTCACCACACTGTGTTTTAATAATTATTTAATTATTTAAAATTAAAGAGCGTCTTTGGGTTAGGCTAAAAGGGGTAAAAAAAAAACAAGGGTGATGTCATCCTAGAAGTCTACTACAAGCCACCTAACCAGGTGGAAGAGGTGGATGAGGCTTTTTTAAAACAACTAACAAAATCATCCGAAGCCCAAGATTTGGTGGCGATGGGGGACTTCAAGTATCCAGATATATGTTGGGAAAATAACACAGCAGGGCACAGACTATCCAATAAGTTTTCAGACTGCATTGCAGACAACTTTGTATTTCAGAAGGTTGAAAAAGCTACTAGGGGAAGGCAGCTTGGGTGAAAGTGATCATGAAATCATATAGTTCACAATTCTAAGGAAGGGTAGAAGGGAGTACAGCAAAATAGAGACACTGGATTTCAGGAAGGTAGATTTTGGTAAGCTCAGAGAGCTGATACATAAGGTCCCCTGGGAATCAAGACTGAGGGGAAAAACAACTGAGGAGAGTTCGCAGTTTTTCAAAAGGACACTGTTAAGGGCCCAAAAGCAAGCTATTTCGCTGGATAGGAAATATAGAAAATGTGGCAAAAGACTACATTGGCTTAAGCATGAGATCTTGCATGATCTAAAAAATAAAAAGGAGTCAAATAAAAATTGGAAAGTAGGACAAATTACAAAGGATGAATAAAGGCGAACAACACAGGAATGCAGGGGCAAGATTAGAAAGGCAAAGGCACAAAATGAGCTCAAACTAGCTACATGAATAAAGGGAAACAAGAAGACTTTTTATCAATACAGTAGAAGCAAGAGGAAGACCAAGGACAGGGTAGGCCCACTGCTCAGTGAGGAGGGAGAAACAGTAACAGGAAACTTGGAAATGGCAGAGATGCTTAATGACTTCTTTGTTTCGGTCTTCACCAAGAAGTCTGAAGGAATGACTAACATAGTGAATGATAATGGGAAGTGGGTAGGTTTAAACGATAAAATAAAAAAAGAACAAGTTAAAAATCACTTAGAAAAGTTAGATGCCTGCAAGTCACCAGGGCCTGATGAAATGCATCCTAGAATACTGAAGGAGCTAATAGAGGAAGTATCTGAGCCTCTAGCTATTATCTTTGGAAAATCATGGGAGACAGGAGAGATTCCAGAAGACTGGAAATACAGTGCTCATCTATAAAAAGGGAAATAAAAACAACCCAGGAAACTATAGACCAGTTAGTTTAACTTTTGTGCCAGGGAAGATAATGGAGCAAGTAATTAAGGAAATCATCTGCAAACACTTGGAAGGTGATAAGGTGATAGCGAATAGCTAGCATGGATTTGTAAAGAACAAATCATGTCAGACAATCTGATAGCTTTCTTTGATAGGATAATGAGTCTTATGGATAAGGGAGAAGCAGTGGATGTGGTATACCTAGACTTTAGTAAGGCATTTGATACGGTTTCACATGTTATTCTTATCAATAAACTAGGCAAATACAACTTAGATGGGGCTACTATTAGGTGGGTGCATAACTGGCTGGATAACTGTACTCAGAGAGTAGTTTATTAATGGTTCCCAATCCTGCTGGAAAGGTATAACAAGTGGTGTTCTGCAGGGGTCTTTTGGGACAGGCTCTGTTCAATACCTTCATCAACGACTTAGATATTGGCACAGAAAGTACGCTTATTAAGTTTGTAGATGATACCAAACTGGGAGGTATTGCAACTGCTTTGGAGGATAGGGTCATAATTCAAAGTGATCTGGACAAATTGGAGAAATGGTCTGAGGTAAACAGGATGAAGTTCAATAAAGACAAATGCAAAGTGCTCCACTTAGGAAGGAACAATCCATTTCACACATACAGAATGGGAAGAGACTGTCTAGGAAGGAGTACAGCAGAAAGGGATCTAGAGGTTATAGTGGACCACAAACTAAATATGAGTCAACAGTGTGATGCTGTTGCAAAAAAAGCAAACATGATTCTGGGATGCATTAACAGATGTGTTGTGAGCAAGACACAAGAAGTCATTCTTCAGCTCTACTCTGCGCTGGTTAAGCCTTGACTGGAGGATTGTGTCCAGTTCTGGGCACTACATTTCAAGAAAGACGTGGAGAAATTGGAGAGGGTCCAGAGAAGAGCAACAAGAATGATTAAAGGTCTAGAGAACATGACCTATGAAGGAAGGCTGAAAGAATTGGGTTTGTTTAGTTTGGAAAAGAGAAGACTGAGAGGGGACATGATAGCAGTTTTCAGGTATCTAAAAGGGTGTCATAAGGAGGAGGGAGAAAACTTGTTCATCTTAGTCTCTAAGGCTAGAAAAAGACGCAATGGGCTTAAACTGCAGCAAGGGAAGTTTAGGTTGGACATTAGGAAAAAGTTCCTAACTGTCAGGGTGGTTAAACACTGGACTAAATTGCCTAGGGAGGTTGTGGAATCTCCATCTCTGGAGATATTTAAGAGTAGGTTAGATAAATGTCTATCAGGGATGGTCTAGACAGTATTTGGTCCTGCCATGAGGGCAGAGGACTGGACTCGATGACCTCTCGAGGTCCCTTCCAGTTCTAGAATTCTATTAACCTGTGGTTTTGTGAATAAAAAAAGTGAGTAAACTTAATATTCCTCAAATGAGATGTGGGTAAGCTCAGTTTACCTGTGTTTGCCTTAGTACCTAACACAGTAGTGTAGTCTATTAGAAAGAGCCTCTTTCCCTAGGTGGGTAGATAAGGTATCCCTTCAATTTTATAATACAGAAACTCCATGGTAGTGCCCAGGATACTGGCTTACACTTCGTCTTTGTTACTTCAGTGCAAATCCAGAAATTTGCAGGCTAACAAGGGAGGTATTTTAGACATGTCTTCAGTACTTGTGCAATTGACAATTATTTGTGTTTTTAAAATGTTGCGTTGGTCTATAGTTTCTGTTTGGCACAATGTATAAATACTAATAAATAAATATTGTATAGTTTAAAGTTGCCCTAAATTTCTAAAAGACTATGCAGTCAAATAAGTCACGTATAACTTAGTCACATGGATGAGTGTGTTAAAGCTAGTATTCACTTAGCTACCAGTTTGACTTGACTACAATAAGTGAAGGTATTTGCAGTAAGAATCAAAAGATCAGACAGCAGCCCAGCTGAAACCTTCAATTTTGTAGGTTCCTCCCACGTGTTTCATTGCTTCTAAGAGTTCTGAAGTCCTTACTTATCCCAGGCAGCCTGTAATTTGCAGAGCAAACTTTACTAAAGCACTGGTGAACTTCAGAGGCCTCCTAAGAATGCTGGAAAGCTTGAGAAAGGGCTCTCCTTGATTCCACTAAATATCTTCCATGAGAAAATCTTGCCATGCTGAATATCTGAAAAACGCGCTCCACAGTGGTGGAAACTTTGGGGATTCTTATTTCTAGTAACTGTCAGTTTAAAAAGCTAAAAACCAGATAGATTCACTAAATGTGCATATAGCTAATATTATGATGGAAATATTGAAGAGGGTGTTTGAGTGTGTGCATGTATGTATAAAACCAGATTAGTAGGTGCAAAATATTGCCCACTTCTTAATCAGGCTTTTAGTTAATTACTTTCTCTTTGTATTTCTATGACCTATGGAGACATTGGTAGCAATGCCATAGTTGAAAGTTGAGTTGAGATTTTCACTTAATTTGACCCAATAATTCTTCACAAACCAGAAATTTTTGTGTAAATAATTCAGTGAAATGTTTACTAATTTTGCCAGAGAAAACATTTAAAATGTTCTCTCTTGCCTTGTTTTTCCTCATATTTTAGGGTAGTTCTCTTGCATCTACTCTTCTTCCACAACACTCTTCCCTCTAGAGCCTCTCCATATACTGAACCACTCCCTTACTCTCCACCTGGCTATTTACTCCTTCCATTTCCCCACTAACGCCCAACTACTTTTCTCATGAATACAGATTCATGTCAACCAAAGCATTTTTCAAATTCATGTCAAATTTGTCAACTTCTTTAGTCAAATAATCAGAAAAGATATTATGAAAAATATCAAAATGTTTTGATATTTTCAGAATGACATATTTCCTTCTAACTCATGCTTATTGTTTGTTTTATTTTAAAATGTTAAAAATAAAAATGAAGCAAAACATTTAGTTTTGGGTCAAACAAAATGTTTAGTGAAACGAAATGTTTTCAATTTTCATTTAGCCAACAAATTTTTTAAAAAAAGGTTTCAGGTTTCCCTCACCCCCCAATTTTCAGTTTAGCCACCACACCAAAAAAATTAGTTATTCACAAACCTCATATTTTATACTGTAGGTGCGTATTCAAATAGGTGGTAAAATTGAGGATTATCTTAAAGAACTCCTGAATAGGTTCAGACTTAGAAATTTTAATGTGATCTTTAAAAATTCTTTATTCTTCCCCACTCCTTCTCCAGCCATCCTCTCTTGCTTCAGGTTCCTATTAATTCAAAGCTGTCAATAAGCAAAGAGTAGATTCGTCTCTAGCATAGGGGATTGAAGTTATATATGAAGCTGTGATTTAGGGAGAATGCCTGAGGAACACACACGGGGATTTTTCTCTTCCTATTTTTCACGTATATATTATATATAAACTTGCCAGACTTGTGAGCCTTAGAGAAGTTGAATTAAAATCACTAGAGAATTTAAATGCGAGAGGAAAAACTGGGCCTTATGAAATCAATTAATTAATTAATTAATTACCAAAAGAAAAATCTCAGAAGTAAGAAGGGCTAAATCCTAGTTAGAATTAATAAGTGTTGGGAAATGCCTTAGACAAGTGATACATGAGTTACAATAAGCATATGGTATTTATGTTTATAAGCATAATACTTACAATTAGGCTAAAGAGAATTTTGAAAAATTCTGCCATGGTTAAATGTCAAGCATGGAAATGACTATGGTGGAAATACAGATAAGTGTAGCTTCATACACTGTGGAAAATTTATGCATAGTTTCTATAGAATAAGTGATAAGTTCAGCAGCCAGACAGCCTGAATTCCAAGATATGTTCCATAATCAGTCATGAAACCCCACAAAAGTCAATAAATTAAGGGCTGCTTATCTATCCCTTCCCAGACCCCTTGTTTCTCTCTCTTTCTCTATTCATTCTTTTTCCATAAGGAAAATTTTCATTTTGGTTCACCTAATATAGTCACAATTAACTGTTAATTCACTTTCCCTGCATTCTGCCTAGAGTAAGGTTTGACTCTTTGTTAACTCTTGTGTTAGCTGTGGTAATTTGTACATCTCTGGAACAGCTCAAGCTAAGTTTTTATGATCTGGATAATGGAAATGTTGTTCTCCATTTTGAACCAGCATTTTATTACATTGTTCCAATCATTGCTACGTTCTACAAGTGCTGCTATACGTAATGCCTTTGTATAGTTTTATTCTAAAACATCCTGAAAAATCTCCTAGACTATTACATGCTTTTTACATCTGAAATTCAGAATCAGCTATTTTTAATTAAAATATAAGCTTTCAATCAAGCTATACTGTGTGGTTGTGCCTGTACATATAATTCCTACATAAAACACCTTGCTAACTTTCTCAAGTTAGCACCATCCCTCCCCACACTCACAGCTCATGCATCCTCACCTCCATTCTCTCTCCCTTCTCTCCATTCCTTATCTCTGTAGATTAAAAAAAAATGAAAAACTTTGCCTAGCACTATAAAATATATTGGACCCCATTTGCTCTATAACACTCATGTAAATACCTTCACTGCAGAACATAAAAGCATAAGTGGGCTCAAAAAAGAATGAGATAAGATCATGGAGGATAGTCCATTAATAGCTGTTAGCCAAGATGGTCAAGGATGCAACCCCATACTCTAGGTGTCCCTAAATCTCTGACTGACAGAAGCTTAGACTGGACAACCGGGGATGGAACACTTGATAAATTGCCCTGTTCTGTTCATTCCCTCTGATGCATCTGGAACCAGCCATTGTCTGGAAAACAGAATACTAGGCTAGATTGACCATTTGTCTGACCCCCAGATATGACCATTCTTATGTTCTTAACATGGTGTATAGTCCAGTGCTCTGGATAGGGGGAAGAACATTCAATCTCCTCTGCATGGAATGTTTCTGTGTGGCCAACTCACTTGCACATTATATAGTGTTTAAAAAATTATCCCCATATCCTTTAACAAACCCTTCCTGATATTTTTGCCAAAAAGTGTTCAAAACATTATTGATATAATCTCTTAACTAAAATGTCTTTACCCATTTATAAGTAATATCCTAATTTATTTGTCAACTGAAGTAATTTAGATTATTAATTTCTGTAAACAAACACCGACGTAAAAGTTGTAACTAAGCACTTTGCCAGCCAAGGCTGAATCCTTTTGTCACACACCGTCAATCACTGTGCCACCGTAGGCCTTGTTTGCATTAAGCAATGGGTGGTGCCAGTATGCTGTATACTCAGTGTGGATATTTGCCAGTGCCAGGATTTAGTCTGAAGTATAAAAAATGTTATTTCTATATTGTATTTCAGCTTCCTTCCCAGAGTTTGTGATGGCATGGAACTGCAGTAACCTGAAGTGGTCGTTCTCCACCTTTTCTATATTGTGAGCCCCATGTTACAGGACTCAATGAAAAAGATGCTGGACCCTTCTCCTATCTAACCTCTCCCCTCTCCGAATCTAGCCATGAAGGAAAGGAGAATGGCTACCATCCCCTGAAATATTTTTGCACCTCTCTGGGAGGATCATAGCCTCCACCCACACCTCTTCCCCTCACCCATGGCTGAGAACTCCTGATGTAAAAGGTTTCCAGAGCGGCCACAAAGAGTTAAAACTGCCCTTTTCAATTGAATCATTTTCTTGAAAAAATAACATTTGGAAATATTTATTAGAATCCCCAAAAGCCCCATGGCAGGGAAGCATATTTCTAGAATATACTGACATGAGTTACTGTGGGACTATCTCTTTGATAGCTGATGGAAGTACACACGAAATTTTAATAGTCACAAGTGTTTCCAAAAAGAAGAGGCAGTGTATGCATGTCTGTGTCCTGTTGCCTCTCCTCAAGTACTGGAACTAGAGGCTCACTCCTTTAGGGACACACAGGTTGCTGAGGGCCCAATATCATATCCAGTGATGCTAATGAGGGTCTTTCTATTGATTTAAATGGAAGTTAGTCAGGTCCTAAGAGCCTAATGCTGCAAGGTGTTGTGCAACTACCACAAGGGGAATGTAGTGGGGTGGTCACTCACTCGGCCTCTGAAGGGGTTAAGAGGAGAGGGCTGGGAGAGGGCTGGGTCTGGGATCCTTAGGCTAGACTGATTAGGGAAGGCAGCCACAGCTGGGCCACACCCGAATTAGGCCACAGCTGGCCTTATAAAAGGCTGGGAGCCAAGAGCTCAGGCAGTCTTTCTGTAGATGCTGAGTGGGATGGGTCTGGCTGCTGGGAGCTGAGCAGGGTACCTAGACTGGAACAGGGCTGGGGAGCTCCGGCCTGGAAAACCCCCAGGCTGCAGGCCTTGCTAAAGGCCGAGAAGGTACTGGGGTTGCAGAGGGGCACCCCAAGGGTAGGCAGAGGCAACAGGTCCAAACCCTCCTTGCCAGTGATGAGTGGCAATTATACTGCAGTCCGTCCCAGTGAGTGGGGGCTAGATGGTGACTGGCAGTAGCCAAAGACTGAGGCAAGATGGGGATAGGGGGTTGGGGGTTCCCTGGGGAGGGGAGACCCCGTGAGACTGTGGGGTACTGCAGGGGGCAGAACCCCGAGAGAAGGGACACTGGGGTCCGGGAGAGACACCGGGGCCAGTGGCAAGCAAAACACTGGCCTGAAGAGGGCGCCTTGGAAGCTGGCAAGCTAATTCCCTGGATGACCAGCAGGAGGCGCTGCAGAGTGAGTTGTCTCCCGGTTACAGGGAGGCATGTACATCTTGTAGGTCTGGGCCTTAACTCAGCAACAAAGATGAGTTTTCTTCAAAGCCTAAATTATTACATAGGGATTTTTGAAGTCTCTTGACCTTTAAGGCTATTAACCACCATTTATTGTATAACAGTGGTCACTAAGAATGGCAGTTCACGTTGCAATACACTTTCCAAAGTATCCCTGGTTTTCACACACTCCTTTCCTTTGCTAAAATTATTCATGGTTTGTCTCTTGCCAAAGTTGATTTTTATTTTAAGAGAGCAAATTCCTCACCTTTCTGAGATGTGAGAAAATAAAATCTATTGTTTCCCCACTGTAAAACACAAATGTTCACTTTTGGGAGGGTTCTGATGAATGATTTAAAAATGCCAGTGAATGTGTACACACAAAACACTGTGTATGGCACTTATAGTACAGAGTGAGTAACAAATGCTTATGGATATTTTTGGGGAAAATATGACTAAAACACCATCATTATGAATACTTGAAAACAGGCCACTGGACAGGCACAGTAGAAAAATAGGATTGACTTTTAAGCGATGATTTTAAACTCCATTAGGATTCTGCATGGAGAAAGGGTTCATCTTTACAGATCAAACTCAGGGTTAAAACCTACATATAACAACTTTACCCACTGCATCCAGGGGAAAACATGGCAACTCTTTAAAAGGATTCAGAAAACACCTGATATGACAATAGATGAAGAATAATTTTCAAAATTGCCACAAAAAGAGGAACTGTAGCTAGGCAGACTTGACCATTATCAATATTGGCCACTGTACAAGATGACTGTTTTCACTGAGAGTTTCAAATTTTGTATACCTACACTGTAAATAGATATCCATGACTAGGGTGACCAGATAGCAAGTATGAAAAATCCGGACAGGGGTGGGAGGGTGTCATAAACAGATAGTTAAGGGTTAATAGAACAGGAGTACTTCATGTCTCTTTTGTCTGTAAAGGGTTAACAAGTTCAGTGAGCCTGGCTGTCACCTGACCAGAGGACCAATCAGGGGACAGGAATACTTTCAAATCTTGAGGGAGGGAAGTTTTTGTATGTGCTGTTTGTTTTTGGTTGTTGCTCTCTCTGGGTTCTGAGAGTGACCAGACATGCAACCAGGTTTCTCTCCAATCTCCCTGATACAGATTCTCATAGATTCAAAATAGTAAGTACTAGGTGATAAGGCGAGTTAGGCTTATGTTTGTTTTCTTAATTTGCAAATGTGTATTTGGCTGGAAGGAGTTCAAATGTGTATTTGGCTGGAAGGAGTTCAAATGTGTACTTGGCTGGGAGGAGTTCAAATTTGTATTTTGCTGAAAGGATTTTAATTTGTACTTGTATACTTAGGCTGGGAGGGTATTCCCAGTGTCTATAGCTGAAAGACCCTGTAACATATTCCATCTTAAATTTACAAAGATAATTTTTACTGTTTTTCTCTCTTTAATTAAAAGCTTTTCTTGTTTAAGAACCTGATTGTATTTTATTCTGGTGAGACCCCAGGGGACTGGGTCTGGATCCACCAGGGAATTGGTGGGGAGAAAAGAGGAAAGGGGGAGAGAGAGGTTAATTTTCTCTCTGTGTTAGGATTACTTTCTCTCTCAGGGAGACTCTGGGAGGGAGAGAGAGAAGGAGGGCAGAAGGTGGATTTTCCTCTCTGTTTTAAGATTCAAGGAGTTTGAATCACAGTGATCTTCCAGGGTAACCCAGGGAGGGGAAGTCTGGGAGAGGCAACGGTGAGGGAAAGGGTTTACTTTCCTTGTGTTAAGATCCAGAGGGACTGGGTCTTGGGGATTCCCAGGCAAGGTTTTGGGGGGGACCGGAGTGTACCAGGCACTGGAATTCCTGGTTGGTGGCAGCGCTACAAGTACTAAGCTGATAATTGAGCTTAGAGGAATTAATGCTGGTACCCCATCTTTTGGACGCTAAGGTTCAGAGTAGGGAATTAGACCATGACAGAGGGTAATAGGTGCCTATATAAGATTACAAAATTACACTGGATTTTTAACAAGAGAAACTTTCTTCTGGCTCATGTATTACATAAATCGAAGTTGATTTTCACATTCCCTTAATCTTATTGCTAACTAAAAAGAATACATTGTAGCATGTATTTTGTTTTTTTGCAGTTGACAAAGTAACAAAGGAATACTAATTTGTGACAACAGCCAGTTCACAGCCACAGGACTCTTCTGTATTATTTAATATGTAAAATCACAATATATTTTAAAAGGAAATGATGGGTAATACATACTTGTCAAGAGATGTTAGCTACCAAAGAAGATCAATGAATTTTAAGCAGATTCTCTGAAAAGAATTCCTGATAAATTATTAACTCAGAGCAATAGTTTACATTATGTGTTTATTGTTCTTAGGATGACCTTCATAGACATCTCTCACATTTTAATCCACATCTTTCTTTTTAGTAGCTCAGATTTTATTATATGTTTTTGTAAGTGAGACATACTGGAAATTTTGGTCGGACTTAAATATTCTTTAACAGAATATGGTGGTATTTTCAAAATGCCTAAATGACCTAGGAGCATATTACTGACTTTCACTTAGTCACTCTTTTGAAAATCTCATCCAATGTCTGCAGTAATGATTCTTCTAGAAATTACTATAATATGTTTATGTTCTCTGAGGTCTATATGCAGTAATGGCCCAGTCCAAAGCTTGCTGATCATCAAACAAAGCTCATTCTGATCAGGGCCGGCTCCAGGTTTTTTGCTGCCCCAAGCAAAAAAAAAAAAAAGCCGGAGTGCTGCCACCGAAGCAAAAAAAAAAAACAAAAACCCAAAATGGAGTACCACCCCCTGTAAAGAGTCACCCCCCAAAGGGCCGGAATGCTGCCCCTTGAGAAGTGCCATCCCAAGCACATGCTTGGAATGCTGGTACCTAGAGCCAGCCCTGGTTCTGATCCAGAAGAAGTAAATGAAAAAGCTATCAGCTGTGCACAATTCTTGCACTGAACATTCCAGATTACTTGATCTTAGCCTTGGATGTGGGTTCAACTTATGTGATTCTTAGCCTCTGTTCATGAAATCTAGGCTAACATGATCCTGAGGTTCTTCAAAGACGTCCAGTATTCCTGTGTCTTTGTGTGTTCCACCTGCAACACATTCCTGAGTATGGTTTGGGATCAGAGATTGCAAGGAAAGAAAATGCTAGTGGGACTGGCCATGGATGTGGCCTCTCCAGCAAGCTCAAGTTCAGCCACATCAAAACTCTATGCAATTCTGGTTTTCTTATATCCCCTGAAAAGTAAACTGTGGATTTAGTTTGTGAATTGAAACCTAACATTTCATTCTCCCCAGAAGTGGCTGCATTTCAGCAGTGGCTGAAGTAGTTGTTAAATATTTCTTACTACCTCATATGGTTATGTGGGTCTTTTAATGAATCTCTCCATGTAAAGAGTTTTGACATACTTGTAGGTTAAATGTTACACAAATGAAAATTAACAAGTTTAGAGATGGTCCACACCATAAAAAATCTGATTTGGTTTTCAGCCTTCCAAAGGCTCCCAAAATTGCGATTTATTTGGATATACAACTCGATTCAGGTTGAATTCTAATTTTTATTTGCATTTTATGCTAAAAAGCCTGATCCATGTTTTCACTGACAGAATAATTCTGTTACACTCCCAAAGCCCATTCCTGCATTTAGCCTCTTCTAGTTCAGTTTTACGTAACACACAACCATCAGTTTGTCTTTCTAAAATAATATACATTATCCAGACATACCAGCAATGGCTTAAATAGAATCCTGTAGGATATTTGTCTATATTTCTAGCACTCTTGTACATGCCTCCAGTTCTCAAATTTTAGAGCTAAGCTACATGCTAATTATCTTTTCCTATTTATTTTTCATCCTTCCCAATGGCATTAAAATAACCTCCATTGTTATTCAAATGGTTAGTCACTCTATTCTGTTAAAGCTGCAAGAATATGTAAGACTTTCACTTCTCTAGCTGAGGTTTCCATAACTTGTGCAGCTCTAATTAGTAGGAGTTGTATGTCTTTAAATTCCCAATATGGCATTAACTTCCTGTTTATTCAATTTAAAATTCATGCTGGTCAGCAATCAAAACAGTGTGGATCTTTCTTTTTGAAATAGTGAAAATCTTCTAGGTGGAGGGTTGAAAGGCTGCAAGCAAAATCTTGGGATGATCTTGTTCTTTTAAACTACTGCATTTTTAGGCTGGTTTGATGCATTGTCCTCGTACAAATAGATGTATTTTGATGGTGTAGGTGTAAATGTGATTTTTAAGTCCTCGTGGTTTATTTTCATGTTTTGCCCAGGTTATATGAAAGAGGTTAAAACTAAAATAATAATACCACCTACGGAGCCCTACCCTGAACCTTTTGTTACGACATTCATTTTTTCCCCACAGAAGAACCATTAAAGTTCATTAGAAATCAGTTGATCACGATTTAAGGACTGGTTTGCCTTTGTCATTCATTGACAGAATTAACATCATTAAAATGTTCATCTGCTTGCTCTGAATGCTATCAGTTCCCTTATACAAAATTGTTTTGAGTGAGAGAGATGCAATGGCATTAACATTTTTGTGAAAAAGTATATTTCTCTGTAAAAGCAGCAAAGAGTCCTGTGGCACCTTATAGACTAACAAACATTTTGGAGCATGAGCTTTTGTGGGTGAATACCCACTTCGTCAGATGCATGTAGTGGAAATTTCCAGGGGCAGGTATATATATGCAGGCAAGCTAGAGATAATGAGAGAGTTCAATCAGGGAGGATGAGGCCCTGTTCTAGCAGTTGAGGTGTGAAAACCAAGGGAGGAGAAACTGGTTCTGTAATTGGCAAGCCATTCACAGTCTTTGTTTAATCCTGAGCTGATGATGTCAAATTTGCAGATGAACTGAAGCTCAGCAGTTTCTCTTTGAAGTCTGGTTCTGAAGTTTTTTTGCTGCAGGATGGCCACCTTAAGGTCTGCTATAGTGTGTCCAGGGAGGTTGAAGTGTTCTCCTACAGGTTTTTGTATATTGCCATTCCTAATATCTGATTTGTGTCCGTTTATCCTTTTCCGTAGCAACTGTCCAGTTTGGCCGATGTACATAGCAGAGGGGCATTGCTGGCATATGATGGCGTATATTACATTGGTGGACATGCAGGTGAATGAATCGGTGATGGTGTGGCTGATCTGGTTAGGTCCTGTGATGATATCGCTGGTGTAGATATGTGGGCAGAGTTGGCATCGAGGTTTGTTGCATGGATTGGTTCCTGATCTAGAGTTACTATGGTGCGGTGTGCAGTTACTGGTGAGAATATGTTTCAGGTTGGCAGGTTGCCTGTGGGCGAGGACTGGCCTGCCACCCAAGGCCTGTGAAAGTGTGGGATCATTGTCCAGGATGGGTTGTAGGTCCCTGATGATGTGTTGGAGAGGTATTAGCTGGGGACTGTATGTGATGGCCAGAGGAGTCCTGTTGGTTTCTTTCTTGGGTTTGTCTTGCAGTAGGAGGCTTCTGGGTACACGTCTGGCTCTGTTGATCTGTTTCCTTATTTCCTCATGAGGGTATTGTAGTTTTGAGAATGCTTGGTGGAGATTTTGTAGGTGTTGGTCTCTGTCTGAGGTGTTAGAGCAGATGCGGTTGTACCTCAGTGCTTGGCTGTAGACAATGGATCGTGTGATGTGCCCGGGATGGAAGCTGGAGGCATGAAGGTAGGCATAGCGATCAGTAGGTTTTTGGTATAGGGTGGTGGTAATGTGACCATCACTTATTTGCACCGTGGTGTCTAGGAAGTGGACCTCCCATGTAGATTGGTGCAGGCTGAGGTTAATGGTGGGGTGGAAGCTGTTGAAATCATGGTGGAATTTTTCCAGAGACTCCTTCCCATGGGTCCAGATGAAGAAGATGTCATCAATGTAGCGTAGGTAGAGAAGGGGCGTGAGTGGACAAGAGCTGAGGAAGCGTTGTTCCAGGTCGGCCATAAAAATATTAGCATATTGTGGGGCCATGCGGGTGCCCATAGCTGTGCCACTGATCTGGAGATATATATTGTCATCAAATTTGAAATAGTTGTGTGTGAGGATAAAGGCACAGAGCTCAGCAGCCAGTTGTGCTGTGGCATCATCAGGGATACTCTTCCTGACAGCTTGTATTCCATCTGTGTGTGGGATGTTCATGTAGAGAGCCTCTACATCCATGGTGGCTAGGATGGTGTTTTCTGGAAGGTCACCAATGTATTGTAGTTTCCTCAGGAAATCAGTGGTGTCACAGAGATAGCTAAGAGTGCTGGTGGCATAGGGTCCGAGTAGAGAGTCCACATATCCAGACAGTCCTTCAGTGAGAGTGCCAATGCCCGAGATGATGGGGCATCCAGGATTTCCAGGTTTGTGGATCTTGGGTAGTAGATAGAATAACCCTGGTCGGGGCTCTAAGGGTATGTTGATTTGTTCCAGTGTTAGTGTAGGGAGTGTCCTGAGTAGATGTTGCAGTTTCTTAGTGTATTCCTCAGTGGGATCTGAGGGAAGTGGCCTGTAGAATTTGGTGTCGGAGAGTTGTCTGACAGCCTCCTTTTGGTAGTCAGACCTGTTCATGACAACAGCACCTCCTTTATCAGCCTCTTTGATGATAATGTCAGGGTGGTTTCTGAGGCTGTGGATGGCATTGCGTTCTGCACGACTTAGGTTATGAGGCAAGTGATGTTGTTTTTCCACAATTTCTGCCGACATGCTACATTGCTATATCAAGGGTGGGTTCCTCCCTCCTAACTTTCCCCTTGGGAATCTTAGATCGGGCTAAGTCATTGTTTGTGCAACAACATCTTACTGCTTAGGTTAATATCAAAGATAATTCTATGAAAGGAACGACTTGGCAAGTTTACTGCACTGTAGAGCAAAGGGAGTCTCAGAGGTTCTGATATATATAGTTGACGTTTGAAGGTGATGGTTTGTAAATAGCCTAAATAGCATGTTCAATGATCTGAATTTGTTCTTTTGTACAATAATCCTGGTTTCCCATGTTTGTTTTGTGGTAAAGATTTAGGATGGTTTTTCACACACAGGGACAAATTCTGCTCTTACTTCTACTCTAAACAACTTTTATGAACTGAGAGCATTCAGACTGAAATTCCAGCCTGTGCTGGTGCAGAATCCAGAACAGGAACTTGTGGGAGGACCTTGCACACTTTTGATTACAGGGCTCACTAGGAATTTGCACCCAGCTCTCAGCTGTTCAGGGTCTCTTTGGGTGTATCCACTCTGCAATTAGACACCTGCAGCTTGCCCATGCCAGCTGACTCAGGCTTATGGGGCTCAGCCTAAGGGGCTGTTTAATTCCATTGTAGATGTTTGGGCTTGGGCTGCAACCTGAGCTCTGGGACCTAGTTATAGAGTCCAGGCTCCAGAGCAAGTCTGAATGTCTACATCACATTTAAACAGCCCCTGAGCTCAAGCCTCTTAGCCCAAGTCAGCTGGCATGGGCCAGCCCTGGGTAGGGTGACAAGATGGGACAGTCCCAATATTCAGAGATTTGTCTTATATAGGCACCTGTTACCCTCCCACCCCCGGTCCGGATTTTTCACACTTGCTATCTGGTCTCCCTAGTCTATTTACAGTGTAGGCATCCCCAAAGAGGCATTTGTGCATATGGGGATGCAGCCCATATGCACTGTCCCCCAGCCCCAGAATATCCCCTGTATGCTCCTGAAGCACCCAGAACTCCCACTTACCCAGAGGAGTGGGTTGTGACTACGTACCTGGCCCTCTGCACCAGAATTATTCCCCAGTGAGGTGGTACAGCTGCTTTGCTGTCACTTTGTGCTGCTATAGCTGGCACAAATGTGCTCACAGAGCGACTATTAATTTAACCCTTCATGTTCTCCTAGAGCTCAGACACAAGCGCTGCTGTGAAATGGCAGATGGCAATTTTGACATGCATTCTGGCTTCTTGCAATCCAGAACTCTGAATGACATCTTGCTGTGAAGAGCAAGTCGTGCCCAATGAAGCACACGTTGCTACTGCTATTGCAGTGAATATCTAAAGGCAGAATTAAGCCTTTGGGGACTGTGTACCTGGCGGGAAAGGCCCTCTGCACCAAAATTATTCTCCACAGGGGTTATGCCCTGCTTTGCAATCACTTTGTGCTTCTGTATCTGGCACAAACGTGGTCACAGATGCTCTTCTACTTTGTATCCATGCAGTCCCAGAACTTCATTATAAAAAACAATCAACCCTCAATGATTTACATATTGCTATTAGGTGCATTAATATATTATTCAGAGAAAAATCACATCAGAGGAGGACTTTGTAGTACCAGCAGAGAAATAGATAGGCAGTCTGGAATGTCTCAAGTTCTATATTTTTCTATAATGAGGTTAACTTATTTTTAAACTCCGTCATTTAAGACAATTACATTAACTAGATTTCACATGATTAATCCTAATGTTAGTGAGAGGTGTGGACAGGCAAATTGCTCACAGTGTACTTTACATTTATGAAAACAATCTAAGGTACTACCTCTCATTAAAGATTTGATAGACTGTTTCAAAGAGGATGAATATGCTGGAATCGCTCTCATTACAGATTGTAAATGCCTCAAGGAACTGTCTAATGTGTCCATTCTGTTAAGAGCTTAGCATTTGTGGGTGTTATAAAATAATGGTAACTTGTGTTTTTAGAGAGATGGATATGGAGTTAAATTCTAATTAAAAGACATTGGGGTTTTTGAGCACTAATTTGGGACAGAATAGATATAAAAGTGTGTGTGAATGGAGGAGTTTTAGGAGCCAAGTTAAAAAAACTAGTAAAATTCTGTTTTACAGTTTATAAGAGGACTAAGGCAAAAAGGCATTCTCTAATGGGTGTGTGTGATCCCCTTTTCCATTGCTGAGCTCACCACTGGTGTGGCAGCAGAGCCTAGTGCTAGGACCTAAACAGAGCTTCCTTCTTTGTGAAGTCTCTCATCCACTCTTTTTCTTTAAGCCTGCTATTACTTGCTTTTCCTGGAATGCTTTCTGTTGCTGACCTGCAAAACAGAAACTGCCACACACGGTACATTCTTCTCCCTACTAAGCTTCTGACCTGAAATGGCCAATCACTCAGAGTAGTCACAACAGCTCGTGATGTGGAGGAGGGTGCAGGGAGTAAAAAGTGGGAAATAATGGTACAACATACTGGAGAAGAGAAAAAAGCTTTGACTTTCTATAGCTAATAGAACCAGGACAGAGACTAAGGATTCCAAAGGACATCTTAGGTGGCTAACTGCCCCTGTAGGGCTTAAATTCAATATATAGGTACTATGGCCATTCACAAAACCTCATCATTTTAATGCCAGAGCCCGACTTCCCATTCCAGTGTCTGTAAACAAGCTAATATATTCTCTGTATGGCCAATGCCAAGACTGTAAGAAGTGATTCATGTGTGTAGGTGTCCAGTTCCAAAAAGTGTTGAACATCTACCCTCTGAAAATCAGGCTCCTTTGAACCATTCTAACCTAGGCACTGAAAAACTGAAGTACTCAAACTCATCAGTCACTTTTGGAAATCTTGGCTTGAATTTTTCTTTATCTGAAAAGACAAAGAAATTATCCCTGGTATGAAATGTTGCTGTTTAAATAAATAAAAAATAGCTATAGAGTTTGCAGGAAATGTTTATTATGTGTTTGGTCTTTCTTCCAACAAGCTGTCGGAATTGTATAAATCTATGTAGGCTGGTGAACATAAATTGTGTTGTAGTACCTTGTAGTCTTATCTTCATGTGCTAAGAATATCTGCATTAGTGAATTTAAAACTGCACAGATTTCAATTTTATTCCATAGAATGCAGCATACTGAGAACTTACCTGTTTTATTGTTTGCTCTGAATTATTAAAAAATCATAATTATGACTTTGAATTAGAAAAGATGTCTGACTACTTGCTCAGAAAGATTTTTTTTTCTGCCGTATAATCACAGGTCATGAAAGACAAAAGGAGACAAAAGACAAAGTAATAACAAGTAGATAATCCAACCACAATTATGCATAATTGAGCTTAATGTTTGATACTATATCTAAACATATGAGGATCTGAACACCAGCTTTCTTTCAAATTTAATTTCAAAGTGAAAAACTCAGTGACCCCCCCAGATAACTCCATTTTTCCATTGGCTCTTCAAGGTACTCATAAAACATTAATCATTCATAATAAATCAACAAGACTAACATACATACATATAGTAAGCATGCAGATCACAGTACAAGAACATAAGAACGGCCGTATTGGGTCAGACCAAAGGTCCATCTAGCCCAGTATCCTGTCTACCAACAATGACCAATGCCAGGTGCCCCAGAAGGAGTGAATCTAACAGGTAATGATCAAGTGATCGCTCTCCTGCCATCCAACTCCACCCTCTGATAAACAGAGGCTAGGGACACCATTCCTTACCTATCCTGGCTAATAGCCATTAATGGACTTAACCTCCATGAATTTATCTAGTTCTCCTTCACAACCTCTCCTGGCAAGGAGTTCCACAAGTTGACTGTGCACTGTCTGAAGAAGAACTTCCTTTTATTTGTTTTAAACCTGCTGCCCATTAAGGCTAGGGACACCATTCCTTACCTATCCTGGCTAATAGCCATTAATGGACTTAACCACCATGAAATTATCTAGTCCCAGCCTTCACAACCTCTCCTGGCAAGGAGTTCCACAAGTTGACTGTGCACTGTCTGAAGAAGAACTTCCTTTTATTTGTTTTAAACCTGCTGCCCATTAATTTCATTTGGTGGCCCCTAGTTCTTGTATTATGGGAACAAGTAAATAACTTTTCCTTATCTACTTTCTCTACATCACTCATGATTTTATATACCTCTATCATATTCCTTCTTAGTCTCCTCTTTTCCAAGCTGAAAAGCCCTAGCCTCTTTAATCTCTCCTCATATGGGACCCATTCCAAACCCCTAATCATTTTAGTTGCCCTTCTCAGAACCTTTTCTAATGCCAGTATATCTTTTTTGAGATGAGGAGACCACATCTGTACGCAGTATTCAGGATGTGGATGTACCATCGATTTATATAAGGGCAATAATATATTCTCTGTCTTATTCTCTATCCCCTTTTTAATGATCCCTAACACCCTGTTTTCTTTTTCAACTGCCTCTGCACAATGTGTGAACGTCTTCAGAGAACTATCCACGATGACTCCAAGATCTTTTTCCTGATTCGTGGTAGCTAAATTAGCCCCTATCATA
Source organism: Gopherus flavomarginatus (assembly GCF_025201925.1). Taxonomy (NCBI): domain Eukaryota; kingdom Metazoa; phylum Chordata; order Testudines; family Testudinidae; genus Gopherus; species Gopherus flavomarginatus. The sequence continues at coordinate 28,236,951 of NC_066626.1, forward strand.
TTATATGTATAGTTGGGGTTATTTCTTCCAATGTGCATTACTTTACATTTATCCACATTAAATTTCATTTGTCATTTTGTTGCCCAATCACTTAGTTTTGTGAGTTCTTTTTGGAGTTCTTCACGGTCTGCTTTGGTCTTAACTATCTTGAGCAGTTTAGTATTGTCTGCAAACTTTGCCATCTCACTGTTTACCCCTTTCTCCAGATCATTTATGAATAAATTGAATAGGACTGGTCCTAGGACTGACCCTTGGGGAACACCACTAATTACCCCTCTTCATTCTGAAAATTTGCCATTTATTCCTACCTTTTGTTCCCTGTCTTTTAACCAGTCCTCAGTCCATGAAAGTACCTTCCCTTTTATCCCATGATAACTTAATTTATGTAAGAGCCTTTGGTGAGGGACCTTGTCCAAGGCTTTCTGGAAATCGAAGTACACTATGTCCACTGGATCCCCCTTGTCCACGTGTTGGTTGACCCCTTCAAAGAATTCTAAAAAATTAGACATAATTTCCCTTTACAGAAACCATGTTGACTTTTACCCAACAATTTATGTTCTTCTACGTGTCTGACCAATGTATTCTTTACTATTGTTTCAACTAATTTGCCCGGTACTGATGTTAGACTTACAGGTCTGTAATTGCCGGGATCACCTCTAGAGCCCTTTTTAAATATTGGCGTTACAAAGCAGCGGAAGCAATGCATGCGTTTGTTTGAAAGTAGTCAGGGCATGTGAATGAAGCATATGCACCAGCGCAGAATGTAGAACTACTGATATGAAGAAACAAGTTTCTCATCATTGGCAAATTTTAAAACAAGATTGGATGTTTTTCTAAAAGATATGTTCTAGTTCAAACAGGAATTAATTTGAGAGTTTGAAAATGTTGTTTTTTTTCCCATTTTTTTTCTAAACAAACCTTTGTCAATATTTATCAAGGCACAACAGTATCACGAGGGATTGTCAGGTTTATGCCTAGAAATTCCGAAAAGAGATGAAACACCTTGGATAAGATAAGTCAGAATGAAAACTGGCTCCCTCAGCTGTAGTAACTAAATGTAAATACTGGCTCTGCATTTAATTTTTCTTCATGTTTTCAACAGGTTAAAAAAAATTCTAATACTGTAGAAGTGCCTTCATATCCCAGTGACAGCAGCATCTTCACTTCAACAAAAAGACTTGGTCTTCTGCTACCATGTCCTGTTTATATAAACTATAGACTTTATTCATTTTATATAGATATAAATGAATAAAGGCCACAGTGCATACAAACAGGAAGAGATGGTAACATTTTAAAAAAATGTTCTCTGACTGACACTGGAAAGTGTAGTGTGGCATTCTATACCTCTAGCTGTGTTAATGAGGGTAATTTTTAGTAGTCTGCACTCTGTAGATGTGTGCAGTGCCCTGAGGTTAGTTTAGCTCATCTGTATCTCTGCTTCACTCTGTTTGTGTCAGACACTTAATTTAGTATGCAATTCTCAGATTAGTTTCACATTCATATTATTTAAGGGCCTTGCACCCACTTTATCCTTTTTTATTACTTTAAAAAAGTTCATGTTTGATATTTGATACATAAGTAATGAAAAGTGTTAAAATTCATGAGTAGCTTCATGCATATATAGTGAACACAGTTTCTGTGGCATTAAATGACAATCCATTGGGTGCGAGGAGGAGACATCCACCCCCCCTTGTTCTGTCCTACTTACCACCTTTAAGAGCACAGAACCTGCTGAACTAAGGTCTTCAGCAATGTCAGCTCTCTCACCTCTGCTACTTCAGTACCTCAGATTACCATATATCTCTCTTACACTGTCTTCTCAGCAAATAAAACACAGTTCAGCTTCATTTAATAGTGACTTGGGTGCTTCAGCTTTTGGGTGCCCAACATGAGAAACCATGAAGGGGGCTTGGTTTTCAGGGAGTGCATGCTCTGAACTTTCTGAAAATCAGACTCCTCTGGTGTGTACCAAAAAAACTGTTGTATCCCAAATCATTAGTGGAGGAAAGCCAAAACAAATATGCCTGTAATGTGTAGTATCAAGTTTTCCAGATGACGAAGAGATCAAATGAGGGAGATTAGGACATACCAGTTAGAGAGGAAAATTGCAGGTCAGATTTGCAGCTATTTTTAAACCTGTCATTTCAGTTTTTATAAAGTAAACTGAACACTGATTTAGTGTGAAACATAAGCTCTAGAGATGTCCCCCTGTACTGTTGTGCAGCATGATGACACAAAGCTAGCTGGCAAAGGCTGTGAAGAAATGTTTTATATTGCACCCATGGCTAAGACAGCAATATTTCTAGAAAAGAATCTCAAGAGGTATCTAAATTTATCTATGATCAATTTCATAAGTGGGAGCTACATCTACACTGTCACTTCAGAGGAGATATACCTTTCCTCTTTCCCTACGTTCTTTCAATTTCTCCCACATTCTATAAATCTCACTTTCAACTTCTGTCAGTTTCTCCTGCCTTCCTACATACCCAATTTCCTACCCATTCACAGCCCTAATTCACACTCCACATTTCTTCCCCAAATCAACTTTATTTTCCAGTGACCTACCTACCCAAAGCCTCTGTCTCATCCCATCATTTTTATCTCCCTTCTCCATTGCCCATCTCTTCCCAGAATGGGTCATGAACAACCATAAAAGTACATTCACCTTCCAGAGGCACCAGTGGAAGCTTAATTCTTTCTCTCTTCCTGAAATCTAATAGGAAGATTTTGTAGACTGTCCATGAGAACATCATGATTTTCTCAAATGTTTTAGTCATTCATATTTTGGTTAATTTATTTCAATCCATCCATTCAGTCCATAAAGTGTGCTTTGTATATTCAATAGTTAAAATTCAAAAGTTGAATGTCATCTTTGGTTAGTGTTATGGTTATTTATAAGTATTGCAATAGCACTTAGACACTTCAGTCAATTATCATGGCCCAACTGTGATAGGTGTTTTACAGACAAATAATAGAGTTGGTCCCTATCCCAAATAATTTACTATCATAGTAAAATCTAATGATACAGTTTCTGTTCCCTGTTTGGATTTATGTAAGTCTTAAAATTGATTTGCTTGTGTAAATGCTCATGTGTGTGAGTCCAAGGGTATGTCTACATGCAGTTGGAGGTGTGATTGCAGCACATGTAGATATCCTGAAGCTAGTCACACCTCAGTCCTCTGAATTGCAATATAGACATATTTTAAAATTCACTTTCCAGAAATACTTATGCTTCTGAGGTTAAAAATCACTTTCCTCAAACATTAGTACTAGTAAAAATCAATCACTTGAATGTTCAGAAAGGCGAATATAAAAGGCGTACACGTGACCAAATTGAAATATTCATCCCCCCAAATTTCATCATTCATATAGCTCTAAACTTTACATCTGTCTGCATTTATTTTCCTTTTATTAATTTAAAGGAAAAATGCATCTCGTGGAATTGCTAGAACTGTTGGCCAAATCCTGTACTCATCTGCAACCTTGAATGAAATGAATGGAGAACAGGGGTTGGCCATGTGTTCTATGAGAGGGATTCAGTTTAATCTACTATCAGGGGGTAGCCGTGTTAGTCTGGATCTGTAAAAAGCAGCAAAGAGTCCTGTGGCACCTTATAGACTAACAGAAGTATTGGAGCATAAGCTTTTGTGGGTGAATACCCACTTTGTCAGACACGTGGTGGAAATTTCCAGAGGCAGGTATAAATATGCAGGCAAGAATCAGTCTGGAGATAACAAAGTTAGTTCAATCAGGGAGGATGAAGCCCTCTTTCAGCAGGTTAGGTGCAAACACCAAGGGAGGAGAAACTGCTTTTGTAGTTGGCTAGCCATTCACTGTCTTTGTTTAATCCTGAGCTGATGGTGTCAGATTTGCAAATGAACTGAAGTTCAGCAGTTTCTCTTTGAAGTCTGGTCCTGAAGTTTTTTTGCTGCAGGATGGCTACCTTTAAATTTGTTGTTGTGTGTCCAGGGAGGTTGAAGTGTTCTCCTACAAGTTTTTGTATATTGCCATTCCTAACATCTGACTTGTGTCCATTTATCCTTTTACGTAGGGATTATCCAGTTTGGCTGATGCACATAGCAGAGGGGCATTGCTGGCACATGATGACATATATTACGTTGGTGGACGTGCAGGTGAATGAACCAGTGATGGTCTGACTGATCTGAATAGGTCCTGTGATGGTGTCGCTGGTGTAGATATGTGGGCAGAGTTGGCATTGAGATCTGTTGCATGGATTGGTTCCTGAGTTAGAGTTACTATGGTGCGGTGTGTGGTTGCTGGTGAGAATATACTTAAGGTTGGCAGATTGTCTGTGGGCGAGGACTGGCCTGCCTCCCAAGGCCTGCGAAAACTAGGGATTGTTGTCCAGGATGGGTTGTAGATCACTGATGATAATCTAGGTCGCACAGAACGCAATGCCATCCACTGCCTCAGAAACAACCTTGCCATTATAATCAAAGGAGCTGATAAAAGAGGTGCTGTTGTCATCATGAACAGGTCTGACTACCAAAAGGAGGCTGTCAGACAACTCTCCAATGCCAAATTCTACAGGCCACTTTCCTCAGATTTCACTGAGGAATATAGTAAGAAACTGCACCATTTTCTCAGGACACTCCCGACCTACACTAACACAGGAACAAATCAATATACCCATAAAGCCCCGACTGGGGTTATTCTATCTACTAACCAAGATCCACAAACCTGGAAACCTTTGCCAGTTTAATCTACTATAGCTCTGCACCTCATTTAAACTGTCTTGACATAAAAATCATAACTTCTTTGAGAATAGTCAATAAGTATGCATAATTTCCTTTCCTTGATTTTATCTTCCTGTTGTAACAGCTGATTTGTGGTTCCGCCACTAATTCTCATAATGAACATCTGAACAAATGCTGAGTAGAAAACATGCATATATTTCATTCAAATTAAATATGTACCATAATCATTAAATTCTACCCAGTATTCCTGGATTCCGCAAGCAGACACTGCATGTGACAGGAGAAATTATTCCTACTCAGTCCTGAATAGCAAAATAACCTGTGGAGAAGGGAACTCTTGAGAAATTACTTCATTTTCTGAATTAGTTGCAATTAGCATAGTTATGAACAAGAGGTGGGGGATATTACAGCAGAGAAATTCCTTATGTTAAAAGATCAGAGAGACTATATCTGACTATACTTTAAAAAAAAAAAAAAAAAGCACTCACGCACACTTGATGTTGGAGTTCCAGTGCCTGATAGCTTAAGTTCAAACCAGCATAACAATAAAAGTTATTTATATATACTCTCGAGGTCTAATTAGGCATAGTATTTCAAATATATGTGTATATTTCAAGCAGGATATTGTAATGTTTATGGAAATAGACACTTAACTTTGAATTGCTTTCCATTTACATATGCAGATTAGCTAAGCTTTTCACTGATAACAGATTGTAGAGGCCCAGCTATGATTGTTTATGGCAAAGCATAAGTAAATCTGCAAACAAATCTTTAAAAATGTAAAGGCTTTGATCAGCTCAGAACCTTTCAAATTTTGCAATGACTTGTGGGACTGGTGGACTCGGGATACTGGAAGCTTAATACAGAACTTTTTACCTCCGGTCCCAAATTTAAGTCAAGGCCATATCAATAATTAAGTCATTGTCTTCTGATAACTGATTTTATGGACTTTGTAAAATAAATCTGTAGACTCAGTCCTGTCCCTAGTGGATATCTTCCCATATAAACCCCCCCCCCAGGTATTAGCCCTGGCACTCACCACAGAAAGGCCAAGGATTGCATTGGCATCAAAACTCATGTCTGCTTTTGGCCATAGCAGTTTTCTCTCAAGAGCCTGGCTGAGAGATCATAACCTATTCTGTACTAGGACTGTTTACAACATTTGCTTAACACCAGTGGAACTCCAAAGGTGTTTTGTACTGCTGAGTCTGCAGGGTTAAATGACATGGTGGTAAAGTGAAACTACACTGGTGCTGGACAATAAGTGCAAACATTCCTAGTACATGTGTACCGATTGCGTAGGAGGTGTGGGATAAAACTCCATATATCTATCCTATCACTGTACAGAACACTTCAGTCCCCAGTGCTGCCAAGCTTGTACTTCTCACAAGCACAAAATTCACCTAAATGGAAAAAAGAAAATACATTTAAGGGTAAAAAATAGGAAAAGGAAAACTCACAGTAATAAGAGGGGCCAGGCCACAGGATGTCTTGGGACTCAATATACCAAAATGAATCTGCATATTCCAACTGATTGGCTGTATGTTCACTCCGTTCTCTTATGTCAGGGTAGATAATGAGAATAAACTCTTCTAATTTATGTTTGCATATTTTACTCTCTTCACAAAAACATAAAAGGAATAGATGAAGCAGGAACTTGAGAGATACTACAAAAAGATCATTCTGCAACAGAGCCATCACCAAGTTCAAATGGAGCTTGTTAGAGTTATATTAGAGTCAGTTTCTGTAAACAAAACAACGTATATGTTCTTGTCAATGTCTCAGGTATGTGCAAGAGATATGATTTTGGAATGAAAATATAAATATTGTATTAAGAGGGCTCACTTGTCCCAGATGGACAAAGCTTGCTTGGGAAGGAATTCTGCACCCATATCAGGGTCAGGAAGAGTCTGGAGTATACCACTCAAAACAAGATAGCAATACTTTTTCACCGTTTGCTTTCTTTTAATTTTGGACAAGGTCAGCTCAGCTTAAAATTTTCTAAACCTAGTATTGGCAGTGCAACCACTACTGCTATGGATGGAATTGTTACATAGAACCAATCTGGAAAACAAAACCAAAAACCTAATGGCCTGGAAAGATCCATATTGAAAATAGTTGCTAAAATGAATAGAGTAGTTTTCAAAACTTGGAAAACCATGCATTACGCTCTTATGCTGCAGTACATTCTGGGTGTAAAGCATTTCACAAAGATATTGGGCTTCCAAGTAAAGGTGCATATCACCTATTCCTACACTTTCCAGCAGGGATTCGGGTTGGTTTTTACGTAGCATGAAGCAAGCTACTTTTATTTATGCTGAAGACTGACAAAGTCAGATCAAATTCAAGCCATTGAATTTTCTCAATGAATCTAAAAGTTAGATCCCAAGGGTTTGGTTTCCCTTAATCACCGACTCTATTTTTCACTTTTCCAGAATACACTGTGCAGACTAGAAGCATCAGTTAATTTCATTTTTAAAAGAAACTCTTTCTGTCTCCTCTCATATTTTTACATGATTCTGCTAATTTCTCATATAGATATTAGTCAGTATTTGAATACATGAATGTTCAGGATAGTCTGCATTAGCAGTAGTTCAGTGAAAGATTAAAGGTTGACTTTTCCAACAAAACATCTGTTAGTGAAGAGTTATAACTTTTGTAATCAGTTTTAAAGACCTAGCTTGTGCCATAACTAAGTATTCTCTGAAAGAGAACTTGATTTCAGCAAATGTATCCATATTTATGAAGATATGCTGGGTGGCTTTGAAAAATGGGTGTTGATTAAGAGATTAGCATGTATCACTAATGGTAGAGTAGTTATCTGATGAGGAGATACAAGTGATTCTTCAACTGCTAGCTAGCTTGATTTACAAACAAGATTAGAAGTATATCCAATACTGTAGATCCTTATCTCAGAAGAAACAAGTAATGATAGAACTGACAGGAAAATTAGCAACACAAAATACATGGGCTTTTTTCTTTATTGACAAAAAATTGTATTTATTCAGGCTTATTCTTCTATACAAAGGCCTTGTGAAGCTGTCCCGTTCCCTAAATGTTTGGGTAAAGGCAGGATAAGCAATAGTCTCAACTAAATCTCCTTCAAGGTCTTGTGTTCATTTTAATAGAATGCTGTCTTCCTCACCACATCAAAATCAGTGGTGACCATTTTATTGCCAAGAGTATTCCTAGATTGTCTTTACACAATATTTTGCCTGACATTAGTGTCATTCAAATTCAGTGCATACACAACACTGACACTGCAGTATACACTCCTTTGCATGTCCATCTGAAGAGGGTGAGAGGATGGCAGTCTGATACAGTTTGCTGCATCCCTCAATTATTTACCTAGGTAACTATTAAGACCACAGTATCGAAAATACTTCTCCTCCTTATTCTGCTCTTCGGTTCTGAGACTGAATGCACATGCACCCACACGCCCTGTCCCTTTTCCCGTTTCTGTTCTACCTTCCTTCCTAGCTTTTGTGCACACCGGGGCATGACATAAAATTAATTGAAATCAATGGGAATCTTTCAGTTAAGTTCTATGGGCTTTGGCTCAGGACTTGGAAGAGATCTTCACTTTTGCCATCCACATCTACTCAACAATGGCTTTACTGGCCACTCACACATTCTGACTTCTTGTTTCTGCCACAATTTCAGTATCATGTTGTATATGAGATTCCTTACTTAGCTGCTTCCTGGTGTGACACAGAGGCATCTAGCAGCAGTAGAAAGCTGGGTAAACCTATTGCACTTCCTGGAGACCCCATTTTCCATCAGCCAGGGATGGCTCCGCCTTGCCACAATGCATCCAACAGGAGACTAACCAATATTCAGATGGCATCCACCTGTGGGTGACAGTAGCTCCTTTCCAAGATGTCAATATCTGGAAATACTATGAAAACTTAATCAAGGAAGCTAGTAAATATCAAACAGATATAAAACTTAATATGCATATGTGGTATAATACACTTTATTCACAGAGACACAAGTGCTTTAGTTCTGTCCTTCTATCTCTGTCATCATCACTTTCTTTTTAGTAGGACTGTTGATTAATTGCAGTTAACTCACACAATTAACTCAAAAAATTAATCATGATTAAATTTATTAATTGCAGTTAATCCCAGTTTTAATCACATTGTTAAACAGCATACCAATTGGAATGTATTAAATATTTTGGATGTTTTTTCTACATTTCATATATAATGTGTTCTGTGTTGCAACTGAAATCAAAGTGTATATTTTTATTGCAAATATTTGCACTGTAAAATTGATAAACAAAATAAATAGTATTTTTCAATTCACCTCATACAAGTACTGTAGTGCAATCTTTGATGTGAAAGTGCAACTTACAAATGTTGGGGGTTTTCTTGTTACATAAACACACACAAAAACAAAGCAACCTAAAACTTCAGTCCACTCAGTCCTACTTCTTGTTCAGCCAAATGCGAAGAGAAATAAGTTTGTTTACATTTACAGGAGATAATGCTGTCCTCTTCTTATTTACAATGTTACCAGAAAGTGAGAGCAGGCATTTGCATGGCACTTTTGTAGCCGATATTGCAAGTTATTTGTGCCAGATATGCTAGACACTTGTATGTCCCTTCATGTTTGGTCACCATTCCAGAGAACATGCTTCCATGCTGATGACGCTGGTTAATTAAATTTGTGACTGAATTCCTTGGGGGGAGAATTGTATGTCCCCTGCTCTGTTTTACCTACATTCTGTCATATATTTTGTGTTATAGCTGTCTCAGATGATGATTCAGCACGTTGTTCATTTTAAGAACACTTTCACTGCAGATTTAGCAAAATGCAAAGAAGGTACCTGTCATAGTATAATTCCCAAATCTGGACCTTAGCTTCCAAAATATGGGTACTAGCATGAATTCCCCTAAGCTTAATTAACAGCTTAGATCTGATAGGCTGCCACCAATCAGGATTCTGAGTACCTGATAAACTCTGGTCTCCCCAAACCTTCCCTGGGGACCCCAAGACCCAAATTCCTTGAGTCTCACAACAAAGGGAAATAAACCATTCCCTCCCTCCTCTTTACCTCCTCCCAGCTCTTTCCTGCCTTGGGTACACTAGGAGACCACCGTGATTCAATTCCTTGAATCACCGCGCGAGAGGAATGTTACCTTCCCCCTCCCTTCTTCCCCGGAGAGAGATACAGAGATAAACACAGATAGCAGGTTTTTCTTCCCTCCTCCCTTTCCTTTCTCCCACCAATTCCCTGGTGAGTGCAGACTCCCTTCCCTGGAGTCTTACAATAGATAACCAAAAAATCAATTAGAGTCTAAAAAAAAAAAGGAAAACTTTAATAAAGAAGGAAAAACATAAAAAATTATCTCTGTAATCAAGATGGTAAATATACAGGGTTTTTTAGCTTATAGACAATAGAAAGAAAGCTTTCTCCAGCAGAAATACAATTTAAAGTACTTTCACCCAAATACACATTAAAACTCTACCAGCCAGATACACAGTTGCAAATACAGAAAAACAATTTAAAAGACTAAACTGTCTTTCTACTTTTGTACTTACAAAATTGGAACAGAAGATTAGAGAGCCTGTAGGTATGTGTGGTCACTCTCAGAGCCTGGAGAGAACAAAGCAAAACCCAAAACCCACAAACAAGGGCTTCCCTCCACTTAGATTTGAAAGTATCTTGTTTCCTGATTGGTCCTCTGGTCAGGTGTTTGGGTCCCTGTTTGTTAACCCTTTACAGGTAAAAGAGACATTAACCCTTAACTATCTGTTTATGACAGTACCAATGTGAGATTTTTAAAGATAGCTGCAATACTGGACCCAAGGTTTAAGAATCTGAAGTGCCTTCCAAAATCTAACTGGGACAAGGGGTGGAGCATGCTTTCAGAAGTCCTAAAAGAGCAATACTCTGATGCAGAAACTAGAGAACACAAACCACCAAAAAAGAAAATCAACCTTCTTCTGGTGGCATTTGACTCAGATAATGAAAATGAACATGCGTCAGTCCATACTGCTTTGGATTCTTATCAAGCTGAACCTGTCATCAGCATGTATGCATGTGCCCTGGAATGTGGTTGAAGAATGAAGGGACAGATGAATCTTTAGCACATCTGGCACATAAATATCTTGTGACACGGTGAAATTGTAAATAAGAAGAGGACAGCATTATCTCCTGTAAATGTAAACAAACTTATTTCTCTTAGCGATTGGCTGAACAAGAAGTAGGACTGAGTGGACTTGTAGGTGCTAAAATTAACATTTTTATTTTTGAATGCAGTTTTTTTTAACATAATTCTATATGTATAAGTTCAGCTTTCATGATAAAGAGATTGAAGTACTGTACCTGTATTAGGTGAATTGCAAAATACTACTTTTTTTTTTACAGTGCAAATACTTGTAATCAAAAATAAAATGGACACTGTACACTTTGTATTCTGTCTTGTAATTTAAATTAATATATTTGAACATTTTTGAAACATCGAAAAATATTTAAATAAATGTATTCTGTTATTGTTTAACAGTGTGATTAATAGCGATGAATTTTTTTAATAGCTTGACAGCCCTGGATTGTTTATTCTCTTGACAGTCCTAGTCTTTGATATGTCAGCAGTGTTAGTGATGTGTTTGATTTAGGTTATAAATCATGAGCCATCAAACAGTCAAGTTCAACTTTTTTTGTTGTTGTTTGTTGTTTTGTTGGTGGTGGTTTTTTTTTTAAATCAAATTTCTGTAACTAAAGATAAATCAGAACAAATACAGAAAGGAGACACTTGCCAATCCAGGGTCCTGGCATGCATCTCAGATTGATTTTAATTGATCATAATGTTATGGGCTTTAACATATTGCTTGCTCCTTTCTACAGTTGTGGTTAGCTAGACACTGATCACTATCCAAACACTGTCAAATATCAAACTTTCAATTAACACTCAAGATTAAGTCATAGGTTAATGAACCCTAATTTTACAACTTGATGCTCTTACAATGGATGTTTTGGCGTACTTATCAACAAAGGTAGTAATAGGTCCATTGGTTAGTTGTGAAACACATCTCAACCAATCATTTCATTTTCCGCTTTACAGTAGAATATATTTGTATTTAATAATAATATGTTAATATCACGTTTTGTGGTTAACATTTCCTGTACATCTGCAGATGAATTCGATTCCCAGTTAAACTCTTTTTTTCCTTTTTTGTGGTTTTGGTTACAATTTCAGAACTTGTTGTTCAAGTGCTGTAGCCATCCAGACACACACGTTAATGTTGTACTGCTTGAAATGGGACCACATCATTGGGCATCAGGGGACTAGTGCGTGCCAGCAAGGTCCACACAGGTATGTCAGTGCATGACATACAAGTGCAGAATAACATTTATACCCCTCTGATGTAGACCGTGTAGACGAATGCAAAGTCTTTCACCAAGAGCTTGCTTTAGGGCATAACCAGACATAATGACTTATGCTGGTAGTACTCGTTTGATTTTATTGGGACTACTCGTGTGAGACAGAACTCTCATGCAAGTGTATTTTGCTGAACATAGGCAAAGATGAAAAAGGACATTATTACCACCTGTTTGACTATTCCTGTCTGTTTGAATGTTAAGTGTGAATTAAGTTGACCTTGGCTTTGTAATTGTTTCATTCCTCGCCCCCCCGAAGTTTTCCCCCTTCTACAGCATAAGTGGTGTAATTTAATATGTGACGCTGCATTGTTGCCTTAAAAGCAGCCTAAGTAGAACTCAAGAAAAGTTCATTTGTACTATCTAATGGGGAGATTCACTAGTAGCCTAATAGTTTATTTTTTTTCTTACAGAATACAGAATATTGGAGTAGAACTGAATTCAGCCCTTAGTATTTGTATGGGGTAAAAACATACAAAGTGAATCTAGACATGTTATCTCATCCATCAGTTGAATTCACAATTCTTTAGATACTAGAAAATTCAGTAAATTCTAGTGTAGGTTGGAGAATAGAATCCAATGATAATTTTATAATATTCTCTGAGAATCATACAGACCTAATGACTAGGAGATTAACTAGGAAATGTTAATGCTTAATTAACTCTGTGTAGGAAGTATTTAAATCATGTACTGACTATCGTAAAGTAATCTAATGGTGTGATTATGTAATCACTAATTATAAAAACAGAACTGTAATAGATGGACCTAGCATCTGTGCTATTCTAGGAAATTGACTGCGACACACATCCACAGGATATTGGCAAATGATTCCATGCTCAGTGCCCCAGAGAAATCTTCACCATCCCCATGTGCACCACCTCCATGGTTATATGGCTGATGGTGTAAGATTATCCCAAGTAGTCGTACTGAATAGTCACTAGACACCCCCTTGGATATCCTTAACAGAATATTTCTTTTAACAGAGAAAAGAGAGTCCCGAAAGTGAGACATCTAGACAGCAGTCTAACCAGTGCCAGGCAAGCTTCTAACTAGAAACTTTCCAGTTAAGTTTAAATACAAAGGGGAGCTATGGCACTAGTTGCAACAATATATCCTCTTTGGTCCACAGGTAACTTATAGTCAGTAAAAAAACATTAGCTGGTAACAAATACACTATTTAGTTACTGAACTGAAATATACAGATACACTGTGCATATATCTTATGTTCTATGCTTGTCAACAATACACTGGTCATTGCAATGGTTGAGGACAGAACACTGTAGCCTCCTTCAGCCTTCAGTATGTGCTCAGGCCTTTACCTGTTTCTCTCCCTGCCTCCACAGAGGGTCAGAATAAAATATTGCTCTGAGGCACCTGTCTCTAATTGTTCCTATTTAATAATGCCCAAGATGATCATTTTCCAAATGTCATCAATAAAAGTAGATTTTGTTAACAGATGAGCAAAATAATGAGAAAATCCTGAAACATAAGGTTAAATCACAATCTCAAAACTTTGTAGTATAAGCCTCTACTTTACATAGTATAGTTGGAAAATACCTCAAAAGTCTCATCTAGCCAAATAAAGGACTAAGTTTCTGTCTGTACTCTCTAATTTACAGCTGCTTCCCCCTGGCTGTCAATTGAGTACAAAACACTAAAACCACACTGCCTCCCACTCCTGGCATGGCTATATACTGCATGTTAAAAGTGAATGGTGCCACTAAATTGCTCCTGCACTTGGGAAATTCTCCCCTCCAGATACTGTGTCCCATTATGGCTGCAGCAACATATAGTTTCTGGAGAGTGGGCCAGAAACTCGCCAATGATCTCTCTCTCAGCCAAAAAGCACTTCTAACAAGGAATGCATCTCCCTCCTGGATCAGGCATGCTTTTACTGATACCTTTGTCTGGCTTTTGCTGAACTGCAATGCTTCCTGACTGCAACCTACATGGATCTTTCATTGTTACACAACATTACATTGACCTACGTGATTGTGGCTTTGAATAGATTTCACTTTGTTTCTGCTTGGTTAGTGTTTACCGTTTTTTGAACTAAGTGCTAGTCAAAGTTCAGGGCCCAGTTGGGAATAGAAATTGATAATAGAGTCTGGTGTTTTCTTTGATGCAGTTTTGTTTATTTACAAGGAATGTATAAAATCCTGCTTCTTTGAATGCAGGAGAAACCAAAAACAGGGGCTAGCCTCCTGACTTACAACCCCAAGCCTTTTTAGCCAGCACAAGACTCAAGAGCTGTCACTATAGCTTCTTCCAGGGCTATATTGTGCTTACAGGCTTCTGCTTGGATTTCTTCAGGCTGTCTCTATCATTCTCTCATTCGGTATTCTCCTCCCTCCCCTTCCAACACACACATTCCAAAGCCCCTCTGCCCACACAGTCCAAAACTCCTGGGCAAATTAATATAACCCTTTTGTTTTAGGTGGGGCTTTGTGATAAACGTATCATTAGTTTATTTTAATTGAAGAGTATTCACATCCATCAATCCCATTGAGGTTGTAACCCAGCTCATAACATTTGGATCACAGATGGAGAAATCCCCATATGTATGTATGTATTTTTGTTTCACATGAGAGGTGCACATGCTGAAGTGATAGGTGAAATGGTCTGTACACGATATGTACAATTTGAGATCTTTTAGTTCAGTCTTACTTCAGAGATAAAATACTCCGATGACTTAATGCTAAATAGCAACCTTAAAAAAAAAAGACAAAAAAGATCACACTCTTGTCTTTGAAGAGACGTCTGTGTGATCTTTACTCTTTAGAATGGATCTTAACCTTGATTTTACATTTCATTGGAAAGACTGAAGCTTGCTATGGGGCATTGCTTCCATAATGACTCAGAGAAAAAAGCACCTCCTACTGAGGTCTGGTCTACACTTAAAAGTGTACCAGAATAGCTATGTTCTTAGAAGTGTCAAATCTTGCTCGCTCGCTCGCTCTCACTCACATTCTTAAAAGCCCGAGTCTAGATCTAGTTATACCACCTAAAATGTCGGTTTGCCAGCAAAGCCCAGCAAGCCCTTTCTAGTGTAAATTTGGCCTGCAATCTGAATTAATAACACAATTTGCTGCAGCACCTGGATTTCTCTAGAGGTGGCCCATGAACACACTGATTTGACCTATTGCCTCTTAGCACGTGTCAAGTTAAGACAAATAGTTACTGCATGGCAAGCTGGAATTTAAAGGTACAGCACTCCCAGGAGCTATCCACTAAGCCATCAGATGGATCCTGCTGCTGAACACTAAAAGTTCGTTCATGCACTTTGCCTTACATTTCATTTCAAATAGCAGTAGGTCAAAGCGCACTGGGGAACTTTTAGTGTTCAGCAGCAGGGTCCACACAGACAGTTAGTGTGAGGCTGGAGTGCTGTAGATTTGCCAATTTGCCACACCTCAATTATAAACTCTAAATTATAGCAGTGATTAGAATTTTTTTGACAAAACATTTTGTCATTGGAAAATACTGATACATTTTCATGAATCTGTTTCAGTGAAAATTCCTCAGGTCCAGGATGGACTTTTAGAGTAGGAGGAGAGATAGGACCCGCTAATCCCACACCCTGAATAGTCAATAGCTCAGTGGTTTAAGCACTCACGTGGACTCTAACAAACCCAGGGTCACATCCTTGCTCCTCCTGATTTGGAACAGGGACTTGAACCTGCATATCACATGAGTGCCCTGTTTTGAGGCTGTAGAGTCCTTCTTTCTCACTTTCTCCTGTTCGAGCTGTTTCCCTTTGTATAAATCAAATATTCAGTGAGCTAAAAAGAGCAAGCTAATTCTATAGCCTAGTGGCTAAGGCTCTCACCTAACATATGGGGGACTGAAATTTAAAGCTATGCTGGGAGGAGGGGTGTCTCCATTTTTTGCAAAAAAAAAAAAAAGAAATTAAAGGTCTCATTTTCATTCCAAGCAGAACAAAAATGAATGTTTAAAATCTTGACATTTTTCACAAAATAGAATTCTTGTTTTCTGGCCATCTCTATTGTTAATGTGCAGTAACTAGCAGCAAAATAATCTAAAGTATATTGCAACACACTGGCTTGGGGCAGTCTTCCAGAACACTGGATATTTTTTTCCTAATGTGTTTCTCCACTCTATCCTCGTTTTACAAATAATCAGCAAAATAGATCTGTGTTCTTTCAAATCCCTGTACAAGTCAGTCGTCTCTTCAAACATATGGTCTGTTTACCTTCCCAAAGACCAAACACTTTCTTAATACTGAAAACTAAAGACCTGTCCTATATCCTCCTCTATTCCAGTGTCCCGGACCCAGAAATTCATTATAGTCTCATTGTGCATTTAGATTCCCCACTGGTACTTGAGAGCAAAAGGCCAATATACTAAAGAGGCTACATTAGACTGTTTAGGCACCATGTTATAGTAGTTCATATAATTTTTTTTAATCAGAGAAAAATAACTGACCTTGTTGAGACTTGAACCGAGGATTCCCAGCTTCTATCCAGACACAAGAACATTTTAAAAGCAAATGTGTCGTGCTCAGTGCTAGAGAAGGAGAGACTCAAATTTTCCTTGCCATTGCTAAACAATCATCAGTAACTACTTTTGCCCAAAGAGAATTCTGTTTCAAAAGAGAACTTCATTCTCATTTGAAATATTCAGTATCCACTTTATGATCACACAACTCATCTTACAGGGGAAGAGGAGAGGCAAAACACAGCCGTGTTTTATTTGTCAGAATACTTTCTGACATTTTCTGATACAGTACCAGCAGTCATAGGGAAAACAATGAAAAATGCTAGTATGTCATAAATGTGCTTAAACATCCCACTGTTATAGGGACAACTATAATCGGGTGAATGAAATAACAGGTGGAAAGAAATAGCTGTAGAAGTACTGTGAAATGGCTTTAAATTGCACAATGTATGTTCTATGTAGTTTACTTTTGCCCCAGGTTGGGTATTTACTTGAAGAGATGGCCAAGAAATGAAAATCCTTTCCTGTGAAAAATTCTGCATTTTTTGAGGAGAAAAAAAGTCCCCAAATGGCACAAAATGGCAAAACCACAACATTTAATTGTGGGAAGGGATTTCAAGAACAATTCCAGTTTTGGAAACCAAAAAGGGATTTTTTGGCTTCCTGGCAAACCGGTTGCCAGAGAAGCAGAGTCTGTCCATTCACCCTTCCCACAGTTGCTGCAGACAGAGAGCCGAGCCACTCGGAATCACTTCCTTTCTCCCCACCCCCAGCTCTGCGGGCCAGAGCAGCAGAGAGTCTGGGCATTCAGCCTCCCTGCCTCCTCCCCAGCTCTGGGACCAGAAAGCCAAGTGCTCAGTACCTCAGAGCCCTCCGAGCAGGCAAACTGGGAGCCATTATTTTGATTTTCATGACAGAAAATTGACTTTTCCGTTTTGGAAAAAAAAATCCCATGGGAAACATCAGGTTTTGTGAAAAGAGCATTCCAACAAGAAATATCCAGCCAGCTCTCTTTACCAGTTCTTAAGATAGTTGCCCCCCTCTTTCTAAAAAATAAAGGGTCAAATTATGCTCTCAGTAAAACCAGTGAAAAAACAACATAACTCCATTTACCTCAGTGGATTTATTCTGGGTTTGGACTTGTGTGATTGAGTAGAATTTGATCTATAGCATTTAAAGTGACTTTATTTTTCTCTGTCCCACAATTATAAATATAATGGGCCACAGACGTGGGTCTACACTGATATAAAGCAGCTAAG
This sequence comes from Gopherus flavomarginatus, assembly GCF_025201925.1. Taxonomy (NCBI): domain Eukaryota; kingdom Metazoa; phylum Chordata; order Testudines; family Testudinidae; genus Gopherus; species Gopherus flavomarginatus. The sequence goes on from NC_066626.1 coordinate 28,254,773, forward strand.
GTTCTGGATTGCTAAGTCTATAAAGCAAAGCCATAATATACCTCCACTGTCTTTCTTCATGATATCTGGCTGCACTTGAACTTTTTCCTTCCTACAATATATGATAACATTACTTGCAGGCATCCTAATTGGAAATAAACAAATAAATCCACTTCTCATTGGTGCTTCTAATAATTTTAATTGGTAGAGCAAGTTCTTCTAATCTGAATTTACCTGGTCTGAAAGCAATTGTATTCATCCCCAGCACCGAAAGTCAGTAAGACAGTGTGTATTCAGATGTTAGAAATTTACAAAATATAGTCATTGTTCATCCATCTTGTGCAAAACAATGACAAAAAAGAGAGTTCTGCTACAGTTGTTGATGATAAGTTTAGCACATACATGCTGTTATTTTCCAAACTGTCAGTATAAATACATTTATATTAGTACCAATTCTTCCACACAGATCACATTCTAAATATATCCCTTTTATCAGGATTTAGACTTACAGTATATTTCTTCTTTTATATAAATTCACTTCAGTATATAATTCACTAGCTAATCAAATTTTTGAAAGTACATTTCTCTCCACTGTTCATATACTTCCTTTCATGATGTAACTAAAATGAAATAACATTGCCGAGTACTTATTTAAATTTTGTACATCCCACACAGGCATCTACCCCATGAAACTCTACCCACGATTCTGACAGTCATTCTGACAACACAGTCAGTCAAATGTTACCCAGTGACTGTTTCTTAGGTAACCAAAACACAGCTCCAGAAATGGATTGCATAATATGGAAATAAACCCCAAATTAACATGAAGAGAAAATTACAGCATGTTCATGATTTTCCCTGGAATTTGAAGTCTTAAAATCTTCTAAAGGTGCAGTATCAGCATGAAGCTATACTGGAGTATGACCCATGTGCAGAATGTCAGGTGTCTAATGTACTTGTTTCTTGGTAGGAGTGAAATTCACTCCTGGCTTTGCATCATTAATTCTCACTTGAGTCCTCAAAATGGGGCTTACATGGTTTTGGATGCATAGGCCTTGTGCTGATGCTTACACTGGAGTGTATTTCACCCTAGGGAACTGGGAACAGACTACATATCTCTCCAAGTTTTATTTTTCCTTGTTGGATATGTTGCCTCTTCTCATGAGATCACTAACAAGACAAAAACAGTATGAGAAAACCACCACTATGTTGGTGTAGAATTTCAAATGTGGGTTTTTTGCTTTTTTTAATGGTCTGATCTAAAGTCTGCTGGACCTACCAGTCTAGGTTTGAAAACTCTCCTGGGATGTTAGGAGGGTGGAAGAAGGTGCAGCCCTACAATGTTCCTGTGGCGACTGCTAGACATGGGAATAAAAACAAAGCAGTTTTAATTTTGTCAGGATAAAGTCTACCTTTAACATCTGCAGGGATATCCACTTATCATACTATCATAGTATTACAGTACAGTACTACAGTCCACATACAAAAACGCAGTTTGCATAAAGAGGATCAGATGCTTTTGTTTGTGATTTAATAAAAAGGAAAAACAAGATGGGGGAAATACAAATTTTATATGTTGAGGTTTGAATTAATGAATATACTTAGTTTGCTAGCATTACAGATGTTGTACATCTGTAGAGTTTTATGGAATATGTTTGTAGTTCTATTAAGTAAGGAAATGTATATACGCTCCTGGGTGTGTGAAAGAAATAACCGTAGAAAAGTCAGCATGGAAAAAGAGCTTTAACAGGCTGTCATAAACAGATAGCTAAGGGTTAATGTCTCTTTCACCTGAAGCACCTGACCAGAGGACCAATCAAGAAACAGGATTTTTTCAACTCTGGGTGGAGGGTTTTTTGTGTGTGAGTCTTTTGTTCTTGGTCTTCTGCCTGAATCTCTCTCAGCTAGAGAAGGATTTTTTCTATTTCCTGCTTTCTAATCTTCTGTTTCCAAGTTGTGAGTACAAAGTTGGTGTTTTGTTTTGTATTTACATGTCTATAGTTGCTGGAGTGCTTTAAATTGTATTCTTTTGAATAAGGCTGTTTATTCAATATTTCTTTTAAGCAATTGACCCTGTATTTGTCACCTTAATACAGAGAGACCATTTGTATGTATTTTTCTTTCTTTTTTATATAAAGCTTTCTTTTAAGACCTGTTGGAGTTTTTCTTTAGTGAGGGACTTCAGAGAAATTGAGTCTGTACTCACCAGGGAATTGGTGGGAGGAAGAAGTCAGAGGAAAACCTGTGTGTGTTAGGTGTACTAGCCTGACTTTGCATTCCCTCTGGGTGAGGGGGGAAGAGAGATTGACTCTCGGTAATTCTGTTCTCCAGGCTGGGAACGGGGAGGGTGGAATCCCTCTGTTTAGATTCACGGAGGTTGCTTCTGTGTATCTCTCCAGGAACACCTGGGGGGTGGGAAGGGAAAAGGTTTATTTCCCTTTGTTGTGAGACTCAAGGGATTTGGGTCTTGGGGTCCCCAGGGAAGGTTTTTGGGGGGACCAGAGTGCCCCAAAACACTCTAATTTTTTGGGTGGTGGCAGCAGTACCAGGTCCAAGCTGGTAACTAAGCTTGGAGGTTTTCATGCTAACCCCCATATTTTGGACGCTAAGGTCCAAATCTGGGACTAAGTTATGACATGGTGGCAGCGTTTATGGGAAAGATAGAATCTAGAAACCAGTAGGAATATTATATTTTTCTTTTCTCTGCTAGGGGCTTTTTAGCAGAGAGGGTTTGGTTTTCAAAAGGAACCAGAGAGAATTTTTTTTTCTGCTCTCTCTGGCAGCTGTGGCTTGCATATTAAGCAAGCAACCATTAAGAGACTGTTAAGGGTCTTTTGTCACACAATAGGTCTCCCATTAGGAGGCAAATACCAGCACTATATACATGCAAATAAAGTGGTTTTTCCAGTTTACTTTACATTGAAAAGACTAGCTAAAGAAAGAAAGGGAAAAAGGCACTGTTGCTAGGCAGACACCAGGAGGCAACAGAGCCTGCAGTTCAGACAACAAACACCAGAGGGCACCACAACACAAGAAAACAGGAACCATGCCTTCCAATACAAAAATGGAGGCCGAAGTACAAATCAAAGAAGCTGAACACAGGCGACAACTGGAAAAAAGACAAAAAGAGGTGGAGCTGAAAGAAAAGGAAGAAAGCATCAAACTGGCAGCCTACAAAAGAGAACAAGCAGCCAAAGAGGCAGCCCACAAAAGGAAACTAGAAGAAGAACAGGTGGCACACAGAAGGAAACAAGAAGAAGAAGAGGCAGCCCACAAAAGACAGATAGAACTCCAGAGGGAGGCACACCACCAGACCCTGGAATTAGAAAAGGCTAAGCAACAGGCTCCAGCCAATCCTAACAACCCTTCGCCAATTATGATTCCACAGCACAGGAAATTTCCCACCTACAAGGCAGGTGATGACACCGAGGCCATTATGGAAAATTTTGAAAGAGCCTGTCTTGGGTACCGCATCCCTGAAGACCAGTACATGGTTGAATTGAGGCCACAGTTCAGTGGACCTTTAGCAGAGGTGGCAGCTGAAATGCCTAAGGAGAACATGAACGACTATAAACTTTTTCAAACCAAGGCCAGATACAGAATGGGGATAACCCCGGATCATGCCTGTCGGCGTTTCAGAACCCAAAAGTGGAAACCAGATGTGTCATTTCCCAAATATGCCTACTACGTTGGGAAAAATTATGAGGCCTGGATATCAGGACACAATGTTAAAACCTTGGAAGATATACACCTCCTCATACAAATGGAGCAGTTCTTGGATGGTGTTCCTGAGGACATCACACGGTACATACAAGATGGAAAACCCAAAAATCTCGCTGAGGCAGGGGAGATTGGAGCCAGATGGATGGAAGTGGCAGAAAGCAAGAAAGCTACGGTCAAGGGGAACGAATACCCCAGGGGGCACACCGACCATAAACCCTACAACCAAGGACAGCCAAAGACCCCACATACCACCCAAGTAAAGCCACAGACGCCCTATTCTTCCACCTCACCAGTCTCCAGTAACTCACCTCGGCCCAGTGACCCATCAGATGGAAGATGCTTTAAGTGTAATGAACTGGGACATATCAAGGCCAACTGTCCAAAGAACGCTATCCGAGTGCAATTCATTACATCACCATCACCCAAAAGATCCCCAGGCCCAGATGCCTCTCAAATACCCTTGGAGCGGAGGGAAAATTTGAGAGTGGGCGGAAAGAAAGTTACTGCATGGAGAGACACGGGGGCACAAGTGTCAGCTATCCACCAATCCTTCGTTGACCCCAAATTCATCAACCCAAAGGCCAAAGTGACAATTTACCCCTTCATGTCACAAGCTGTAGACTTGCCTACAGCTGAACTGCCAGTCCAGTACTGTGGACTTTTGCAGTCTATGACAATTATCCTATCCCCATGCTACTGGGAAGACTTCGCCAACCAGGTGAAGCGGGCCAAGAGAGTGGGAATGGTTACACGTAACCAAACCAGGCAAGCTTCCAGACCCATTCCTGTTCCTGAGCCGTCCACAGATGCCCCGTCAGAGACCCAGACAGAGGTAGTGGACCCGGATTCCATGCCAACCACTGAAACAGCCACAGCACCTCCAGTCCCCAGCCCGGAACTGGAACAGCAACCAGCACCAGCAAGTGCAACCACATCTTCAAACTCAACGCCAGAGGGCGCCAGCGAGCCAGAACTGGCAGAAGCAACAGACAGCCATACCCAAAAGGCTCAGCCCGAGCCTGAAATACCCTCAGGTGCACCAGCGGAGAGCGGTTCACCGGCAACGGAAACAACCCCATCACCTACATCGGTTCCAGAGGGACCAAGCCCAAGTCCACAGTCTGAGGAAGAACTGGTGACCTCAGCCTCAAGGGAACAGTTCCAGACTGACCAGAAAGCAGATGACAGTCTTCAGAAAGCTTGGGCGGCGGCACGGAGCACCCCACCGCCTCTCAGATCTTCTAATCGATCCTGGTTGGTTATAGACCAAGGACTTTTATACAAGGAGATTCTTTCTGGTGGACACCGGGAAGAATGGCAGCCGCAAAAACAGTTGGTGGTTCCAACTAAGTACCGGGGGAAGCTCTTAAGCTTAGCCCATGATCATCCCAGTGGCCATGCTGGGGTGAACAGAACCAAGGACCGGTTGGGGAAGTCCTTCCACTGGGAGGGGATGGGCAAGGGCGTTGCCAAGTATGTCCGGTCTTGTGAGGTATGCCAAAGAGTGGGAAAACCCCAAGACTAGGTCAAGGCCCCTCTCCAGCCACTCCCCATAATTGAGGTCCCATTTCAGCGAGTAGCTGTGGATATTCTGGGTCCTTTCCCAAAAAAGACACCCAGAGGAAAGCAGTACGTACTGACTTTAGTGGACTTTGCTACCCGATGGCCGGAAGCAGTAGCTCTAGGCAACACCAAGGCTAACACTGTGTGCCTGGCCCTAACAGACATCTTTGCCAGGGTAGGTTGGCCCTCCGACATCCTTACAGATTCAGGATCTAATTTCCTGGTAGGGACCATGGAAAAACTGTGGGAAACTCATGGGGTGAATCACTTGGTTGCCACCCCGTACCATCATCAAACCAATGGCCTGGTGGAAAGGTTTAATGGAACTTTGGGGGCCATGATACGTAAATTCATCAATGAATTCTCCAATAATTGGGACCTAGTGTTGCAGCAGTTGCTGTTTGCCTACAAGGCTGTACCACATCCCAGTTCAGGGTTTTCACCGTTTGAACTTGTGTATGGTCACGAGGTTAAGGGACCATTACAGTTGGTGAAGCAGCAATGGGAGGGGTTTACGCCTTCTCCAGGAACTAACATTCTGGACTTTGTAAGCAACCTACAAAGCACCCTCCGACACTCTTTAGCCCTTGCTAGAGAGAACCTAAAGGATGCTCAGGAAGAGCAAAAGGCCTGGTATGACAAACATACCAGAGAACGTTCCTTCAAGGTAGGAGACCAGGTTATGGTCTTGAAGGCGCAACAGGCCCATAAGATGGAAGCATCATGGGAAGGGCCATTCACGGTCCAAGAGCGCCTGGGAACTGTGAACTACCTCATAGCATTTCCCAATTCCTCACTAAAGCCTAGAGTGTACCATGTTAATTCTCTCAAGCCTTTCTATTCCAGAGACTTACAGGTTTGTCAGTTTACAGTCCAGGGAGATGATGCTGAGTGGCCTGATGGTGTCTACTACGAAGGGAAAAAAGCTGGTGGTGTGGAAGAGGTGAACCTCTCAACCACCCTGGAACGTCTGCAGCGGCGACAAATCAAGGAGCTGTGCACTAGCTTCGCCCCATTGTTCTCAGCCACCCCAGGACGGACTGAACGGGCATACCACTCCATTGACACAGGTAATGCTCACCCCATTAGAACCCCACCCTACCGGGTGTCTCCTCATGCCCAAGCTGCTATAGAACGGGAGATCCAGAACATGCTACAGATGGGTATAATCTGCTCATCTACCAGTGCATGGGCATCTCCAGTGGTTCTGGTACCCAAACCAGATGGGGAAATACGCTTTTGTGTGGACTACCGTAAGCTAAATGCGGTAATTCGTCCGGACAACTATCCAATGCCACGCACCGATGAGCTATTGGAGAAGTTGGGACGTGCCCAGTTCATCTCTACAATAGACTTAACCAAGGGGTACTGGCAAGTACCGCTAGATGAACCTGCCAAGGAGAGGTCAGCATTCGTCACTCATGCGGGGGTGTATGAATTTAATGTCCTTCCTTTCGGCCTTCAAAATGCACCCGCCACCTTCCAGAGGCTGGTAGATGGTCTACTAGCAGGACTGGGAGAATATGCAGTTGCCTACCTCGATGATGTGGCCATTTTTTCAGACTCCTGGCCTGAACACCTACTACACCTGGAAAAGGTCTTTGAGCACATCAGGCAGGCCGGACTAACTGTTAAGGCCAAAAAGTGTCAAATAGGCCAAAACAGAGTGACTTACCTGGGGCACCAGATGGGTCGAGGAACCATAAACCCACTACAGGCCAAGGTGGATGCTATCCAAAAGTGGCCTGTCCCAAGGTCAAAGAAACAGGTCCAATCCTTAGGCTTGGCCGGGTACTACCACACTACAGCCAAATCTCTGCCCCACTGACCGACCTGACCAAAAAGACCCAGCCAAATGCAGTTAAGTGGACTGATGAGTGTCAAAAGGCCTTTACCCAACTTAAGGCGATGCTCATGTCTGACCCTGTACTCAGGGCCCCGGATTTTGACAAGCCATTCCTAGTAACCACGGATGCATCTGAGCGTGGTATAGGAGCAGTGCTCATGCAGGAAGCAACAGATCACAACTTCCATCCTGTCATGTTTCTCAGCAAGAAACTGTCTGAGAGGGAAAATCACTGGTCAGTCAGTGAAAAGGAATGCTACGCCATTGTGTACGCCCTGGAAAAGCTACGCCCATATGTTTGGGGACGGCGGTTCCAGCTACAAACTGACCATGCTGCCCTAAAGTGGCTTCATACGGCCAAGGGGAACAACAAGAAATTTCTTCGTTGGAGTTTAGCTGTCCAAGATTTTGATTTTGAAATTCAGCACATCTCAGGAGCTTCTAACAAAGTAGCTGATGCACTCTCCCGTGAGAGTTTCCCAGAATTCAAAGTAGTTAAAAAGTGTTCTTAAAATGTAGACGTCTGTTAGTTATCTACTTAGTGGTATATGTAAAGGTGCATGTGTTGTATTAATCTGTTTATTTTAAAGTTCTAGAAGGAAATCACCGCCAGTGAGCTTCTCCACTGTCTGCAATTTGGGGGGCGTGTCATAAACAGATAGCTAAGGGTTAATGTGTCTTTCATCTGAAGCACCTGACCAGAGGACCAATCAAGAAACAGGATTTTTTCAACTCTGGGTGGAGGGTTTTTTGTGTGTGAGTCTTTTGTTCTTGGTCTTCTGCCTGAATCTCTCTCAGCTAGAGAAGGATTTTTTCTATTTCCTGCTTTCTAATCTTCTGTTTCCAAGTTGTGAGTACAAAGTTGGTGTTTTGTTTTGTATTTACATGTCTATAGTTGCTGGAGTGCTTTAAATTGTATTCTTTTGAATAAGGCTGTTTATTCAATATTTCTTTTAAGCAATTGACCCTGTATTTGTCACCTTAATACAGAGAGACCATTTGTATGTATTTTTCTTTCTTTTTTATATAAAGCTTTCTTTTAAGACCTGTTGGAGTTTTTCTTTAGTGAGGGACTTCAGGGAAATTGAGTCTGTACTCACCAGGGAATTGGTGGGAGGAAGAAGTCAGAGGAAAACCTGTGTGTGTTAGGTGTACTAGCCTGACTTTGCATTCCCTCTGGGTGAGGGGGGAAGAGAGATTGACTCTCGGTAATTCTGTTCTCCAGGCTGGGAACGGGGAGGGTGGAATCCCTCTGTTTAGATTCACGGAGGTTGCTTCTGTGTATCTCTCCAGGAACACCTGGGGGGTGGGAAGGGAAAAGGTTTATTTCCCTTTGTTGTGAGACTCAAGGGATTTGGGTCTTGGGGTCCCCAGGGAAGGTTTTTCAGGGGGACCAGAGTGCCCCAAAACACTCTAATTTTTTGGGTGGTGGCAGCAGTACCAGGTCCAAGCTGGTAACTAAGCTTGGAGGTTTTCATGCTAACCCCCATATTTTGGACGCTAAGGTCCAAATCTGGGACTAAGTTATGACACAGGCATAAAAAGACATCCACCTGTTGCTTAGGCTTTATAGGTTCATTGCTTCTATCTTATTCTCCTAAAACAGGAAAATTGCACTTTACTTTCCCTCATCTCACCTAAATAACCACAAACAGCTTTTATTCCGATTGCCTGTGTCTTATGCAGCCAAAATTGATTTCCTACATTTTGGGGGTGCTATTTTCCCCCTGAAAATTGTGCTTGCCTGTATTTTTATTTTCTATGTTGGATGTTTAATTTTTTTAATGAGTTCAGTATTTCTTGAACTATTCTAAGAGCATACAGCTTAACTTATTTCCAAATTGAAGCACTTATAACAAAAATATTAAAGCACTCCAACAATTGCAAATTGCTCTTGGCTGTGCAAATTGATTTGAAATTATTGAAGTGCTCCAAACCTTTTATAAGCACTTTACTCTGAATCTTCTCCTGGAGGTTCTGGGATGGTAAACTATAGATCACCATAAAGCTACTTCAACACTGCAGACTCTTCGAGTACTTTTAGCTTCCTCAAACAGGAACTGAAGATCACCTAAAAGTTAAGGAATGCACATTTTGGGAGGTCAAACACAAGTTCTTATCTATAGGTCTGTAAGATCATTGTGTAATAAGATATCTTTTGATCCAGAGTCTTTAGGAAAGATGCAAACCTCCCTCCTTGAGAAAGCTTTTCCATGATGAGTGATGCTCGTAGTACAACCATTTCCCCCCTTTCTACTCCCAAGCCTATATCAACCAACAACCCACCAACAAAACCCAAATCCTACCCTAGGCAGACATTTACAGTAGAAAAAGAGACTTGCCAGAGATTCTATAAATTCTGGCAGGGCCTTAACAATTACCAATGATTTTATGTGTAAGCCACTCAGGCTCATCTTCTACTACTGGTCCCTTGAGAATTAGACAAGAAGTCTGTTCTCTTACACACTGTGTGAAAGGGGCAATATTCCCTATGTTCTCTACATCCACAGTATCGAGACAAGGATTTGGCCCTTATGGTTGGGTTTTCCTCTATTTTATGTCTTAATAACAGTGTAGAGATTAAAGGTAGGAAGGGAAAGGAAATAATGAGAGACAAAACAGACTGAAAAAACTGCATTGATTTAGAGTGACTGCTTAATTAGAGGAGTTGGGTGGACAAGTAAGAGTGGTCATGAGAATGCTGAACTTGACTGTTACATTGTGTTGAAATTGGTAGACATACCTTAGATTTTAGACATGTGTATTGTGATATTGCAAAACTGTGTTGTCGTGTCACTGGCCATGAAGAACTCTGCTTTGTGAGTCCATCACCAGAGCTCAGGAAGGTGAAATGATCTGAGAAAGTGAAATGACTAATGCAGAAAAGTTCACATTCCAGAGCTTGTTCAAGGTGTACTATTAGCAGAAGGAATCTTTCATCCTTCCGGGTAAGATGAATTAACTTCTCTGCAACTTGCTGATTAGTGTCCATTGAATGATACTTACTACAGAGATGGTTTGAACTGGAATCCCTAATCCAAACTACCTCCAGTGTTTGGTGGCAGATGTGCCTTTGAAATCTGGACCTGATCCTTGATCTGAATTTCAGAGTTAGGGCCAATTTGGATAATGGATCAGACAGGAACCCTAAATCCAAATGTCTCACAAATGTGAGGCTGGTAAAGGAAGAGGAGGGATGGGGAAAGACCTTTGAAATCTGGACCCAAAATTTTATTTAAATTCCATAATTATAAATAATAATGATTCTTTTCTGCTCTAATAACTTTTGTCAAGGGTCTCAAAGTACTTCGCAACCATTAATTAATTACTTTCATTTCACAACACCTTTCTGAGGTAAGGATGAAAAACTATCATTATAATGGGCAGAAAAGAGATTGGAATGTAAACACCATGGTCATCTCAACAACTGGAGTATCCAGGATCCAAATATGGCACTTTGAGTCTCTCTTTACTTCATAAATCAAGGTTCTGTCTGCTTTGCATTGACACTAAAATCCCCCAAAACACTTTTTCGTAAAATGAGGGGTTTGCCCACAAAAAAAATTCCATTCCCAACCTATTGTGCAGCATAGTGTACTAATTATTGCCCTGGTCCAATACCCACTGAAGTTAATGACAAAAGTAATTAACTTTAATGGACTTTGGATCAGACCCTACGTGATCCCTTTATATCCTATATGTGGCTATATAAGACTTGTACATACCATATATATATAGGTCAAAGTACTGTCCTAACTTAAAAACCCTGTGGCTGAAGTATTTATAAATCAGGCCAGAAACTGGACCATAGTTTATGTTTAAGCAGAAAAAACAAAGAAATCCTTTGGGATGAAGATCATTGTATAAATATGAAAAATTATAAGGCAAAACTTAATTTTAGGTACCACATTGAAACAAAGCAGTTAACTTGTGAGGAAGAATAAATTTATCCTTGTTTCCATCCTATGTATTGCCCTAATTAGATGGTTTTATAAGGACAAAAGAAAAAATACTGTGCAAGTGAATCACAAATTCTGTTTTATAACTTGCTTAGTATTTCAGTGAAATGTTTTCTGTGTGGTAGTTACTGAATCATGGACTGATGCACATAGGAAGTAGCAATACCATCTTCAAAAATGCATTGACATTCTAATTCTTATTGTTTTGAAATTAATCTTGGGCTATTGGAAGGACTTTAGACATTACTGAATGCTAATGTCTGGATTAATTTTAGTTGTTCTCTCTGCATTTGAAGAAGGTGTGGCTTAAAGAAAGGTTCATGATAAATGGACATATTTGATCACACTGAATGTGAAGGAACAAGGTAATAACAACACAAGTCATTAGAAGGCAACATCTGAGATTAACATTAGAGCTTTTAACTGCAGGACAGTCTGAGCCCCAAAGTTTGGCTACAGATAATCTAAACCATCCCAAAGTTCAGAGATGTAAGGAGTTAAGTTATTGGTTCATTTTGTTATAGATTATAGAGACTGATTGCAAAGTTTGATTGTAGATACAAACTTTTCCAAAGATTAGGGATGTTCAGATCTGGGTGGGTTGCTTTGAGCCATCTCCAGTTTAAATTCTGCATGAATATTGTTCAGTGACTATTTCCCCCGCCCCCAACTCCAGTTATTTATTTATTTACTTTGTAACCAAAATACTTTTGTCATGATCCTCAACGGTAGCAAAGGAGCCATCATTGCTGGCTGGCTGTGTGTTTGGACAGTCTCCTGCCTAAGTTAGAACAGCTTGAGGGCTGCTCTAAATTGTGCTAGCTGCCAAAGGCCCCAGTGGGTCATTACAGCAGCCAAAAATTGCTAGGACATAAGGAAGCTCCAATCACACCTCCTTTTGAACAGTGTAATAGCCTTTGTTTGTTGTATACCACCAGAGAAACTCTCCTGAATTTCCCATGGCCAGCTACACCAGCATTAGGACAGCTTCTCAACAAAGAGGCTGGAACACAGCAGAGAATCAGAGCCCTTGTTTCTCTGGAAGGTTTATAATATCCATCTGCTCTTTGAATTTAATGGTATTTTATATTTGATAAAAATCAATACAATGTATGAACTGAGAAGAAAGACCCTCCATAACCATTTCTGTTACTTTTTGCTAAGGACATTTTATGCAATTGTTTGTGACATAGAAATCAGGCAGTGGAAGCTATCCTACACTTTCCTGCAAAATATGATTTAGTATCAAAACATCACTGGAGTAGCTCAAGGAGAGGCACAGTGATATAGAACAAAAGAGAACAATGAGAAACAATTGATCACTTATCAGCCTAGAAGGCCAGTAAAACCTGATAGGTTTCTGCAATAAAACTATCTTAAACCTCCCAGTGGATTTCCATACAACGAAAATCAAAAGGGCTCATTAGTCACACAATAAGAGAGACCCTGAGACGACGACTTCTCACATTTAAACAACTTTCTTCTTCAGATTAAACTTTCTTCTTCAGCCATCAAGCAAGCTTCAGAGAGAACAAAACTCTTCGTGCTGTGTGAAATTCACAGCTGTGCTAAGGGCAGCTCAAGGCCTACTTATGAGGGCTGCAAGATGTAAATGATGTCTGATTGTTATTACTACCCTTGGTATATCATACCATAAAATAATCTGTAGTCAGCATTTGTAAAATTATTAATCTGGACAGTGAAAACATCTAGGGTACTATGGCCATTTAGTTCATGTTATCATTTAATTACGTTATTGTCATGGTTAACTCATGTTATTTCATATATAATCAATGTGTGATGAATAGATTTAAATTGTAAGATCATAGGAGTATAAAACTGGTACGTATTTAGGAGTGATGTGTGTGTTACCTTTATAAGTAAAGCAAGGCTGTAATGCCAGGCATACAGGTTAAGGCCTGTACAATTTCAGTTTAGCCATACTAGCCTCAGGTTTAAGGAGACTTGATATGAGTGGGTGACCCAGGTATGACCCTATGCTGGTAAGGTTACAAGATTACTGTAAAGGGTGTGCCAGTAGGTGATGTTCCTGGAAAATGTCACAACGAACTCATCTAGACCTCAAGACACCAGATTGTAACATCACAGAAATCTCTGCTAGAACCACAGATTACCATGGAAACATGTTTACATACATGCTAATGAGAATAAGGAGATCTAGAGAACAACCTATGAAAAGCGGGCACCCCAAAATTGACAGTGTGTGCAAGATTAGGAAAAGGAGGTTGGAACCCTTATGCAGATGCATTTGGTGTTAGGCATGGTTAGAACAACAAGATTAAAGGGTTCCTAGTATGGACATGGGTGGGAAGAGCTCATTGGGAAGACCCCTGAAGGAACAAACCCTTGATCAATGACCACCTGTTGAGAGATCCATTATGCTCTCTAACATCTTTGGTTATGTAAGTATGAATACAGCAGAAGCTATTGCATGGACTCTCTCAGGTTTCATATACTGATGTGTGAGTGTAACTTTAATCAGCTGCTTAGTATATCTTATAATACAAACAATATTTTTTACTTGTAACTGTGTTTGTGGTCACTGTTCGTGTGATCCTAAGAGTCTCCTAATCTAAGAGAATTGTAAAGAGTAACTTTCACCCTATTCATCTGAAAACTGTAGCACCACAGGAGCTGGGCTCAATCTCTAGGGACATTATAGTTTAACACAGAACTGTCAAGTCAATTTTAGATAAAAGCTACAAAGCCAAGCTATTTCTTGGTGTTTCAAATGAATTCGATAAAATCTATGTCATACTAGGGATTATTTTCCTTTTCACTTTGTTTTTGTGTTTGTAAAAAAGGAAAATAATTCCTGTATCTTTAGCTATAGTTTGCAGCACAAATGATTATACTATTTAGTGTTTGTACAGGGGTGGCGCATAGGAGATCCAGTGAGAGACAAGGGTCCATTGTGTTATGCTCTACAAAGGCAGAGCAAAAAGGAATCATGTGAGCAGAATTGCAGTGAAAGAAATGCTATGTGGTTCTAAGAGCTGGGTGAGGAAAATTCCATCAAAATACCCTCATCATTAGCGCATCTACATCTCTTATAAATTCTATGTACTATTTTTGTTACTACTTTTGTTTTTTTTTAAAGAATGGGTTAATCTAGTCCCAAATAACAAAGGTGAAAAGTTGAAAAGAGGGGGTGAGGTGGAAAACATTTCACAAGGTGCATAAATGTCACTGTTACACAAGCAGTTCTCATAGGCTACTAAAATTCTCATAAGTAGTTCAAATGGCAACTTAGCCTGTTTGTTCTCCTTGCTCCCAGTCCTGATTTCTAACAGCCCATGTCTCCCTCACTAAGAACATAAGAATGGCCATACTGGATGAGTAGGGCCCTACCAAATTCACATCTATTTTGGTCAATTTCACAGTCATAGAGTTTTAAAAACCCTAAATATCATGATTTCAGTTATTTAAATCTGAAATTTCACACCATTGTAATTGTAGGGGGTCTTGACCCAAAAAGAAGTTGTGTGAGGGGTTACAAGGTTATTCTAGGGTGGATTATGGTACTGCTGCATGGTCTGGTATTACCACCTTTACTTCTGCACTGCTGCCTGCAGAACTGGGACCTCAGTCAGTAGCCGCCACTCTCTGTCTACCCAGTTCTGAAGGCAGTGCAGAAGTAAGGGTGGCAATACCACAACCTCCCTAAAATAATCTTGTGGAACCCCCCCCAAAAAAAAACCCCTCACAAATCTCTTTCAGGTCAGGACCCAAAATTTGAGAAACACTGGTCTCCCTCCTGAAATTTGTATAGTGTAGGGTGAAATCACAAAAGACTAGATTTCATGGTCTGTGAAGCATTTTTTCATGGCCATGAATTTGTTAGGGGCCTATGGATGAGACCAGTGGTCCATGTATCCCAGTAGTGACCAGTGCCAGATGCTTCAAAGGGAATGTACATAACAGGACAATCACGAAGCGATCCGTCCCCTGTAGTCCAGGGGCAGCTGGCAGTCAGAGGCTATGGGACACACAGAGTGTGGGTTGCATCCCTGACAATTTTGGCTAATAGCCATTGATGGATATATCCTCCATGAATTTACCTAATTCTTTTTTGAACCAGTTATATTTTGGCCTTCACAACATCCTCTGGCAATGAGTTCCACAGGTTGACTGTGCATTCGTTGTGTGAAGAAGTACTTCCTCTTTTAATTTGTTTTAAGCCTGTTGCCTAATAATGTCATTGGCTGATGCCTGGTTCTTGTGTCATGTGAAGAGGCAAATTATATTTGCTTATTTCTTCTCTGCACCATTCATGATTTTATAGATTGTTATTATGTCCCTCCTTAATCTCCCCTTTTTTCCCCAAGCTAAACAGTTTTTTAGTCTTTTTAATCTGTCCTCATATGGAACTGTTCCATATTCCTAATCATTTTTGTTGCCTTTCTCTGTACCTTTTCAATTTATAATAGAGAGAGAGAGAGAGAGATGGTGACCAGAACTGTATACAGTATTCAAAATGTGGGCATACCATGGATTTATAGCTTGGCATTGTGATATTTATTGTCTGATTATCTTTCCCTGTCCTAATGGTTCCTAACATTGTTAGCTTTTTTGGCGTCTGCTGCACATTGAGCAGAAAAGAGCTCTGTGTGGATCAAAAGCTTGTCTTTCTCACCAACAGAAGTTGGTCCAATAAAAGATATTACCTCACTCACCTTGTCTTTCTAATATCTTGGGACCAATGTGGCTACAACTGCACAGCATAGACACACATAGACATACACTAATCTATCTCACATACCTGGGTGATAAAATATAGCACTAATTATATCAGACCTGAGACAAACTTCATCAGTGTTTCCGTTTAGGGGAAAAAAAACTTATTTAGACATGTGAAAGTTATTGTTCATACCATGGGAACACTGATTCCCAATTTTTCTTTATATCTAAGATATAATATAGGTTGCTGAGATATGCCCTACTATATTGTGTGTGTGTGTGTATAGGTTTCCAACAACAATTCACAAAAGTCTCTGTGACCGACCAACTAACTAGTCTTAACTAACCTGCTGGTCAGTCTATGCAAGGCCGGCTCCAGGTCCCAGCACGCCAAGCGCGTGCTTGGGGAGGCATGCCATGGGGGGGGCGCTCTGCCACTTGCCTGGAGGGCGGCAGGCGGCTCCGGTGGACCTCCCGCAGGCGTGCCTGCGAAGGGTCTGCTGGTCCCGTGGCTCTGGTGGAGCAGCCACAGGCACGCCTGTGGGAGGTCCACCGGAGCCACAAGACCAGCAGACCCTCCGCAGCCACGTCTGTGGGAGATCCACCGGAGCCATGGGACTGGCGAGCAGCAAAGCACCCCCCGCGGCATGCCACCGTGCTTAGGGGGGCGAAATGGCTAGACCCGGCCCTGAGTCAATGTCTTTGGCTAATGGTTTTTGTGGTAACCTTCGAGTGCCATATTCCAAAACATCAGTTCTAGTCTCTCTCTCAAGTACTTCCATTCTGTTCTAATCTAAATAGTTGTAATTTCAGCATTTTGATTAGTTCTCTTAAACACACAGAGTCCATCTTTGCCCACATTTAAGTCAATGACAAAATTCCCAGTGTGTTCAATTTTTTTCAAAAGTACTCTCTTCTACTTCTGCAATGTCTGTTATAACTCTAAACATAAAAGTGCAGCGATTTTCTTTCCTTTATATCTTATGATCAGTGTAAGAATTTATGTGAAGATTTTGTTCTTCTGCTAAGTTAAAATTTCAATCTTGCGGAACTAACCAAAGTGCTGACATATATTTAAAAAATGTAACTTGGAACACCATGCAGACCTCAAGTATTCCAGAAAATGGAATAGTTTGCTTTTTTTGTATTTAAACAGTTAAATTTGATTTTTCTCCCACTGAAGTCAGTGGGTGTTTTGCAACTGTCTTCTGTGCAGCTGAATTTTGTTTATCATTTTGTTTAGTAATTCAATAATAAATTGACATTTCAAAACTCTGAATAATTAAGGTTGAAACTGCTCAGATAAAACCATTCCTTTTAATGGTAAGTTTTTAACCAACTTTCTTTTTTTGGAGAAATACCTGCAAATGCTGAAGATGCTATTGAAATATACAATTCATTTGTTGATGTCTTTTCTTCCTAAACATTAAGATTTAAATAGTCCAAAATTAAAGCTTTAGTCTCTACTGAAAAGGTCCATCCTCACACCCTGTCATAAACAGATAGCTAAGGGTTAATGTCTCTTTCACCTGAAGCACCTGACCAGAGGACCAATCAGGAAACCAGATTTTTTCAACTCTGGGTGGAGGGAAGTTTGTGTCTGAGTCTTTGTTTTCTGTCTGCCTGCTTTCTCTGAGCTTTGGAGAAGTACTTCTGCTTTCTAGTCTTCTGTTTCTAAGTGTAAGGACAAAGAGATCAGATAGTAAGTTATATGGTTTCTTTTCTTTGGTATTTGCATGAATATAAGTGCTGGAGTGCTTTGATTTGTATTCTTTTTGAATAAGGCTGTTTATTCAATATTCTTTTAAGCAATTGACCCTGTATTGTATCATCTTAATACAGAGAGACCATTTGTATGTATTTTTCTTTCTTTTTATATAAAGCTTTCTTTTAAGACCTGTTGGAGTTTTTTCTTTACTTCAGGGAAATTGAGTCTGTACTCACCAGGGAATTGGTGGGAGGAAAAAAATCAGGGGAGATCTGTGTGTTGGATTTGCTAGCCTGATTTTGCATTCCCTCTGGGGGAATAGGAAAGTGCTTTTGGTTTCCAGGATTGGGAACGGAGAGGGGGAGTCACTCTGTGTAGTTTCACAGAGCTTGTGTCTGTGTATCTCTCCAGGAGCACCTGGAGGGGGGAAGGGAAAAAGGATTATTTCCCTTTGTTGTGAGACTCAAGGGATTTGGGTCTTGGGGTCCCCAGGGAAGGTTTTTCAGGGGGACCAGAGTGCCCCAAAACACTCTAATTTTTTGGGTGGTGGCAGCAAGTACCAGGTCCAAGCTGGTAACTAGGCTTGGAGGTTTTCATGCTAACCCCCATATTTTGGACGCTAAGGTCCAAATCTGGGACTAAGGTTGCTGTGAGGAAGGCAAAAAAACCACACTTCACTGAAGTCAGTTTTGATGCTGTGGGGAAAATTCCTTCCCAGCCCCCCTTTAAAAGGGGTGACTAGCGTAATGCCCACAGCAGGTCCAAACCCACCCAGCCTGCCATTCAGCTCTACTTGCTGGCGACTAGGGGAGGGAGAGTAGCTGCTGGCTTCCTCACTGCTTTCACATAGAAACTTGCCCCACCCAGGTTTCGTACCTTTATGCACATTCCTGGGGTGGGGGTGAGCCATTGCTGCAAAGTTAACCACCAAGCACCTTTTGCAGCAGTTTCTGACCTTCTTCCTCTTCCCCCCAATCACAAAGCAGAGCTGTCCTTCTTTGGGTAAGCCCACACAAGTTCTGTTTCACCTTTAGTTGTCACTCAGTAATTATGAAGACCTCAACAGTTTCCAGCACTTAAAAAAGATTCCTTGGAAGTTAATGGGTGATAACAATATTGTGTCAATAATACTTCTTACTGATTGATTTTCTCAAGCGAAGGGAAGTATTCTTATTTTTTCCCAGAAATATTAGAAATGCTGTCATTTGACATAATACCCTTTTTTTCCTGGTGGGCCACTGAAGAATAGAAGGAACTGAGTACAGATAAACTATTCTCAACTGAGAGTTAGTGCATTTCTCCTGTATGCTTCCTGAGGTCCTGATCTTGCAGCCCTTACATTGAGGGGCACTTAATAACATACCATAAGTTTCCCCATTAGAGTAAACAAGCTTGATAACTTATGTAAGTTTTGCATCTTTTAGGAGGGAAGAATGTGGTGCCAGATATTTAGACAGATAAGGCAATGTAAGGAAGAATCCTCTCTGAATCAGGATGGTTTCCAGGGTCTGGTACAGTTAGACAATCAGAAATACAGTAGATCTGCGGCAGGAGTGGCAGGCAGGCATGCAGAGCAGGTCAGGGTGCAGGGGCTCCCATTTTTCTGGAGGCCCCCATTTGGCCGAGGCCCGTGGGTACAGGCCCCATTGGCCGAGTGGCTAATCCGCCACTGACCACAGCTGAAACTTCATAACCTGCCAACCTAAAATACAATAATAAAATTACTATATATATTAGAAACAAACAGGAGGTTATGTCAGGATATGATTCAGGAACGAGGTTTTAGTTTATAGCTGGAATACCTGTCAAGGAAATACTTCTAGCTCCTGATCCAAATGATATGCACCAAGGTCATATAGTGTATAAACTGAGAAATAACGTATAAACCGAGCTTGATTTTTTTTCCTCCAAAACAACACTTTGCCTTTTTACAAATGCTTTGCTGTATTGTTACACTTCACATAAACCTTGAGACATACATATATGTTTCAGTTAATGTGTGATAATGTTTATTGCTTGAAATAAAATAGCTTTTTGCTTTATTGACAGAACCATGAAAATGTCACATTTTGCCTACAGTAATTATGGTAAAATTTCTGGATAACAATAGTTAAATCTATGGGTATGTCTATACCACGTTTTGGAGCAAAGGGTTGGGTTGATAGGCCAGGGTTTGAGCTAGTGCTCTGACCTAGCTGTATTGACGGTGCTTTGAAGTTGAGGCCCGGGCTGGAACTCAGACTTTGAAGCCTAGTAAGTGAGGTGGGCTTTGGAGACTGAACTCCAGTCTGAGCTGTGACTTCAAAGCTCTGTCCACACAGCTATATTAAAGCACTAGCATGAGCCCCACTATTGCAAGTCAGCTCACCCAGCCTGGGATGCTTGTTCCTGCTCACTCCCAAATGCTATGTAGACATACCTTGTGCCTTGTGGAAATACCATTACCTTAATTTAGTATCTTCTCATTGAATTTGATTGAGCCAAACAAGGAATTTTTGGTTTGGTTTGGTTTTTGTATAAAAAATGTAGCTACATGTTTCTATTATTGTTTGTTATTGTGGTAGTATCTAGGAGCCCCACTCCTGGACCAGGACCCCATTGTGCTAGGCACTGTACAAATACAGAGCAAAATATGATCTCTGCCCAAAAATGTATAATCTAAATATACTTTTTACTTTATTTTAAATTAGATTGTTTGCTCTGTGTGTGTGTATGTGTGTAGAAGGCTAGACTGTCATTCTGTTAAACAATAAATAAATACATCTAATGTTGAGATAATCCTGGAGATAAAATCGACATCATTTGAAGTATTCCTGTTGAATACTTGGTAAATCTCTTTTTTGTTCTTTCTATCTACCTTTAGGCAAATATAGGAATCAATGCTTTTCATCGTTCCAACACTGTATAATTTCATAACTTATGAAGTGTTATTTATTTAAAGGTATGTGCAACTTTTCTTTGAGCTTGAGTGCAAACAAAACTAATAACTTGTCATTTTTATTTCTATTTTTTAAAGTTCATGCTGTATGTGGAAGGCAATTTAAAAAAAACATTGAAAACATTCTTACTGTTCTGAATTCTGTGTTAGATATGGTGAGATGTAAATTAGCCCTTTTGTGCTATATAGACATTTAGGATGCCATATCAGAGGGGTAGTTGTGTTAGTCTGGATCTGTAAAAGCAGCAAAGAGTCCTGTGGCACCATATAGACTAACAGACATTTTGGAGCATGAGCTTTCGTGGGTGAATACCCACTTCATCGGATGCACCCACGAAAGCTCATGCTCTAAAACGTCTGCCACAAGACTCTTTGCTGCTTTTTCAGGATCCCATACTGTCTTCCCTACTCAGGCATAATTCCCATCAGATACAATAGAAGTTTTTCCTAATTAAGGACTGAAAAATAAAACAAGAAGCACATGCCTGATGAAACAAAATGTTTATTTTTTATAGCCCATGGCAATATGCCGAATATCCTTGTATTTCAATTACATTTATTGCTGTGCATACACTGTATGATTTATAGTTAATTATTGCTTAACATTTATATAGTGTTTATGCGTTCAAGGCACTGTGCATATATTATCTAATTAAGCTTCATAACATCCCTATGAGCCAAACAGGAGAAACTGAGACAGAAACATGAAGTGACTGGCCCTAAATCACAGATACATGTATCTCTGGAAGAGTGAGGATTAGAATTCAGTGTGTCTCGAAATCCTGAGTGGTAGAATGTTAGCATAGAAGAGGTCAATGTAACTGTGTGTTTGTTTGCCTGATGATCAGTCACAATTTCACAGATATCATGTATGTATTCTTTAGCCGCATGCAAAAACTGTTTTGTTGTATTTGTATTTATTGAGTAACATTTATTGATTACATGTTAGTTATAACTTACTTTAGATTTATTTCCAGGATATACATGAAATTGCCAAGTAGCTGGCATTTTGGCTTGGAAGGTGGAAATAGACATACTGTAGTGGGCCAGTGGACCTTGTATACAAGGTCTTAGAACAAATTTGGAAGAGAAAGTAGTTAAGGACATAGAGGTAAGTGGCAACTGGGATAAAATACAACATGGTTTTACAAAAGGTAGGTAGTGCCAGACCAACCTGATCTTTCTTTGAGAAGAGAACTGATTTTTTTAGACAAAGGAAATGCAGTTGATCTAATCTACCTGCATTTCAGTAAGGCATTTGATATAGTTCCACATGGGAAATTATGAATTAAATTGGAGAAGATGAGAATTAATATGAGAATTGAAAGTTGGATAAGGAACTGGTTTAGGGGGAGAGAAACAACTCGTCATCCTGAAAGGAGAAGGTTACAAGTGGAGTTCTTCAGGGATCAGTCTCAGGACCAATCTTATTTAATATTTTTATTAATGGCCTTGGCACAAATAAATGGGAGTGTGCTAATAAAATTTGCAGATGATACAAAGTTGGGAGGTATTGCCATTACAAAGGAGGACCAGAATATCATACAAGAATATCTGGACAGTCTGGAAAACTGGATGTAATTTCCCACGTGAAACTATATCAAATGCCTTACTGAAATCTGTACCTCTGTACCTTGGGGGAACACCCAGCACCTCCATGTTCATCCTTGTAAAATGATTGTGTGGTATTCAGTGCAAAGTTGGTCATGTCAAATGTCTTTGGAAGGCTCATGATGCACTGAGCATTGTTGTTATAGTGATGTTAGAGTAATGTTATAGGTTATAATTTCATATATGTAGTTATGAGACTGCAAATGTATCCTTATGGCTTAAAATAAGTCTAGACAAAAACTGTCCAAGAGCAAAGAGGCAGTTCACTCCTCACCAGCCCAGCCTCACAGGAACAAAGTATGCTGGCCTAGACAACAACAAAGGATCTGTTGTACTCTTGAGTGAGTCACTCACTTCCTTTGGTTAGTTTGGAACTGCGATGAGGTAATGCTCACCTGACTCTGGGGTGGGGAGGGGGAGAGAGAGAAGAAAGAACATCATAAAGGGGAGAGATATTTGCCATGCTCTTCCTTTCTCTTCCACCTCCATCTACAAACATGACACCAAGCGACTGAAGCACTGATCAAAGGGGAGAGCCTGGCTGAAGTCAACCAGCCAGCCTGTGGTGAGAAGCATCTAAGGGTATGTCTACACTATGAAATTAGGTTGAATTTATAGAAGTTGGCTTTTCAGAAATCATTTTTGTACAGTCTGTTGTATGTCCCCACAAACAATGCTCTAAGTGCATTAAGTCAGCGGACTGCATCCAAAGTACCGAGGCTAGCGCCAACTTCTGGAGCACTGCATTGTGGGTAGCTATCCCACAGTTCCCGCAGTCTCCGCCACTCATTGGAATTCTGGGTTGAGATCCCAATGCCTGATGGGGCAAAAACAGTGTCGCAGGTGATTCTGGGTACATGTCATCAAGCCTCCCTCCATCCGTGAAAGCAACAGCAGACAATCGTTTCTTGCCTTTTCTCTTGGATTACCTGTGAAGATGCCATACCATGGCAAGCATTGAGCCCACACAGCTCACCATCACCTAAGTCTCCTGGGTGCTAGCAGACGTGGGACTGCATTGCTACACAGCAGCAGCTCATTGCCTTTTGGCACTAGACAGTGTGTTACGACTGGTAGCCGTCATCATCGTGTTCCTGGGTGCTCTTTTAACCGACCTTGGTGAGGTCAGTCAGAGGCGCCTGGCAGTCATAGGAATGACCTGGCTGAGTCACTCCCATCTTCTGCAGAACACCCAGGAGATGACGATGGCTAGCAGTCATAATGCACTGTTTGCTGCCACCCTAAAGATGTAAAAGATAGATGGAGTGGATGAAAACAAGAAATAGACCCAATTTGTTTTGTATTCATTTGCTTCCTCCCTCCCTCTGTGAAATCAATGGCCTGCTAAATCCAGGGTTTTGAGTTAGATCCTTGAGGGGGAAATTCTGTGTGACAGTTGTTTGTGTTTCTCCTTGATGCAAAGCCACCTCCTTTGTGTACTTTAATTCCCTGTAAGCCATGTCATCAGTCACCCTTCCCTCCGTCAGAGCAGACAATTGTTTCATGCCTTTTTTCAGACCAGACGCCATAGCACTGGAATCATGGAGCCCGCTCAGATCACCTCGTCAATTATGAGCACTGTAAACGCCACACACGTTATCAGGGCAGGCTTTAGGAAGTGCAGGGCCCAATTCAAACATTTTTGGCGGGCCCTGGCAGAGATGACTAAAAAAAAAAAAAAAGAAAGTGTAGAAAAAAAAAGCCTTTCATTTCTTCCATGTATTATTTACTTTCCATAACTATATAAATAATACAATTATATATTATGTACATTGCATCATATATGCTGTTGATTGGTTATTAATGACCGCCATTTCACATGTGTGGGTCCCCGCCACTCCTTGGGGTTGTGCACATATGTGGGTCCCAGCTGCTCCCTGCCCCCCTCATTGAATCAGGTGTGCAGGGTTACTGCCCTGGGAACTGCAGGGCACCAGTGGACATGGGGCTGGTTGGAGGCAGGGCAGGGGCTGACTGGAGGTAGGGTCTGGCTGCAGGCAGGGCAAGGGGTGTGGGGCTCCTTGGAGACAGGGAGGTGTGGGGTGGGCTGGCTTCAGGCAGGGCCGCAGGGGAATGCAACAGGGTTTGGTAGGGCTGGAGACAGAGGAGTGCAGGACAGGCTGGCTTCAGGCAGGGGAGTGTGGCAGGGGTTGGCTGGAGACAGGGTAGGGGGTGTGGAGCTAGGTGTGGGCAGGGCAGGGTGTGCAGGGCTGGTGCGGGCAGGTGCGTGTGTGGCTGGCTGGCTGGCTTTGGGCAGGGCCGCAGGGGAGTGTGGCAGGGGTTGGCTGGAGACAGGGCAAGGGGGTTGGTAGGGGCTGGCTGCAGGCAGGGGGTGCAGAGCTGGCTGCAGGCAGGGGGGGCAGGGCTGGTGCAGGCAGGGCAGGGGGTGCAGCAGAGGCAGCTGGAGCCCCGGCCCTTTAAATAGCCCCCAAGCCTCCCGCTATCCCAGGGCTCTGGGGGCTATTTAAAGGGCCCAGAGATCCAGCCAGGAGAGTGGGGCCGCAGGGGCTTGCCGTGCTCCAGCCGGAGCTCCAGCCGGGGCCGCAGGGCAGCTTGCCGTGCTCCGGCCGGAGCTCCAGCAGAGAGAGTGGGGCCGTGGGGCTTGCCATGCTCCGGCCGGAGCTCTAGCTGGGGCCGCGGGGCTTGCCGCGCTCCAGCTGGAGCTCCAGCTGGGAGAGCGTGGCTGTGGGGCAGCTGCACTCCCGCCAGCGCTTTGGTCAGGGGAGCAGGGCCATGGAAGATCCTGGAGCAGACAGCAGCCAGGGTAAGTAAAAAAATATTAAAAAGGTGCCTAAGGCACGGGGCCCTCTTAGGCGAGGGGCCCAATTCCCAGGAATCGGCTGAATTGGCCTAAAGCCGGCCCTGCATGTTATAATGGATGGCTGTGCTACAATGGGATTCCCTAACTGTGGTGGGATGATAGACGGAACCCATATCCCTATCTTGATACCGGAGCACCAAGCCAGTGAGTACATAAACTGAAAGGGGTACTTTTCAATGCTGCTGCAAGAACTGGTGGATCACAAAGGACGTGGGGTTGGGGGGGAGGAAAGGAAAAGGCCACATTGCACTATAAAACTTAAAAACTTTAAAATGTATTGAAGGCCAGCCTTCTGTTGCTTGGGCAATCCTCTGGGGTGGAGTGGCTGGGTGGCCAGAAGCCCCACCACCGTGTTCTTGGGCGTCTGGGTGAGGAGGCAATGGAACTTGGGGAGGAGAGCTGTTAGTTACACAGGGGCTGTAGCGACAGTCTGTGCTCCTGCTGTGTTTCCTGCAGCTCAGCCATATGCTGGAGCATATGAGTTTGATCTTCCCACAGCCTGAGCATCGACTCTTGCCTTCTGTCAGCAAGCTGATGCCACCTCTCATCTTCAGCCCACCACTTACTCTCTTCAGCTCACCACCTCTCCTCATGTTCATATTGTGCTTTCCTGCACTGTGGCACTGTCAGCTTCCACACATTCTGCTGTGCTCTGTCAGTGTGGGAGGACAGCAGGAGCTCAGAACATTTCACCTCAAGTGTGTTTTTTTCATCTTCTAATCTTCACTAGCCTCTGCGAAGAAGAAACATTTGTAGCTGGTGGAGGAAAAGGGAGAGTGGTTAAAAAGACACATTTTAGAGAACAATGGGTAGACTCTTTCATATTAAACCTTGCTGTTCACATTACACAGCACAAGTGCTTTTGTTACAAGGTTGCATTTTGCCTCTTGTATTGAGGGCCTGCCGGTTTGGTGTGAGAGATCACTCACGTTTCACCCCTCCCCCCACCGTGTGGCTAACAGCGGGGAACATTTCCGTTCAGCCCCAGCCAAACAGCCGAGCAGGAACGGGCACCTCCGAATGTCCCCTTAATAAAAGCACCCTATTTCAACCAGGTGACCATGAATGATTATCACTCTCCTGAGGCTAACACAGTGAGATAAAGAACGGATGTTGTTTGAATGCCAGCAACACCGGGACCATACACTGCCATGCTTTGTTATACAATGATTCCCAACTACATGCTAGTGACCTGGCGTGGTAAAGTGTCCTACCATGGTGGACAGAATAAGGCTGCCCTCCCCAGAAACCTTTTGCAAAGGCTTTGGGAGTACATCCAGGAGAGCTTTATGGAGATGTCCCTGTAGATTTCCACTCCATCCTCATACACATTAACAGACTTTTCCATTAGCTGTACTGGCCGCGAATGCCAGGGCAAATTAATCATTAAACATGCTTGCTTTTAAACCATGTCTAATATTTACAAAGGTACACTCACCAGAGGTCCCGTCTCCACCTTCAGGGTCCAGGAGCATGCCTTGAGTGGGTTCGGGGGTTACTGGCTCCAGGTCCAGGTTGAAAAACATATCTTGGCTGTTGGGGAAACCGATTTCTCCTCTTCCTTGCTGTGAGCTATCTTCAATCTCTTCATCATCTTCCTCGTCCCCAAAACCTGCTTCCCTGTTGTGTGATTCTCCATTGATGGAGTCAAAGCACAGGGTTAGGGTAGTGGTGGCTGCACCGCCTAGCATGGCATACAGCTAGTCATAGAAGTGTCATGTTCGGGGCTCTGATCCGGAGCAGTCATTTGCCTCTCTGGTTTTTACATAGGCTTGCCTTAGCTCCTTAATTTTCACGAGGCACTGCTTAGCGTCCCTGTTATGGCCTCTGTCCTTCATGCCCTGTGAGACTTTTTCTAATGTTTTGGCATTTTGTTTATTGGAACGGAGTTCAGCTAGCAGGGATTCATCTCCCCATATAGCAAGCAGATCCCATACCTCCCGCTCGGTCCATGCTGGAGCTCTTTTGTGATCCTGGGACTCCACTACGGTCACCTCTGCTGATGAGATCTGCACTCACGTGCATCTTGCCATGCTGGCCAAACAGGAAATGAGATTCAAAAGTTTGTGGGCCTTTTCCTGTCTACCTTGTCAGAGGTGGAGTAAAGAAATCGATTTAAAGAGCCCTTTAAGTTGAAAAAAAGGGCTTTGTTGTGTGGATGGATCCAGGCTTAAATCGAGGTAATGTTGCTAAATTCTAACTAAAATTGTAGTGTAGGCCAGGAGTAAGTTTGTAAGGGCATTTGAAGTGTTAAAATCAGCTTAGAATGCATTTTTCTTTTACTTCATTTGACCAAATCTGACTTTTATGCTTTGACTTATAATCACTTAAAATTTATCTTTGTAGTTAATACATCTGTTTGTTTATTCTACCTGAAGCAGTGCATTTGGTTTGAAGTGTGTCAGAGACTTCCCTTGGGATAACAATTTCTTTGTTAAATTGATGAACTCATATAAGCTTGCAGCGTCCAGCGAGCATTACTGGACACTGCAAGATGGAAGTTCCTGGGGATGTGTCTGGAACAGGAGATGTTGGCTAGTGTCATTCAGTTGCAAGTAGGTGGGAGCATCTTACATGCCAGAGGCTGTGCGTGAACAGCTCAGGAGTGGAGGTTCTCACAGCAGAGCAGGGTCAGGCTGGCTCCCAGAGTCAAGAATTGGAGTGACATAGCAGATTACCAGTTCAGACAACACCAGAGGGGTACGTCACACTGGAGTAATAGAAATGAGATGAAATTTAATAGTGCAAAGTGTCAAAGTCATGCATTTAGTTACAAACAAGAATTTTTGGTATGCGATGGGATTTATCAGTTAGAAGCAACATAGGAAGAGAAAGATCTGAGTTTATTGGTTGATTACAGGATGACTATGAGCTGCCAATGTGGTATGGCTGTGAAAAAGGCTAATGCAGTTCTGGGATGCATCAGGCGAAGCATTTCCATTAGAGAGAGGGGGAAGTGTTAGTACCCTTCTACAAGGCACTGTTGAGACCTCATATAGAATATTGTGTGCAATCTCATGTTTAAGAAAGATGAATTCAAACTGGAACAGATGCAGAGAAGGTCTACTAGGATGATCAGAGGAATGAAAAACCTGTCTTATGAGATGAGTCTCAAAGAGCCCAGCTTATTTAGCCTAACCAAAGAAGGCTGAAGGGAGATGCAATTGCTCTCTATAAATGCATCAGAGGAATGAATACCAGGGAGGGAGAGGAGTTATTTAACTAAGCATCAATGTAGACACAAGAACAAATGGATATAAACTGTCCATCAACAAGTTTCGACTTGAAATTAGATGAAGGTTGCTAACCATCAGAGGAGTGAAGTTCTGGAACAGCCTTTCAAGCACGTTGGGGTGGGAGGTGAGGAAGAGACCAAAAAAACCTAACTGGCTGCAAGACTGAGTTTGATAAATTTATGGAAGGAGTGGTATGATGAGGCTGCCTGCAATGGCATGTACAGACTGCCAGAAGCAAATATCTTCAATGGCCGGTGATGGGACACTAGTGGGAGAAGACTCTGAGTTACTGCAGAGAATTCTTTCTGGCTGGTGAATCTTGCCCCCAGGCTCAGGGTCTAAAAGATCACCATATTTGGGGTCAGGAAGGAATTTTCCCCTGGGTCAAATTGGCAGAGACCGTATGTGTGTGTGCGTGCGCGTGGGGAGGGGGTTGCCTTCCTCTTTAGCATAGGGCACAGGTCACTTGCTGGTTTGAACTAGAGTAAATGGTGAATTTTCTGTAACTTGATTTCTTA
The DNA here is from genome assembly GCF_025201925.1 of Gopherus flavomarginatus. Taxonomy (NCBI): domain Eukaryota; kingdom Metazoa; phylum Chordata; order Testudines; family Testudinidae; genus Gopherus; species Gopherus flavomarginatus. The sequence goes on from NC_066626.1 coordinate 28,283,376, forward strand.
AAATCATGAATTGAGGCCTTCAATAAGTCATCCAGAGGCTATGGGTCTATTACAGGAGTGGATGGGCAAGGCTCTGTGGCCTGCAATATGAAAGAGGTCAGACTAGATGATCATGATAATCCCTTCTGGCCTTACAGTTCATGAGCAGCACTAGAAAAATTTGCCCAAAGTATTTTAAAACTGCTTGTGTGTTGTTCTACTTGGTGTGTCAAATGACCATGTCCATTGGCCATTTTTGTATTCCCTAACTGTATTCCTTGTGTGGGTGTCATCACAATATGCATTCTTTGTGGTCATGTGGTACCATTTGCCATACAAATTGCCAAGGAGGTGTGCAGGATCTTGCTAACTATATGATATCATTGATCAGAAAATAAAAGTACTTATTCATTTACATTGCATCTTATTCATTATGGGTAGTGACATCAAATTATGGGTAGTGCTCAGGTTTAATTCTGTTCCCATTGAAGCCAAGGCATTGGTAAAACTCATTGGCATCTGTAGTAGCAGAGTTAGACCAACACTGAGTGCTTTTTTTAAAATCCCACCCTTAGGGAGAATTTCACCCTTGTGTAGAGAATCATCACAAAACATATGCATCAATTAAGTCCTTATATAATAGTTAGAGTCAGGTTTTGTGTTTGACCCCTGTGCAGAGGGCTGTATCTCATCAAATGTGCTGGGAAAGGGTTACAGATGAAACACAGGCATTAAAACCACATGTATCAGTATCAACAAAAGCAATAAACAGAAATCAAATGAGTCCAATGACAAGAACTATGAACCACAAAGGACTACATTCAACCCAGATGTAATTCTACTAAAACCAATGGAGTTGATGAATAATGCTGAATTTGGCCTGGTAGAGATCCAAATCTGGAAGACATAAGTCTATATTATAATAATAGAATCTGCCAGTGAAATTCTTTTGAGAAGGAACCTGCAAATTAAACTTGACAATTTTAATAAATGCTCAAAAGAAATACATTGATTTGTGTGGTTTAAGGAAAAAGATAAAATCCTTAAAATTTGCTATTTTTCTTGTAAAGTCTTAAGCATAAAATAAATATATTTCCATGAATATTTTGTTTCATAGCTTGGCATCAGTTGTCTGAAATAATGTTGTGTTTCACTTAAGTAAAATAAAATTGATTGACAATAGTTAATTCCAGTCTTAACATAGTACATTGTAAAATAAAATCTTCTATTGAAAAAGATGACATTGCGGACAAACAAACAGGATATAAATACTTCAAACTAATTGGTTACCGAGAATTGAAGAAAATTTCATGTTTGTTTCTTCCTTTTGTTTCCAAATTCCTGCCAAAATAAAAACAATCCTGGAAGACAAGAATGAAAAATGAATTGGTGCTAGGGATGCTGGAACAATTTGTATAGTGGAGGGACTAAGAGCCATTGAACCAAACTGTAAATCCTGGACGTGATGGAAACCTCTTCAAGCTAGGGGGTGCAGCAGCAGCACCCTTAGTTCTAGCACCTATGATTGGTGCTAGACATTGTCAGGACTGGCGTTAGTATTTTTAGCGCCCTAGGCGCACGGCCATTTCGCCGCCCCGCGCTGTGGCCCCATGGCTCCGGTTGACCTGCCGCAGTCATGCCTGCGGAGGGTCCTCTGGTCCGCGGCTCCGGTGGAGCTGCCGAGCGATTGCCTAGGCCACCTAAATGGAAGCGCCGGCCCTGGACATTGTTAATAAAATCAGAGAAATGTAGAGAGATGTTCTTAAAAGCCTCCAGAGATTGGAATTCCACACCGTCCATTGGAAACCTAGTCCAGAGCTTTAATCTCTTTACCAGTAGAATTTTTTTCCTAATATCTGACCTAAATCTCCCTTTTTGCAGATTAAGCTCATTACTTCTTGTCCTACCTCAAATGACTATGGAAAACAATTGATCACCGCCCTCTGCAGAACTGCCCTTATGTTTGAAGATTGCTATAAATCTGCCCCCTATCCCCTGCCCCCCCCCCCTCATTTTTTTCCCCTCAAGACTAAACAGGCCCAGTTTTTTAACCTTTCCTCATAGGTGTAGATTTTATAAACTTTTTATTATTTTTGTTTCTCTCCTCTGGACTCTCCAATTTGTTCACATCTTTCCTAAAGTGTAGTGCCCAGAACTCCAGCTGAGACCACAGTGCTGAGTAGAGCAGAACAATTAATTCCTATGTCTGACATACAACACTCTTGTTAATAAACCTAAAAATTACATTAGCCTTTTTTTGCAACTGCATCAGACTGTTGATGATCAGGAGATAAAATGCTTGCATAGGAAGGTTGGTTTCTTGGAATTCTAGTGTGGGAATGAAAGAATGGAATGAGGCCTTTGCTCACTTCTGTGTCTTTCTGTGGTTTAAGTTTTAGTCACGTGGCCTGTGTTATACAGGAGGTCAGATAGCATGATCACAATGGTTAATTCTGGCCTTAAGGTGTTTGTGAAGTCCCACACAACCCTCTAGTAAGGGTCCAGTTCTCCTCCTCCACTTTGCTTTCCTCCTCTCAGCACTATTTACTCTCATTTTCATTAGTTTTTTTTCAGTTTCTAGTATTCTGGTCTGACCAAACTGGGGAGAAAAATAATGATTCACCTCTTGGGCAGCTTGTCCAAATCATGCTGAACATCTGATCCCTCTTATTACATACTGACAGTTCTACATAGTGTTTCTCTGGGAGATTCCTTCATCCACTTTCTCTATCGCATTGTTATCCCTCTTCTGTGTGTTCCTGATTTTCTGACACCCACCATACCCCAAACAAGTTGAAACTAGTTCACAAAAAACTGTGGTGAAGAATTGCTTTATTCAAAAATATCCTCAGCTAATGAACAGTATCTTGAATGCCTTCAGTCTCCTTTTTTTTTCTACCATTCATTTTAAGTGTCAATTATTCACTATACCTTGACATTTAATCTGAAGCATTTCATCTACCAGAAACACATCTGAGTTTTTAACTTGTGTTCAGTTACAAGAACTCTCGCACATGTATTCATTCTTTAGTGTAAGTTCAGCTTTTCTACAGTGTCATGTACAATAGAGTATTTTAAAATCAAGGTTTTTGAAGAGAAATGGTTCCAATTTGTAGTATTTCAAAAAAAAAAAAAATTCTATAGCGAGAACAAGATGCTGAGTTATTGAATTGTCTGCTTTTTGCCTGGTGCCTATTTACTGTATAGGCATTATGTAGACTGCAGGTATTGATAGTCTCCTGCTCAAATTCTGAAGAGAATTGATGGATATTGACAATTAACGATTCAACTTTGTTCGACAGTTATGTAAATCAAATTTAGTAGGGTTTTTTTGCAGTGAATTTGTTTATGAAAAGGAGTGATTGAAGTCACTAGAGAACAAAGTTTTCTCTTTATTGACAAGGTACTGCCCTACCAATACTATGATAATGGTAGAATTAGCAATACAGAGAGAGCAAGAGAAAGAGCAGTGTCCCATAAATGCACCTTAAACTTGATTTGGAGATATACTACAGGGCTGAAAACCATGGTCACTCAATCTGTCTAAATATCAATTTAATCCCTTTCCTTGTCTGCTAAGACTGCCAGTAAGGTTACCAATTAGTTCCATGTGTGGTAGTGTGGTTTGTGATATGCACACTCATCCCTTGGGTACTGCACTGAAACCAACAAATCATTTCACATATGGCATCCAGCAGGGATCAGATAGTGAGTGCTCAGAAACTTCACTGATGGGAGTTTTAGAAATAAGTATATAATTTATCACTTTTGGTCATTACAGACATGTGAAGTAGTTGTACCGGTTACTGGTACGAAAGCCTATATCCATTTCCATTCTCTTGGGTCATCCATTTCCTTCCTGTTCCATAAGGCAAGATTGAGCGGTGGGGGTATTAATTATGATATACAAGGAAGCCTATCAAGTGCATTAATATCCATCTATAGATGGTTGAGAGGGGAACTTTCTTAATGCCAGTAGGATGTACCCAAAAGAGATCCTATATATAATAGAATAATTAAGATGCTTAATATCTGTCTAAAAGGGTGTTGGCAAAACTCTTCATGCACAGAGGAATTTTATTTAGTCCCTAGTATCTGAATCACTGATTATAGTATTAATGAAACATTCAGCTGCAATGTGAATCAACTTACTGTATTTCATGTTGACTATATGAGTCAGATATCTCACTGTCAGTGTAAGACTTGTATGGCGAGCACAAGTCAAGGTCAGTAATTTTCTGATGGGAGGTTTTTTGTTTTTGTTTTCTTTGATAGATAAGTCAGAAAGCACACAAGGTCTCAATTTTTTAAAAATTTTTATTTAATCCTGTGAAGAAAAACATGGCTTTTCTGCTCCTGTGTTAAGCAGAAATCAAGAGTCCCCGAAGAAGATCAGGATGCTTTGTAAGGAGGGATGCCTTCACTATTTTCACCTCTCTTCTCTCAAGTTTGATTTCTTCATGGCTGGAGCTTGTAAACAATACAGGATTTCATTATAAGCCTTTACTCTGTGAAGCAACATGGAAAGGAGTTTTTGTACCTTATTTTTTAAGACTGATAAGACAGATTCTTGGTATAAAACTCCTCAAGCCTGTATCACTGAGCCATAAGTCATTACAAAACCTTGAGTCTTTAAAAGTTCAGTTGACAGGGAAATTACATTAATGATACATCGGGTTTGGGATTAGATGACCTTATCCCTCAGTATTATAAGGATCTTAATACGGGGAATGGGAAAATGAAATTTAAAAATCATATATGGAATGCCATGGAGAGGCCATCCGGAAGCCTGCTTTGAGAATGTGTGTGATATTTCATATAGTTGTGTCTAGTTGTGTTTAATTGAATTCAAACATTCATGTTTAAATCTATATTGATTGTTGTTAATAAAGCTGCATATATTAACGTCAGCTGCTGTTTCAATGTCTCTGGGAGCACTGAGTCTAATGACATTCTTGTTGATATCTTATTTTATTGAAGAACTATTTTCTTTTGTTACATTCTGACTTTCAGTAGAGGTCTGCTATTCTAGGTCTGCTATTCTAGCAACTGTCATTGCAGAGATACTTAATTTTATACTGTTTTATTCACATAGTGACAGGCACTACTATGCAGCTATCTTAAAAAAAATTGCACAATTAAAAACTAACATGACTATAAATAGCACCTGTTTTAATCAATTTGTATTCCTTGCATCTCATATCTCTAGCATTATTGGTAATTTATTTTAGTCACTTTCATGGAGGCAACATTAATTTTTGTAACAATTACTCATAATTTTCCCCCAGATTCAATTAAGCTCTTTTCACCTACTTAATTTCTTAAATCATGTCACTTTCCACCCATCTTATTAACAAGTGAAACCTAGATTACAGACAGTCCCTGAGTCCAAACTAAAGCCTATTAAATTGAATGGGAAGACTTCCATTGACTTCAGGGCTCTGGATTATTAACTATACATTACAGTGGCATTCACTTACATTTTCTAAGTCTGGGGAGTCATATTCTCTGCATGTCTCCCCACTCTTTAGATTTAGATGTATACTCACTGACCTACATGGTCTAACTATTAAAGTACTGGGCTAACCTGTATTATAATTCTACATGAAAAGAAAAAGCTTGTGTTAATGTCATGTCTTGAAAAATCAAGCATTCAAAGGCCAGAAAAGGCAGAGTTAGGTTGGATAGCAACTGCACGGGAAGGCATATCTGTTCTTCCTATCAAGTACTGATCTCTGGACCTGCAATCTACAGGGGGCACCTAGCAGCATTGCCTTCTGTTCCCAAAACTCTGTATATACATTACCTCATTTCCCACAACCACCATATGAGATAGAAACCAGAAGTAAAGTAATTTCACCTAGTAACAGGGAAATGGAGGCACAGATAAGTTGAGGAGTAAAGTATGGCTTTAACCTGTGTCCTAATGTGGTATGCCTCCCCAGGAGCATAACTCCTGGTTCCTCCTCTATGTGATGCAGTGTAGAACTGTGCATGTGTCGGCGCAGTTATGCTGGCTGGAGCACTGTGTGAGTGGCAGGGGATGTGGAGCATTGGATGGGGGAGTCACACCTCTTCCTTTCCATATGTGGAAGCCACTATCCCTGTGCTATGGATAGCCCATACAAGATAGTAATGGCATGGATTTCAACCCACTGTGTGGCTGTTCTCAGATAGGCCATGATTTGCTTAAGAGCATACAACTACTCACCATCAGGATGACAACAAGGTTTCAAATCTCCTTCGACTCTCCATTAGAGCTGGTGCGAAAATGTTATCAAAACTATTTTCAGGGGTAAAACAGGGTGAAAAATCTCATATACAAGTTGCTTCCCTTCCCCTCAAGCCTCTAGTTTTCTGACAAATACATTTAAATCTGTATTGATTGCACTGCTCTAATTCTTCTGAAATAAATGTAGTCCAACTTTACTAATTCTGGGTCACTGAGAATGAAAATGATGCTTAAAATTGTTGATTGGCTCTAGTTTTCAAGATATGCTATTGGGTCAGTATATATGACCCTTGACTTGGGAATGGCGGAGGATAAGTGAGTTATAAAGGGAAGGTATCTCAATTTAAACCAGAAATGACTAAAATACATCTTTAACTGGATCTATGAATAAATCTATGACTGGGTTTGGACAGTACTTGCTTTTTAGGCAAAACAATGAATGATGCAATCTGAAGCTGGTATTGCGTCATACATGATATGAATTGCATCATGTTATTCCTAGAAGTCATGGATGATGCAATCCTAATGAAGCTTACATCACTCTGCTGAACAAATTGCCCTATATCAGCTCTAGAAATCATGCAGTGTTGTGCTCTGTCAGTGTTTGATTTTGCAAAGGGACGCACTTCTGTTTAGCCAAAGTGAGCAGAGATGCCTCGTACTTGTGTGAACAGTGCAGATAACTTCTGCTATGTTTGTGGTGAAGTGACTTTTGCATCACAAAAGCGCAGTATAACCACTATGGTTAAGAAAGCCTATCACCTTTATTTTGGCTGCAAAATTGGAGATCAGGACAAGAGGTGGGCCCCACACATATGCTGCAACACTTGTGCAACAAATCTTCACCAGTGGTTGAACAGGAAAAGGAAATCTATGCCTTTTGCAGTGCCAATGATTTGGAGAGAGCCAACAGATCATACCAGCAATTGTTACTTCTGCATGGTACCTCCAGTTGGGAAAGGTGTGTCAAAGAAAAAGTGGACTGTGCATTATCCAAACATTCCATCAGCCCAGTACCCCACGGAGAAGGACTGCCGGTTCCTGATGCACCAGAATCATTCTCACTTGAGTCAGACGAGGAAGAGGAAGAGGATGAATCTTCTGGTCCTGAACCATCAATGTCACAGGACCCACATTTTCTCTCATCCTCCTCCTCTGAACCACACCTCATAACACAAGGTGAACTGAATGACTTTGTCAGGGATTTGGAACTACTCAAGAGTAAGGCAGAGCTGTTGGGCTCCAGACTACAGCAGTGGAATCTCCTGGGAAGCTATCAGGACAAATGGAGCCCATCAATGCTTGCAGACTATTGCTGGACAGTGACAAGAGATGCTCCATTTAATGAATACAAGAGACAAACCAAGAATCGCCAAGTAGACACTGAATAGGACTAAACTATGTACATAATAGTTTTTTGCCTTTTGTTTCATAATAAATTTTATTTATATAACCCTTTTGCTGATTTTTAAAGTGTTACATAAACAGGACAGGTGAAATATTATCATGGAAAGCAACCATAAACACATGAAAAGACCTAGGTTTACAATTTATGATTAAAACTCTACTATCTACACAATATACATAGACATAAAATGTGAAAACCTAAATATCTTAGAAACAGTAGCCAATCAGTTGTTTTAATTGTCATATTTGAATTCAGCACATCAAAATACATAATAAATATCACATTTTATCTCTGAAGCAGACGACTTCTCAAAAATTGTAGACCAGTGTTGTTGTTAATAAAGAGGCAGCGTTTCTCATCCACTTAACCACAGTGCTTTCTGGCAAATTGAGTGTCCTCAATCACAGTGTGTCTCACTCTTGACCATCTGTAAAATGGAAATAATAATGGCCAAATTCACCACCTCACAAAGAAAAACTGTTGTAATTTTACAATATCCCAGACTCGCTAGATTCTTTCTAAAGGTTACCAGTCTTTTAGGGTCCTTGGACGTTTGGGTTAGGTTTTGCACAGCACCCAAAAGTTTACAGCTTCTTTGACTCATTCAAAATTACAATGATGGGTGCTAATAAAAGAGCCTCGATAGGTATTCTGAGAATTAAATAGCACTGAATTATAGTTATCCCCCCCCACACACACACATTCTATTTTCATACATTCACTCATCAAGGGCTCTCTCCTCCCAGCTGCTGGCTTCAGAGGGCTTAGCAGATGCTCAGTGCCTGGCAAGATTGAGCCCCAGATAAACTACAGTAGAATTTGATTTTTCTGACTACTGTTTGAAGTGACGATTTAGATAAATGGTGGACACTTTCCTTTCCAAAAGCCAGTTCCTCACTGGAACTCCTGTATTTTTCTTCACTTATACTGATCGGTGGCTGTTCAGTTGTAATTATGTGGCTGAAAAGAACCTCTTTGATTTTTCTTTTATGTTTTCCGGAAAGAGTGTTTCACCTAGCTGAATGTCAATCAGCTGCAGGTAAAGACTCTGTTAGAGATTGTCAGAATACTAATGAGTGTCAGTGATGATTTAACTGACCTGCCTGAACACTGCCTATCAGAAAAGTCTGTCGTATTTTGCTTTGATACACATCTGCTTTGAGAAACTTATTGCTTCAAGAATTGGTATTTTGTTAGTTTTTCCACTCTTGCTTGGATTCATTGTTGATGTAAGATGCTGGAGACTGAAGTCATGTGTTTAACCACATACAGTACTATGTGTTGTATGAGCAGAAATATTTCAGATTCCTCTACGCTTTCCCTCTAACATTAGTGTGAGAGTACTTGCGTCTCCATTCATTTCTTGCTGCCTCTGCTGAGACTGCAAACAAGGATATCATTCAGTACAATTTGCGTAGAGCTATGTAAATATTTGACTTGGGCTGATTTAAGTACTTTTTCAGTGTATCCTGTAGTCATAAACCTCAGCCGGGGCTTATGATAGCCTGAGGTTCAGTCTTACAGTGGGGTGCTGCAAAACCTGTTTCTCTCTCTCCTCTGCCAAGCCTCCTCTCCCCAAAAATATATATATAAAGAAGAAGGAGCTGGACAAGGTAGAGGAAGTTGCCAGAGCATGAATTTCCAAGTGAACCTACAGGGGTCAGGGCCTTTCTGAGCACTGTGAATGAAAACAGGGGTTTTCTTGCTTTTAGATCTTCACAGTACATCTATGTCAAATTTAAATTTTTCTTTTGATCCTGCATAGTTGTGTGTGTTTACATGCTGTATTGTGGTTTTTCTAAAATTGTCTCCTTAACTAAATTGGATGTTTATTAGTGGGAAACCTCTAAAGCATTTGGGACCAAATTCTGCCCTGAGTTATATGCTATGCAACATAATTGGTTTCAGTGGGGTTGCACAGCATTAAAGTTAAAGCAGAAATTGTTCCTTAATGTTGGGGCATCTTGCCAGGACATGATTACTGGAACCTTTAATATTGTACTTAGTTATATCAAACATCCTGATACAGGGCTACATGAGCATACCAGGTTTAAAGAAATATAGGCATGTTGAAAATGCTGGTCTTGTTTACTACTGTTTATTTGTTAACTGAATTTTACCAGTATGCAGCCTAAAATATATTACAATAACCAGCAATACATGGTTCCCAGAATACCGATGTGATATTTCAAATAAATAATTGTAGGTACCACACAAGTATTGTGTATAGAGGTAGAGAAGTACAAGGCCAAAAGTTGTCTTAATTCTTCTCCCTTCAGCTCTTTTCGTTATTTTTTTTTCTTTCAGAAATGCTTTGAGATTTTCCAGATTTGTGCATACCGACATACACATGATACTCTTTAATGAGTACCTAATGTTAACTTGAACTATAGTTGCAGTTAAATGCCAGAGATTTAACCTTGGTTGATGAAGACCTTTTAAACTTGCATGGTAAACTTCATGACCTCAATGTGATTCACTCATTAAAATAAGGATGAAAACCAAATGTGAAAGCCAGGGGGGAAATTACACCCAGAAAAAAACCTCCACCAATGTTATCTGGGGGTATCAGAGGAATGGGCTATGAATCACCAATAGAGCTGTCTTGAATAATTTTTTCATTTAATTTCACATATTTTTTACAACTTGTTTTCATTATTCCGGGGACCTGGGGCCATCGGCGGCAGGCGGCTCTGATGGAGCATCCGCAACCGTGCCTGCTGGAGGTCCACCGGCGCCGTGGGACCGGCAAGCGCGCGGCGAAATGTCTAGAGCCGGCCCTGTTCGGCGGCGGGGGGCCCTTCCGTTCTGGGACCCGCCGCCGAACTGCCCCGAAGACCCGCGGCGGGGGCCCCCCGCCGGCGAATTACCGCCGAAGCGGGACCCGCAGCCGAAGTGCAGCCCGCTCTTCGGCGGTAATTCGGTGGCGGGGGGGCCCCGCCGCGGGTCTTCGGGGCACTTCGGCGGCGGGTCCCAGAACGGAAGGGCCCCCCACTGCCGCATTACCGCCGAAGAGCGGATTGCGCCTCAGCGGTAATGCGACAGCGGGGGGTCCTTCCGCCCCGGAGCGGAAGGATCCCCCCGCCCGCAAAGACCGGGAGCGGAAGAAGCCTCGGGGCTCGGCCTCGCAAGAGTTTTCTGGGGCCCCTGAGCGTGTGAAGGACCCCGCTCGAGGGGCCCCGATAAACTCTCGTGGGGGCCCCTGCGGAGCCCGGGGCCTGGGGCAAATTGCCCCTCTTGCCCCCCCCTTTGGGCGGCCCTGATTCAGTCACCTTTTTGATTGTGATATCTAAGTTGAAATCCTGTTTAAATCAATGGAAGTTTTGTCATTGACTTCAAGGGATCCAAGACTTCACCAATAATATTTAGTTTTTGTTGACTAAATTTGTCTTTCAGTTTCTCTGTTGGCTTTAATAGCACCTGCCTGCCTGCTTGAAAGCTTATGGAGACTTCTTAAAAACAAACAGTTCAAAAAGAATTAGGACTTGTTAGCTTTGCAACTTTTCCAAACTCCCTGCACTTCTAACAAACTCTTTCCTTTGACCTAAGATAATTGTCATATCTGCAAGATTCTCTCGTTGATGCTTCAAAACAAATGCTTCTGTAGTCAATGTATAAGAAAATAGCTGTTTCTCTATTTCTGGAAACATCCTTTTTATGTGCTGTAAATGCATAGAAACATTTTATTTGAGGTCTTAAAGTGTTTTCCTTTTCAGTAACATGAATACTTAAAAGATCTTATTTCCTACCAATTTACACTAATCATTGTATTAACTTAATTCACTTTGAGGCACGATGACATTTTCTGTGAAAAGCTTGCCTGTTCCAGAAACTACAGAGATTGTGTTAAACAGAATGGGCCAAATTGTGCCCTATTTCACACTCATGTAATCTGGCTGAAGTCAGTGGAGCTGAATCTATGTAACTCAAGGCAGAACTTGGCTCAATGGATTAAATTGTTTTTGTAATTCTGCTTAGTGGAGTTAATATGTACAAGTAGAATTCATTTATTTGGTATTTTATCATCATCTGTGGCATGATGGCTCAGGAACTCCCTCCAAAAGGAAACAAGGAAAAGCAAAAGCTCACCATTTTTAGGTCAGGTTCCAAGACTCACCTCTTCTGCATAGCCTTTCCCAAATAAAAGAGCAGAAAAATAACCCAGCAACATGCTCAAGGAGAGAAGCAGAGAACTAAACCATAGACTTGGATAGATTTGACTAGTCACTTTTGAATAGATATCACAATTATCCATACTAATCTATTAACAACGTCATACAACAGCCATACAACAGGGGCTGTAATACTTTGGTCTGATTTCAGTTGCTGGGTTTAGTGTGCAATTGTGAGCTGATGTTGGTGGCCTGTGATGTTGAGAAATCTCTGATAGACTCGTAGAGTTTAAGGCCAGAAGGGATCATCAGATCATGGAGTCTGAGCTCCTGTATATCACAGGCCACTAATATCACCTCACAATTACACACTAAACCCAGCAACTGAAATCAGACCAAAGCATTATAACCACCAGGAGACTCAACTGTTTACCACAGGAAGAGAAGAGGAGGGACTCAAGGTTCCCACAATCACAGGATAATGATTTAGTAAGATATACCCAGATAACCCCGGCAAGTTACCCTCACCTACACTGTGCAGAGGAAGGCAACCCTCCCCTCCCCTGGCCACTGACCTGGGGAAAAATTCCTTCACACCTCCACATGTGATAATCAATTTAGACCTTGAGCATATGAACAAGGATTAGACAGTCAAGCACCAGAGAGAGAGAGAGTGAGTGAGTGCCCAGTGCCATCTCAGAGCTGTGGCCTTCCCCCATCAAATATCTCATCTCCAGTAATGGTGTTGCCTGATGCTTCATAGGAAGTAGATTTTTTAAAACAGCAAATAGAATACGGTGGGGGTGGAGAATCCCTTCCTGTCCCTTGTAGCTGGCCGACTGAAACCCTGAAGCATGAGTTTTAGGAACATAAGACGTAAACTGGAAGTGAGCCCCAGGGTTGCTGAGGCCTGTCCCTCATCATCACAAGCAATCCCATCACACAATTGAATTTCTCCAGCTCTCTCTGAAAATTAAGTTGTTGTCTCCCACAATTATTAGGAGCTATTGCAGAACCTCAGCCCTCTGATGATTAAAGGTCTTCTAATTTCAGGCCTGTATCTCTTCTTGGCCAGGTTGCATCCATTTATTGTTGTGCCAACAGTGCCCTTTAACTTAAATAGTTCTTCATCCTCCCTCATATTTACTCTTGTAATGAATTCAAACAGGACAATCATATCCCCTTACAGTCTTCTTTTAGCTAAACTAAACAAGATAAGCTTTTCCAGTCTCCTCTCATAAGATAGCCCCCACCTCCCATTCCCATGATCAGTAGCTTTCCTCTGCACCTGTTCCAGATTAAATTTGAACATGGGTGACTAGCATTCTACACACTGTTCCAAATGAGGTCCTACCACTGCCTTGTACAATGGCGTCTCTCTCTTGGAAATGCATCTCATCTGCCTTTTGCACAGTCATATTACCTTGGTGGATCTAGCCATCCTGTGATCAACCCACAAACCCAGGTTTCTCTCCTCATCTGTTGCTTCTAACTGATGATTAGCCCCTAGTCCCCCACTCTGATAGAGAGATGGCCATGTTTTCAAAGGATGATGCAACAAGTGTGCCCACAAAAATTTCTTTTCACGTATGCAAATAAAAATTTGCACACAGAAATCAGGTATTGGCATTCCAAACTACCTTTTTGTGCACATTATTGACTCATTAGCCTGTGCAATTACCTGTTTGACCGGTGATTTTCCATTAATAAGGAAACATTTATCCATGATTAGCACAAGGCATCATCTGAGAAAACACAAAATCTCTCCATATTTAGAATAGGAAATAATAGTTGTACCTTAAATGCCACAATGTGGCAAATCTGGGCTAAATATCTTTTTGATTTTGTTCAATGGCAGCGATAGTGATTGCAAATTCCAATGAGGTGGGTACAGGTTTGTATTGCCTTTTGGTGATGAACAGCTAGAATAAAGAATACTCTCTTATATCTAGTTCTTCAATAATGCTTTAATTTTCAAATTGAACTTAATGTAACTGTAATGCCTTTACTTGTAACGGAAAAGCATAACTTTAAATAACCATATTGCAGTAATTGAGTAATGTCTTGGCAGAGGGGGAAAAATGGTTCTTTTGACTTTAAAAAAATCTTAAATGCATGTTATATCACATAACAATACTTCAGGACTTCCAATTAAAATTAACAAGAAATACTGAACTTTAGCTAATTATTAAGGCAAAGGGTATGTTATTAGTACTACTTACAAGATATTTTCACTCATTATCCTCTTTTCTATCACTAGCGTGAAGCCAAATCAAACACCAACTCTTTCCTTTTAATTTTAGTTTTGTCTGATGCACATTTTAAAAAGAATCTATCACGCTACTGTAAAGTAGGAGCACTGCTGATCGTTTCTGGGATATAAACAGAAAAAACATGAGTTTCCTCTTGAGCCCCATATGTACCCCTCTGCCTTCCAACTGATGTCAATGCAAGAAGAACTGAATCATCTGGGTAAAAAATAAAGACAAGAAAAGCCAGCAATGCTGGAGCTCAGTTTCTGAAGTGTTCATTTTTGCTGAATCTATTCAGTAAACTGGCAGGTTAAATCAATTGCTTCACAGATCACTGGCAGAACTCCAGTGGGAATGACAGCAGGCAAATACTAACGTAACTTCAATAATACCTAAAATAACATTGAAAATAATTTTTATAGTGTATATATATGAAGAAGCACTGAGAGGATGAAAAAAATCCAGTCTACCAATAATGGGCCAAGGAATGATCATCACATGTTAAGGACTCTGTAGAAGAAAAGCTCCATGCCTCTTTGAGGCCTGCAACTTCTGATATCTGGCTATCCTGCCCAACAATAATGTCTGCTGGTCCACAGCAACATTTCCAGCTTTTCCACAGTGCCTTCTCTAGAGAACTGCTTGTATATGGAGCTGCAGTAATTTATTCTGCCTCTTCTCTTTGGTAGTAGATCTTGTACACTCCAGATTCGTTTTCGGATGGAATTTACTCATGTGGCTAGAGATAACACAAAGCTCAGTCACTGCTTAAATTCTATTTCTAGAATTTAAGAGGTACTTAGACCATGTGCAGAGATTAGTTTCTTTCTTAATGTGCATACTAAACCATTTCCCCCAGGCATCTTTTCATAAATTTTAGTTCCTCCTCTAAAGTTCTGGACAACATTTATCTTCTTTTAAAGAAAAAAAATTAAAAATTTGTTCAGTAGCTCAACTTCTAAACCTCATCAACTTTTTAGTTTTGTTCTAAAACTTTATCTCAGTTTCTGTTAAATCAAATATCTTTTCAAGTCACTTTTTTTCTCCTGTATCTCACTTTTTTTTTTTTATCATCGCTCTGCCCTTCTAAGTCATTATGTACTCTGGTATTCATAAGACTTGTCATCTAGCCTCTTTCCTTCTGTTAGCTTTTGTATTGCACTAAGGGTCTTTATAGTAGTTTGATGTATATCATGCATTCTGGGACCTGCATTCCCCAGGTTCCATCACTTCTGAGGCCTTCTGTATGATCTGACTTAGCAGATATTTTCTACTTCATTTATATACTTTCCTTTTAGCTGGCTCCACTATCATCTTTATAGTTTTATATAGGTCTTCCACGCCAACACTGGATTTATTTAGTGTGCCCCTGGTATGAGAAGCCTGGGATAGGGCTAAAATGGAGATAGAGGTTCCCGACTATGCCTTAGATTTCCTGGTTGAGTTAAACAAGCTGAAGCAGAGTTTGATGGTAGAATCGCTGTTGCCCTAGGTAATTTCTGTCTCTGTGCCGTTTTTAGATTAAGTCACAGTCTAATGGCTGCCATTGCATAGACTGAGCTCTCCTAGATGGATTCTGATTCAGTGCTAAAAGACTGAGCTACATCCATGTCTTCAAGATCCTGAGTGTATCATCATATAATTAAACTGCAAGCATTTTCTTTTCCGTTTGGTTACTGCTTTGAAAGATGTGCAGTAGGAGCCACCCCTCTCTCCATCTTTCCTGCCCCCTTTGAAGCAACAAAGTTTCTAACAGAGTGAAACTTGCATCCATGGGCACTAATTTTTTCTTCACATTGAAGTATTTAAGACTTTGTATTATTACTGCTATCCATTTCTCATATGCTTTTTCATGCTCTGGCACCCGAGTGCCTTCTCTCTCCTCCCTTAAAAGGTATCTCAAAGGGTGGTCACAGTTGTCCTTTTTGGTATAAATTTTTCTATGTAAAATGCTAGAACTTTAATATCCTAAAATTTCTCAACAGAAAGGGACTTCTTTGTGCTAAGGAATAGGGTATTAGTTAATGCTATGCTATAACATGTGGTTCTGCATTGAGAATGACTATGCAAAATAGCATTTTCATATTCAGCAGAGTTGTAATCTGTCCTATGTACAGTCCACAGTAACTAAGTTTTTATTGCGTGGGCCTGATTATTGAGGTAAATGGAAAGACTCTCATTGACATGAAAGGACTTCAGATCGAGCTTCTAGTTTGAGGCTGTTTCTGTTTAATATGAGTTTTTTATGCACAAACTTAATTGTGTAGGTGCTTGTTGTCTTTCAACACTCTGAGGCTCATTCTGGATCTGGTGCACTTTTGATACACAAAGCACCAGAATATGTTTGCATCCATCTATCTCAGTCCTTTTCATGTACATCTCTAGGCATTTTACTTGGATTGTGTAAATATCAATGGCATACCTTAGGCTGATATATTGTCCTGCATTGTGGCTGATAATTCTACATCCTATTCTGTCTTTTATAAGTGACTTTCATAACTTCCTAAATGCAGATGACTTGGAATCCTGTTAATTCAGCTGTAGATCCTTACCTTGTTGCTTATTTAAAACAAACAGACTTTCATGTGCATTCTTGCTTCGCTGCACACCATGATTTCAAATAAACCACCCCATCAGTATTTTTTTATTGTTATTTGCTTCTGGATCAAACTCAAAACCTCTTGAAATGTTTCACCTACCAAAGTAGAAATAATGCTGGCCTCAGCCTATCTTCATTATTGGTGGCACCACTTGCAACATCATAGAGCCAAATATCCTTCTATTCTCTCCAGTCCTCTTCTGCATTGTTCATTAAAGTTTAAATCCTAGAGGTTTCAATTGCTTTAATTTTTAGTGTTAGTACTTTTCTAACATCATGTGTTTGTGTTACTGATTTTTATACAATTTTGCTGAGAAAAGACAATAGAATTATTATTCTCTGTATTACAATAGTTCTTAGAGGTCGCTACGGAGATCAGAGGCTCATTGTGTTAAGGGGCTAATACAATAATTCGTGTGTAAATACATGGGCTATGTCTTCATTCCAAATAAAGGCATGTATCATTAAATAGCTATTTTGACATAAAACCTTTGTGAAGACCAAGCATCACGGTAGTTTTCACCTTAGTGTTAGGATAGTACAGGTCAACCTTACACTCTCATCTGGAGTTTACCTCATTGAGATAAAAGCAGAGTATTGTTTCCACTAGGATTTTACAAAAACGCACCTTTTTTTGCAGTGTAGACATTGCTTAAATTAAAGTAATAATCCATCCCTCGAAGAGACAAGAGATGCAAAGCTTGGTAAGGGAAAAAAACACACAAGGAGGTGAGGGGATTTGTCCAACATCTTTCAGCAAGTCAGTGGCAGACTGAGGGCTAGAACACAGGTCTCCTGACTCCCACTGCAGTGCTCCATCCACCAGGGCATGCTGCCCGTTAAATGTCTGTTATTTTATCATGCTAACTTTGGAAGCAGTATACAGCAAAATGTGCCTCTGTGTTTGTGTCTTTTTACTTTGCAAAGAGACTAGGGAAAAACAGCACCTTCTTACTAAATAGATCTGGGTACATTCAGCTTCCTATCTGCTTTATTTCAGTAACAATTTTTTTTGTTTTTTTTACTGCAGAACCAATACAGGTAAGATAAAAAGTTAATTGGATTTTATTCCTCTCAGTTGCATCATCAGTAAAATTGTTTAGTAAATTCATATTGGTTACAATGGGACTGCACAAGTGTCATTTGGCCTGAAAAATATTTGTTACTGGTGTTGATATGAGAGAAGAAAATAACTTGTATCTGAACCAAACTGAATTTATTGGACTGCTAGTTAAAATATATTTTTATATTAAAGTCAATGGGAATTTGCCCTTTGAAGTAAGACAGAAAGGATCCCAGGATTTGGCCCACTAATTTTCCTTAAACAGCAGCTATGCCATCAAGTTGTGGAACAAAGAAATAACAGTGTTCCTGTATGATGACCAAAAGTAAAAATTCTTCAGCTAGGAGACAGCAGTGGATTTAACTGCAGAAACTATAAAACTAATTACAATTGCAAATCCCTCTAGACTATGCAGTTACTGTAATAAACATCTGTCATAGACTTTACTCTGGAAAATGTTAGATTTAAGCTTAATGCCTGTTATTAAATATATGAAAAGCATGATTCCAAATACTGAAAAGAAAAAAAAATCACTAAGAATTTCTTATTAATATGTAACATTTTTATAACTCTTTGCATCTTCAGACTTATTAATCAATCCACACAGAGACTCATTTTAAAGTAGGTGAGTATTTTATGCTGCGTTATACATGGAAAAATATGACATAAAAAGGATGAGTAACTTGATGAAGGCAAAGTAGTGAGTCAGAGTCAGGATTAGGCCTGAGTTGCTCCAGGTAACAAGCCTCATGCTCAAACAATTAGACTGTTCTGCCTCTTTTTAGCAAACGTTAACCTTTAAACTACTCGGCGCAAACATATTTGCTATGCAAGTTCTAAGAAAATTCATGCGAGCCACAAACAAATCAACAGCAACCACATGAGGCTCGCCACACTCTGTGAGGTGGCAGTTTCACTCTACTAGCCCACTCCCTCCTGACCTAAGTCTACTTATCTGCACAGAGACAGTCTGGTCTTTTTGCCAGTTTGGGAAACCCTTTCAAATTGTTTCCACCATGAAAAAGCAGTTGGAAATTGGTCATTTGGGTCTGAGAGTACAGTAAGAAGATATATACAGAGGAAAGAGGCTATGAGGGAAGCCGTGGGAAGGCCAGGTGGATTATGTCTGCTTTCCTGTACATCTTTACCCAGCTTTCAAACACAGCATCTAGAAACTTGGTGTCATCATTCTTTAATGGGAGCACAAAAAATACATGTAAGGGAGGCAGCAGCAGTCCTAGCTCAGGTTGTATATGGGGTTTCATTCTAACCCTCTGGTGTAGCTCACTCATAACTCTTTGAATCTTTTACATTTATTTTTAACGTTTGAGGAAAAACAAGTCCAGCCATTGTCAGTATAAGGGAATAAGCACTCCCTCCCTCCCCTTCCTGGTCCCACTGGGCCTCTCTATTGACAGGGTTTAGACAAAGATGGGGAATGGAGCTAACAAGTTCTGGAAGGTGAGAGGTTTGGCTTTTTTTTTTTAAACTAAAATCATCATCATCCACATTTTACAGATGGTGAGCTGAGACAAAGAGAGATAAAATGGCTTGCCCAAGGTCACCCAAAGGGAGCCTGTCTCAGAGGCAGGAACTGAACCCAGCTTCACTAAGTCCTCGATCAGTGTCTTAACCACACTCCCACTCTCATTTAAGTCTCTTAATTGACACTGAGTCAATTATTTAATGGTTAATATTGTTAACACATGTCTCTTGTTATTGTGCATGTGCTGAGAGAATTTTGGAATGGTGCATTTTATAAATTCTTGCTCATCAGGGAACAAAGATTGAGAAATGCAGCTGGTACTTGGACTAAGTCCATCTCCTTTGTTTGGAATGATCTATGATTAAATAGAATCCCTTTGGTTGGCTCGGTGCGAGGCAGCATCATTTGATTTGATTAGGTGGAATGTAATGAAAGCAAAGTCCAGCTAGGAGAAGTTCATCATAATATGACAGCCATGGCAAAGAGGAGACCAGCCACTGCTGAAGAAAAGAAATATATAGATTATTTAATAGTGCAACAGGGAAGTATAACTTAAAAAATCAAATGACAGTGAATGGTACAGCCTGCTAAAGCTGATTCACAGGTGGAGGAAAGGTATATTTATTATCTCAATTTATTTTTATCTTGGATATTTTTCTTAATCATTTATTGGGGAGGGTTACCTCATCCCTCCCCAGAAACTGCCAGTAACATGTTAATTGGACAGAGCTAGTTTTTTAAATAAACAAGTGGAGGCATAATAAATAGTACTTAGGAGAAAATACTCTTATTAGAAGGAGGACTAGGAGTAATAAACAAGGTCCCCTTTGTGATAGACGCTGCAGAGAACAAATGGTATGTCTGTTTTAAACTGGACGTGTAGTTTCAGGCTCAAGGGGACATACTTGCACTAGCTCTGATTAAGCTAGCAGACTGAAAATAAGTACAAGTAGACTTGAGTAGCAGGAGGGGCTAGTCACTGGAGTATGATCCTAGGTATATACTCAGGCAGCTGCTCCTCCCACCACGCATGACATGGCAGCTAGATTTCTGTGCTTAGTATGCTCGTTCAAACAGAGCTAATTGGGTCTATCTCCTTAAGCTGGAAATTCTCCAACTAACAGAACCCAGAAAGACACTTCCTACCCCCAAAAGAGCTTACAGTCTAACTATGAGAACTGAGCTTGTCTTACAGTAGGTCTTTGCAGTGTTTTTTGTAGCTGTGTTGTTCCCAAGATATGAGAGACGCAAGGTGGGTAAGGTAATCTTTTACTAGACCAACTTCTCTTGGTGGAAGGGACAAGCTCTTGAGTTTCACAAAGATCTTCTATTAGTATGGAGAAGAAAACTAGAGTGGCCAAATTAAATACAAGGTAGGACAGATTGTTAAGCATAATAGGTTCACACATGTTGAAGGAGACCACTTAAAATGAAGCGGGCAACTAACGCTTCTTCAGTCACAGGACAAAGGAAGGTTAATAGGCAGCAGAGTATGTTACAAGTTGTTGTAATGGGCCATAAAACCAGTGTCTCTGTTAAGTCCCTGTTTTTTAGGTTCTAGCAGAGTTATGAATTTAAGCTCCCAGGCTCATCTTTTGAAGTGTTGTACAGGTTCCCTTTGAGGACAAGGACTGATAGGTCAGAAATGGAGCGATTACTCTGAAGAGTATTTGCTCATAGGTGATAGGGATTTTTTCTCTTATTTTTCTGTGCAAGTTCATTCGAGCATAATGGTTGTCTGGTTTCACCCACACAGTTGTTCGGACATTTGTTGCACTGGGTGGGGTACACATGTTGTGATAGGCATGTGTTTGACACATGGAAATTGAAAGGTGTGTTCTGCGGAGTGTTGATCATATTAGTAGTGGAGATATGTATGCAGGTTTTGCACCTGTGCTGGCACTTTGAATTGGTGTGTCCTGGTCTGTGGGAGTTTGCTTCTCCTGACGAGGCGAGGTTGGAGGGATAGTTGGAAGGCCAGAACAGGGGATTCAGGAAAGATTTCTTTGAGGATGTGGTCCCCATAGAGTTGTCATTGTTTGATACCCTGTATTGGGTACTAGTATGCATAGGCGCCAACTTCCACTGTTCCTGGTGAGTGCTCGACCCACTCCTGCACCGCCATCACCCTGCCCTCATTCCACCCCCTTCTCCCAAGTCCCTGCCCTTGCCCCGCCTCTTCTCTGCTGCGTCCCTGCTCCTCCCCATTCCCTCCTGGAAAGTCCTAAGTGCCGCCAAACACCTGTTTGGTGGTGGAAAGTGCTGGGAGGTAGGCAGAGGAATGGGGATGTGGCGTGCTTGAGTGTGGGGGAGGAGCTGAGGTGTGGAAATGGGTGAGGGGGGCTTGTCTTGGCTGCCAGTGGGTGCAGAGCACCCACTAATTTTTCCCCTGGGAGTGCTCCAGCCCTAGAGCACCCGCGAAGTCGACGCCTATGCTAGTATGGAGGGGTAGGTAACAACTAGGGATATGCAGTCATAGGTTGTTCTTTTTTCTCTACAGAAACAAGTTTTCCCAAAGTATTTTGGTGGGCCATTCCATGATGCAATCTTCTTCTTTGGTTGAGTTTCCTTGTTTGGTGAAAGTGGTTTTAAGTGTGTTAAGGTGTGTATCCTGGACTTTCTCTCTGGAGCATATTCTCTGGTATCTGAGTGCCAGGCTAACAGATATCTGCAACATTTGATGGATCACACTGTGGACATAAATGTGGTGATCGGTAGGTTTCACAGAGGACTTAACTTTCCAGGACTTTCATTAGGACCACTTTCAAATGCCTTAAATTTTGCTTTACAAACAATCATAGATACGGAAAACAAACAACAAGACAAACATGGGGAAGGTATAAATGCTCCTTCTTAATTTACTACTTATGCTCATGGAATTTTCATATCAATATGTTGTTCCAATAGCATATTTTACACAATATTACTTGTGCATGGGCGATGGCCTTTTTAGAACTTTGAAATCTAAATCTGCTTTGGAGATGGGTTGATTTATCTTAAGCATTACCAATGACCTTTTATTGTGGCATATAGTTCCCATATCCAAGAATCAAAAGCATCCATTCCAAGTGAAAGGATTATAAACTCTGTCTATTCCTCATTTGTGTGTGTGTGTGTGTGTGTGGAGTGGGGTGTTAAGTGGGGTATTCTTGCTGTGTCTTCAGATGAGGTCCCATCAGCCATTCTGCAAATATCATCACTAAGGAACGTCTTGCATATAGACGGCAAGGTGCTGGCTCATCCTTATTTCCAACAGCCAAGGCTGCTCCTTGATAAACTACAGGTGAGTTATTTTTTTCCAAAGAAGTGATGGTTAAAATGCACTGAACACTTGCATAATACAGCAATTTGGAGAGGTAATCTGACAGTTTACTAAATGCTGAGCTGAATAGATTGTCCCATAGATCTAAATATGTTTCAAAGGCAGCAAATGCTTTAATTGGCACAATAAATGAATATGCTTTCAGAGACCTGGAGAGCACAGCATGTTAATGTTAAAGAATATTCATTCTGCTCTTCTGGCCGTGACAATTTTTCAAGAACAGACAGTTGCTTTATTCCCAGAAGTAATATATTTAGACTTCAAGATATGAGAGATCCTACTAGAGCAGTTGTGTTTTTTAAGATCATTTGCCCCATGTATGTCTTTGAAGCTGACTGTTAATTATGGTAGTGTTGAACTGGCTTATTGAGAGATGTAGTATTGAGAAATTATATATTTTTAATAAATCATTTCTGAAGACAATTCTTCATAAGAAGTGTTATGGGAAGCCTTCAATCTTGTATTGTGAAATTATAATGGGGGTGGGGACAACCAAACAACCTTCCACAGTTACATAAGAAGACCTAGGAACAGATTTGAGAATAGAGAGAAAACGAAAAGGACAAAGTTAATGAATCAGAAGCTAAACTTAAAAATAAAGATTAGATTAAAAGAAAATATGTCAATTGAAAGAGTGAGAAATTCTACTAGAACTCTGCTGCATTGAAGCCAGAAGCAAAATACTCTGTATAAAAAGGGAAACAAGGGGCAGAATTATTTAAACCTGTTTATTTGCCACAAAGAAAGGGGAAAATGACTGACTGCAGATGAAGATTATAACGTTTCCATCCACTCTATATACTTAAAATGATTTCCAACTATTTTTTTCAATATAGCTATGCGCTATACTTCTGGAGAAAAGATGTAAGGCCTGTAACTGAATGATTACTAGGCCGTTATCCTACTGAAAAGCAAGACCGATGTGCTTATATAGCTATTGTTTGTCACTTATATGGAGAATTCTTATTGGAGGACAGATCCATCAATGACTCTAAGCCAGGCTGGGCAGGGATGGTGTCCCTAGCCTCTGTTTGCCAGAAGCTGGGAATGGGCAACGGGATGGATCGCTTGATGATTACCTGTTCTGTTCATTCCCTCTGAAGCTCCTGGCATTGGCCACTGTAACAAGACAGGATACTGGGGTAGATAGACCATTGGTCTCACCCAATATGGCCGTTCTTATTCACTACCCTAACATAGGATGATCATTCACATAGACAACTGACTGTATTTATTTCACTTTCTACTTAAACAAATGAGGGAAGTTATATTACTTTCTTGCCCCCAAAGCCTGTTGTTTTTGTCTCTCTTAATGTCTCTCTGAACGGCTTCTTTGGATTCTTTCTTCAAAATATGAGTGGTTGCAAAGCTCCTTCCCCTGGTTATCAAAATGTCATGAGGTACATTAAAGAACAGAAAGAGGGCCCATATTACAATATGGCTGTCGGTTTACCATTTCAGATTAATCTACTTATGCAAGCACATTGTAATATGGAAAAAAGTTATCTGATTTTCCCACTCACTATATGCAGTCGACTGAACTATTACTACTTTTTACTGGAAAGTAAATGCCTCAGTATCTATCTTAGGTACTTATCCAAAACCATCTAGTGTGTGCATGTGTATGTCTATTTCTTCCCAGAGGTTGTTGATTCCCTGTAGTTGCCTTACCACTTTGATGATGTGAATGTGTATTTTGTCTGCTTGACTAGTTCTGTGTATTCTGAAAGCTTAGAAATGAATGAGGACATGCTGTATTCGTGCTGGAGATCTTATAATCTTTGGTGTATAGAGAAGACTCATGGGACAGATGCCCTCTCTAGCATAGATTTTAGGATGGGATATACTAGTCACTTCAGCAGCATTGTGCTAGTTAAAAATTCCCCCTGTCTAAAGGAATCCTTTGGTGGCCAGTTAAGACAACTCCATGGTTAGTTGGTGCTTCTGAACCAGGACAGAGTAGCTGGAGTGGAAGGCATACCCCAAAGACTTTATGGCATAATGCAGCTAAAGGTGTGATGAGGAGATGAGTGGGAGTTTCTGAAGTTATTCTACAACTTCATCCACATCCCCACCCTCAAAACATGAAGTAATCTCCATCATGCCTGACAGATCCAGTTATGTTCCTAGCTCCCTTGCCCTGGTTCCGACAGCCTGTCAAACCTCTCCCAACTCTTCCACAATCAACTCTTTCCAGCCCCAACACATTTTTAAAGGGTAATTAAATTTGTAATTAATGTGGTGTACTTGTCACAATAAATCATGTTCTGATGTGTCTTGAGTGTGAAAAGGTGTGATGGGACCATGAACCAAAAGTACCATGTTACTGATCTCATTATGAGTTACAAGTAAGGGTGTCTCAGGTAGTTAGCATTATGCATTTTGCTGCAGTGAAAATGTATTGGGTATCCTGCCATCATCAGACCTACGTTGTTCTTATTAAACAATTAAATAACATCTCTTGACTGGTCAAATCCTTAACTTCTGCATTGTTTGGGACTTCCTGAAGACTCTCTTCCTTCTGTATTAATACTAACATATCTTTTGGATATATACTGCTAATCCAGTGGTATTAAAATTAAACTAATGGGCCTGACTTTCAAAATCAGTAACCTTCTGCAAATGTAGCAACATAGGAACTCAGGGGTTAATAAAGCAACTTGTGCTAGTAGAGCATTCTGATTGACTGAGGTG
Organism: Gopherus flavomarginatus; assembly: GCF_025201925.1. Lineage (NCBI taxonomy): Eukaryota > Metazoa > Chordata > Testudines > Testudinidae > Gopherus > Gopherus flavomarginatus. The sequence continues at coordinate 28,308,523 of NC_066626.1, forward strand.
AATGATCTAAATGGTAATAGTAATCTAAGTGAACCACCCCATACAGCTGAAACTGCAGTTCAGTATTCTGAACTCCAACTCCTTCTTATCCAGAGCAAAATATACTTTTCTTCTCAACAGTAATGAACTCTGTGCCTCATAATGTCTCAAGGGTGTGATTATTTCAGAGAAAACTGCTTCCCCAGTTACATCTTGTTGCATAAATAATCATTTCTTTGATGTGGAGGATAACAGTGGGAATGATGTAAGTTAAATATGTTCTCCAGCAGTCTGACTTGCAAGGGAATAAACAATTTGTTGATACTTAGAGTGCTAAAACCACTTCCTTCAGTTCCCAGAATGCTCATATATATTGTTCTGAACATTATAGCCATATTGTGTGTGTGTGTGTGTGTGAGGGGGAGAGAGAGAACACGTGTATGTATATGTCTTAAATTTTCCAATAAGGGATTGGATCTTTTTCTCTTCTTGTTGTTTTAAATTAATTGTTTCAGTAGATCTATGGAATCAAAGCATTCGTTCATGCTGTACACAGGCAACTCAGCAATAACATGAACTCCACAAATATAGCTCTGTGGGAAGGTAACATAACAAAATGCATGAACCAAAGGTGCAATTCACATCATTTATTTAACTGAAATAACCATCACAATCTGACTAGAGGGATATTTACCAAGATTACAGTTTCATGTTGCTTGATTACGTTTTGTGACAGACCCAGACCAGTGGGGTACAGGAGCCTGATAGAGGGCAAATATACTGGGCACTGGATGAGTAGTTTTCTGTTCCCTGAGTGACCAGAGCAGGGGCTGCACTAGAGTAATCAGGAACCTGCTAGAACCAATTAAGGCAGACAAGCTGATTAGAACACCTGCAGCCAATCAAGGCAGGCTAATCAGGGCACCTGGGTTTAAAAAGGAGCTCACTCCAGTCAGGCGAGGAGGAGCCAGAGGAGAGGAAGTGTGTGAGAGGAGCAAGAGGCACAAGGAGCTGAGAGTGAGAGGCTATGCTGCTGGAGGACTAAGGAGTACAAGCGATATCAGACAGCAGGAGGAAGGTCCTGTGGTGAGGATAAAGAAGGTGTTTGGAGGAGGCCATGGAGAAGTAGCCCAGGGAATTGTAGCTGTCATGCAGCTGTTACAAGAGGCACTATAGTCAGCTGCAATCCACAGGACCCTGGGCTGGAACCCGGAGTACAGGGTGGGCCTGGGTTCCCCCCAAACCTTCCAACTCCTGATCAGACACAGGAGGAGTTGATCCAGACTGTGGGGAAGATCACTGAGGTGAGAAAATCTGCCAATAAGTGCAGGATCCACCAAGGTAGAAGAGGAACTTTGTCACAGTTTGTATAGTTGATAGATTGTTGGGAAGAGGGGAGGAGGAGAGAGATGATTTCTCTAGAAGAGCCAGATCTGAAGCCTATTAAAATCAGTTGTAAGACTGACTTTAGTGGGCTTTGGTTTGACTTTAAATGGTTTTTCAAACCACATCTATGCCCGCCACAATAGTTACCACTTTTTCAGATGTTAAATATATTTCAGTAGACTTGCTACCTCACAGCCCTAATGTATTTCCCATTTCTATGATCTCTGGTTGGTTATATAATTAAATATACATATACAAACAAATACTTTTTATTCAAGGATTTATTATCGTGTTAGAATTAAGTTTTTCAGACCAAGGATTCTTCAGAGTGCCACTGCGGCATGCCGAGGTACCCACCAGAACTTATTTCTGGGTTCTGCTGGAGTTTAAACAGACAGGAAGTTGTTTGGAATTAGTTGGGAGAGAGCTTTAGATCCAGTTGTTTTTTGATCTAGCCCAAAAAATAATGTTGGGATTTTTATTTTGTGGTTCAATTAGAGAGCTTCTTAGAAAGTGAAGTGCATTTCCAGACATTCAATCAATTCTACAGAAGGAAAGATAAGACCAGAAGGAAAAGTCTGTGTTTTATTAAGAGAAAACTGTACAGTAACGCTCTCTTAACATTGTAGTTATGTTCCTGAAAAATGTGACTTTATGCAAAACTATGTTAAACGAATCCAATGTCCCCATAAGAATTAATGTAAATGGAGGGGAGGTGTTAGGTTCCAGGGGAAAATATTTTCCCCAGACAAAAGACATTATATACACATATAGTATAAGTTTTAAACAAACAGTTTAATATTGTACATAGCAATGAATGATTGTGAAGCTTGGTTGAGGAGGTGGAGTAAGAGAGTGGAATATTTCCCAGGGAATGCCTTGTTGCTACATGATGAACTAGCACTTGGCTGAGCTTTCCAGGGTTAATATGCTGTTTTTAATGTAGTCTTAACCTCTACAAGACAGCAGGGACTGAAGCAGGATGGCGGAAACACAGTAGATGCAGGGCAGTAGCTGCAAACAGTTCCCTGCAAAAACTGAACATGATAGGCTCATGCTATCCAGCTGGAGCACACCACTCCCTCCTCCTGACAGCACATGCACAGCTGCACAGGTGCTGATTTTCCAAAGTGCTGGGGAGTGCATGCATGAGTGAGAGAGAGACGTGCATTGCGGCTTTAAGTAAGCTGACCCCACACAAGTGTGTTGTCCTTTTAAGCAGACCAGCCAGTTCAGACAGGAAGCAACAGCTTCCAGCAAGCTCCCTCTTTTCTGTACCTGAGCCCTGTCCTCTCCTCCACTTTATGGAGAGGGGGTACAGAGTGGGGGGGGGGGAGCAGGAGCAGGGGGAATCCTGATATCAGGACTCCTCCCCCTCCTCCTCCCCTGCAGCAAGCAGAAAGCTCTGGGAGCAGCTCCAAGGCAGAGGGCAGGAGCAGCACAGCAGCAGCAGGGCAGGGCCAACTCCAGGCACCAGCCGAGCAAGCTCGTGCTTGGGGTGGCAGATTCTAAGGGGCAGCATTCGCCCAATCCTAGGGTGGAAAGGCTTTTTTGAGGGGTGGGGGTTTCACTGCTACAGCTGCCCTGCACCCTGGTGGGGTTGTTTTGTTTTTGTTTTTGTTTTGTTTTTTTTTCTTTTGTTTTGCCGATGACTTTCACTGAGCCACTATAGGGCGCAGTGGCCTGGAGGAGGCGAGCACCCTGCTAGGTTACGCGCGCCGTCTGCCCCAGCCGGTGCCAGGTCTGCAGCAAGCCCGGCAGCCCGCCTCCTTCTCTCCCCACCAACTGACGACTTTCAATTCACCTGCAGGCGGAAGCAGTGCGGAGCCCTCCCGGCAGGCGGCGTGGCGGGAGGGGCCGAGTGGCGAGCGCCCTGGCTGAAGGAAGCTCTGGCTGCCCCCCTTCTCTCTCTCTCCCTGCCCCGCTCACTCTCCCCTGCTAGCCTGGGCGCACACTCTGCTGCCCGGGGCATGTCTGCAGCTCAGGGAGTCCCGCTAGCCAGAGTGCAGCTGCCCTGGCCCAGAGGCTCGCCAGCGCAGCCAGGGGAGGCAGCCACGAACCACCAAGTAAGGCAGCAAAAAAGCCAGAGCCAGCCCTGGTTGGAGGAGGGCCACCTGAACTCCTGCTTGACAGCTGGGGAGCCATATACCTTATAGGGAATTTAGAGGAGCTGATGAGGGTGGGGGGCTACGGCTCCCCCCGCCCAGTTCTAATCCCCACAAGGAAGGGCTCTCTTCCAGGGAATCCTGCATGCTGTGGACAAAGCAGGCAGCTGCCAAAAGACATTATAAGGGAGCATTGTGCAACTTTAAATGAGCTTGTTCCCTAATAGATCAGCAATGTAACAATGAAACGTTAACCGGGACAACCTTAAGTGAGGAGTTACTGTATATAGATATGCCTGGATAAGAATGAGAACCTCATGAAGTTATTTTTTTAAGTAAACTGCAGAGCCTGGAAAACATGTTCTATAATTTGGGGAAATCCTTTCCCTATGTTTTCCTTGAAATGCAGTTCATCCAGACAAACAGATTTGAACTCCAGATACAATACACACTAATGTACTGTTGATGAAACTGACATCCCAACTTCGGAGAAGTGGTTTATCTTCTGGCATTGAGCAAGTCTGAGTCATTATTGTAGTACTGCTGTTTGAAACATCTGATTCTGAGCGTCATTCCAAACCTGAAGGTCAGGCCATCTTCACCAAAAGACTTGCTGAGCTTTCATGATCTGGATAAATGCTGGTGTTAGGGTGGATGAAATAGTGTGGATTTTCCCTGAAATCAGGCAAGACTTAGGTTGTTTCAACTGACTTTTGGACTAATTTGAATCTCAAACTATAAGTGCATCTCAGGAAGTGAACATTGAAGAAACAGTGAACAAAATTGTGGCCAGGGGAAGTTTTGTATATATCACTATGAACTAAATCCACAATTTCACTCTAACTAGTATTCTACTCAAACATAGCTGCTACTAGGTTACATGGTTTGAATAATAAGTACTGCCATTGCAGAAGCATTTAGTTGTTCATCTGTATATGTGATTGTAGCTTACTCTCCATTTTCATCAGCTTCCATAGGACTCAGCAATCTGCTGTCCTGGTGAATGATCTCCATTGCGAGGAAGAGAATGCTGTGAGATGAAGAATTCATTTTCACAAATTAACTCATGAAAGAGAAACCGTAAGTCACATACCATATACTGCACTGTGCAGAGGACCCATACAAGGCACATGCACCCTGCAGAATAGGGTGTAAGTGGTAGACAGGCCTTGTCCTGCCCTCGCTCTGTCTCTTATGAACATATCTGCAAGATCTTTCCAATAGATCCATTCTAGAACTTGAGTTATCAAGTTGAGAGAAGGAGGTGGTGCCGAAGAGGGAGTTAAGAACCAGAGTACAAATGTTTTCTTAGAAGTTATTGAATTAAAATGAACCTAATCTTAATATCTTCAGTTTCATGGTGATGTTTATAAATTAATATTAGTCGTAAAGCTCAATTACCAATAGCTCAATTACATCGAGTAATAAAAACATGCCCCTGCTAGCTGGTTCTGTCTCTCACCTCTTGGCTCCTTAAGTCTCAGTCCCCGTGTTTGGTTTCAAACACTGTTTAACATACAAAATTAGAAATTAAAAGAAATTGCTGACCATTCTTAGTGTACTTGCACTGAGCAGATCCTGATTCTTTCATTTCTGTGATCATGGAAGCAGATAGGACTGGCTCTGCTGCCCAACATAAGGATTGCACTTACATGAACAGTCCCATTATCTTTAAGGCAACTAATACATGCTAACCAACATGAGTAACGCTGACACAGTCTAGCCCTTAATATTACTCTTCTGCTCTATTCTAAAAGTGCTCTTTCTCACTAAGAGCCTTCTCCAGATTTCTCTCATATAATTTTATAGTAAAATCAAAGTTGGTTATATCTCTGTAACCCAAACAGAGGTTAAATAATCAACTACATACAGCTATTATTGGAAAAGTAAATCAACAGTTTATTCTTAGTGGCTTACATGGAAACAAAACGTTGATGCTTGTATGGTAAAATGGTAAAAGGGAATGAATAGCATAGATAGATCTGTCAATTTATGATGTATCAAAAAAAGCAGCCAATGAACAGTCTATTGATATCAGTAGTGGGGAAAATATTCTGTAACTTGTGTAAGGCTTGTTGAAATTTTCTGGAATGATAGTGACTTTACTGATGCTGCAGTCTCTCTTATTTTGGTAAATGACTTCACAGAATAAACGTTATATCAATATACCATAGTCGAGTACATTTCCTAATCAACAGCTTAAATGAGTTATCAGTAGCATGTGTTAGATTTAAAAAGTAATTCCTCCTGCTGAGAAAATTGTAACAAAACAGTATTGGGGCATCTCTTCAAAAGCTGAAGTGAAAAGGCAAAGTTCAAGATCCCTTCAGAGCTCTTCAGACAAACATTGACTGTGTATGTTGCTAGGGAAGACTGATGCACAGAGAATGCATGAGCTGCTACCTTCCAAAAATGATATCCGAGGAGCAACTGATAAGGCCCAGAGACAGTGGAAGAGAATGGAGAAAGTCACATCAGTAGTTAAAAGGAGCGCTTGGAAACATCAGAAAGTACCAGCAGGTCCAAGGATTAATGAGAGATGATGATGAATTATCACATAGAAGGCTAAAATATTATCCAGAAGAGGAAATGGTAGGATATGTAAGAAGGTTTGAAGAGCATTAGAAGAAAGTGGAAGAGGGTTGCAGAACATTGCAAAAGATTGTGCAAAATCTAGGAAGAGACCTGCAACACAAAGGGTATATGGAAAAACAATGCAGTATTGGAGAAATCCAATCTAGCAGCTGGGAGATTTAGAGATCACTGCAAATAGCCTTGGCAGTTTATGCATGGTGGAGAGGGCCAGAGAAGGTGACAAGAGGTCTGCTAATCCCTACAGAGAGTCAAGGGAATATTTAGGAGTGCAAGACAGGCAGATGGAGAGGCTGGAAGAGCAGATGGTAAGGATGGGAAGATCAGTATGGACTACAGATTTGAAACCACAGCCCCAAATTGAATATGTATCTGATATGTTCTTCCTTCCATACATAAAAATGCCAGAAACAGCAAACAATCTTTTCACACTGTGCAGAACGCTTGGTGCCAGTAACCTTTTGTTTCAACGTGTTATGAACATTATATATAGTTGGCTGCTATCATACTGCACTTTGTCTGCCCAGTAGGGTGGGAATCGTGTGCCCTTCTAAATCCAATGTCCATGAATTAGCTGGAAGAGAGAGTGCTAAAAGAATATTGGCTGGCTTCCTGCTGCTCGGACAAAATATATTCCCACTGTACTGTGCATGAGCAAGCAACCAAGGCTGAAAGCCTAATAGGTGAAAGAAAGTGAACCTGATCCTTCTGTATAGTAGGACAGAACATTGCCTCAGCCCCATTTGTTTGACTATTTGTGTCTTTTCAGATATAATGTATAATTAAACGGCACGAATAAACATTGAAACTTGGAAGATAGCTTGAATGATCTTGAATACAGAAACAAATTAATATTAGCTACTTCAGTTCATCAGACTTGTAAGTAAAGTTGACATTGATTTATTTGTGATTAACTACTTGGTTGTCCATCCCTAAACCCAGAACAATAGCTATCGTACTTGCAATGTGTCTTCAATTTGTACTGATGCTAGCACATTTCTGTCTTTGTGTCTATCTGAGGTCTGGTCTACACTACACGTTTAAACTGATTTTAGCAGTGTTAAACCGATTTAACGCTGCACCCGTCCACACAACGAGGCCCTTTATATCGATATAAAGGGCTCTTTAAACCAGTTTCTGTACTCCTCCTCGACGAGAGGAGTAGCGCTGAAATCGGTATTACCATATCAGATTAGGGTTAGTGTGGTCGCAAATTGACGGTATTGGCCTCCGGGCGGTATCCCACAGTGCACCATTGTGACTGCTCTGGACAGCAATCCAAACTCGGATGCACTGGCCAGGTAAACAGGAAAAGCCTCGCGAACTTTTGAATTTCATTTCCTGTTTGCCCAGCGTGGAGCTCTGATCAGCACAGGTGGCGATGCAGTCCCAAATCCAAAAAGAGCTCCAGCATGGGCCTTACGGGAGATACTAGATCTGATTGCTGTATGGGGAGACAAATCTGTTCTATCACAGCTCCGTTACAGAAGACGAAATGAGAAAGCATTTGAAAAAATCTCCAGGCTATGATAGACAGAGGCCACAGCACAGTGCTGTGTGACAAGTGTAACGGAAAGCCAAAGAATCAAATGGATGCTCATGGAGGGAGGGAGGGGGTACTGAGGACTCCAGCTATCCCACAGTCCCTGCAGTCTCCGAAAAGCATTTGCATTCTTGGCTGAGCTCCCAGTGCCTGTAGGGTCAAACACATTGTCCGGGGTGTTTCAGGGTATATGTCATCAATTTACCTCCCCTTCCCCCCGGTGAAAGAAAAGAGAAAAAAATCATTTCTTGACTTTTTTATATGTCACCCTATGTCTACTGCATGCTGCTGGTAGATGCGGTGCTGTGGCAATGAATAGCAGCATCCTCTCCCCTCTCCTCCCCGGTGGCAGACGGTACAATATGACTGCTATCCATCGTCATCATCAGCCCGTGAGTGCTTCTGGCTGGCCTCAGGTGAGGTCGGCTGGGGGCGCCTGGGTAAAAATAGGAATGACTTCCGGACATTCCCAGTAGATGGTACAGAACGGCTGGTAACCGTCCTCCTCATAGCAACTGGGGGCTAAGTTCCATCCGCCCCCCTGTCTTTCATGTCTAAAGAAAAGATTCTGTACTGCCTGGACTATCATAGCAGCGGGATGTGGCTCCTCTCCCCCGCCCCCTTTAATGTCCTGCCTGGACTATCATAGCAGCTGGAGGCTGCCTCCCCCTCATTTTATCTCACTAAAAAGTCAGTGTTTCTTATTCCTGCATTCTTTATTACTTCATCATACAAATGGGGGACACTGCCACAGTAGCCCAGAAAGGTTGAGGGAGAAGGGAATCAATGGGTGGGGTTGTTGCAGGTGCACCCCCCGTGAATGGCATGCCGCTCATCATTTCTGCGGGATCTGACACAGAGCGGCTGTGCTCTCTGGTTCTCTGATACACTGGTTCTCTAGTACACTTGCCCCATATTCTAGGCAGGACTGACTCTATTTTTAGATAAACCATAAAGGAGGGATTGACTCGGGGAGTCATTCCCATTTTTGTCTTTGCGCCCCCGGCCGACCTCAGCTAAAGCCAGCCAGGAGCACCCATGACAGCAGCAGACAGTACAGAACGACTGATAACCGTCATCTCATCGCCAATTTACAATGGCACAGCAGATAGTACAGAACGACTGATAACCATCTCTGCTATCTTGCAATGGCAAATGAATGCTGCTGTGTAGTGCTGCAGTACTGCATCTGTCAGTGGCATCCAGTACACATACAGTGACAGTGACAAAAGGCAAAATGGGCTCCATGGTTGCCATGCTATGGTGTCTGCCAGGGCAATCCAGGGAAAAAGGGTGTGAAATGATTGTCTGCCATTGCTTTCACGGAGGAAGGAATGAGTGACGACATTTACCCAGAATCACCCGCGACACCGTTTTTGCACCATCATGCATTGGGATCTCAACCCAGAATTCCAATGGGTGGGGGAGACTGTGGGAACTATGGGATAGCTATGGGATAGCTATCCACAGTGCAACGCTCCGGAAATCGACGCTAGCCTCGGTACATGGACACACACCGCCGAATTAATGTGCTTAGTGTGGCCGCGTGCATTCGACTTTATACAATCTGTTTTACAAAACCGGATTATGTAAAATCGGAATAATCCCGTAATGTAGACGTACCCTAAGTCTCTCTTTCCCACTGCCTGCTCCCACCCCCATGGCTCATTCTGATGACAACTATGTGCATAAATAATTCCTTTGTTATTTTGGAATGATTCAAAAGTCTATTTACAGGTTCATCAATCATCCTATTGAATAATAATAGGCTTATAACATTCCCTCATGGAGTGCCATTTTCTAGCATAAATTCATTAAAAATACTATCTCCTTGTCTCACTTTACAGCTGAGATGTCAAACCATTTGGTAATTAGAGGCCACTTAAGAGAACTAAGTAAGCATAAAGTGCCACCAGCTGCTAAAGGTACATAAACATGAAGGGATTCAGGTATGAGGGCTGAAAGCATTTGCATTTTACAGTGTTGGCAAGCTAGTCGGTGTGTATTCTTATTAACTTTATTAAAATCATGTCTCCATTAGTGCCATTCGGGTAGTCAAAGGAATACTGAGAGTGGAAGAGACAGGTTAGACATTTCTGCTTAGAAGAAATATTGTTTCTAAGTAAATCCCTCTCTCTTTTGTGTAACGATTTTCTGACTATTAATATAGTGGTACAAGTTAAGTTATTTTCTACATTTTTTAAACTATAGCTGCTTATTTGTATCTGCAACCACTAAGTGCTTTCCAATTTCTGATGCTTCTGTTCATCTATTTTGTGATATGGAGAAGATTCAGGCAGATCTAATATGCCTTCTTTTAGAAATAAAATAGTTAATTTGTTCTTGAAATATGAATATTCACAACAACTTTCTGTATTTGCCTTTGTTGGTGTAAAAGGTCTGTGACCGGGGCTTGGCCCTCTCTGAGGAGTGGAGGGGAGCCACACCGGTCCGGGCAGGTCCTGGAGCGGTAAAGACAAAGGCACAAGGCTCCAGCCCTGGGTTTGGGAAGAGCAACACTGCAGAGTCAAAGGGGGCTCAGGCCCTCTGTTTCAGGGCTGAGCAACAATATAGAGTCAAAGAGGGGGCTCAGGCCCTCTGCCTCAGGGACGAGCAACAATACAGAGTCAAAGGGGCTCGGGCCTTCTGTTTCAGGGCTGAGCAACTATACAGTTTCAAGGGGCTCAAGCCCTCTGTTTCAGGGCTGGGAAACAATAAGAAAGTCAAAAGGAGGGGCTCAGGCCCTCTGGTTCAGGGCTGAGCAGCAGTACAGTTTAAAGGGGCCCAGCCCTAAGTTCGGGCAGGGCACCAAACGCAGAGTCACAAAGCTCAGGCCCTTTTGACTCAGGGCTGAGCAACAATGCAGGGTTTAAGGAGCTCAAGACCTCTGGTTCAGTGCTGAGCAAAGCACTCAGTCTATAAGTCCAGGCCCGTAGGCCTGAGCACCGAGGAGAGGGGGATACTGCCACACGTACGTGGGGTGGCAGGGTGGACGCAGGCCCACCCACTCCACTGCATCCCAGCCCAGGGCCGTAACAGCGGTCTGCTGCTGCATCAGTGAGGATCCTGCCCGCAACACACTGAGATAGGCTCCGACATGTCTGCAGCCGGACTGGAGTCGGCTGCCCCTGGGCTACTTCCGATCTCCCCCTCAGGGCCTACCTGGTCCGTGGCTGTCATAAACAGATAGCTAAGGGTTAATGTCTCTTTCACCTGAAGCACCTGACCAGAAGACCAATCAGGAAACCGGATTTTTTCAACTTTGGGTGGAGGGAATTGAGTGTCTAAGGTCTTTGTTTTTCTGGCTGCCTGCTTTCTCTGAGCTTTGGAGAAGTAGTTCTACTTTCTAGTCTTCTGTTTCTAAGTGTAAGGACAAAGAGATCAGATAGTAAGTTCTATGGTTTTCTTTTCTTTGGTATTTGCATGAATATAAGTGCTGGAGTGCTTTGATTTGTATTCTTTTTGAATAAGGCTGTTTATTCAATATTCTTTTAAGAAATTGCCCTGTATTGTGTCATCTTAATACAGAGAGACTATTTGTATTTTTTTTTCTTTTTTTATATAAAGCTTTCTTTTAAGACCTGTTGGAGTTTTTCTTTACTGCAGGGAAATTGAGTCTGTACTCACCAGGGAATTGGTGGGAGGAAGAACTCAGGGGAGATCTGTGTGTGTTGAAGTGGCTAGCCTGATTTTGCATTCCCTCTGGGTGAAGAGGAAAGTACTTTTTGTTTCCAGGATTGGGAACAGAGAGGGAGATTCACTCTGTTTGGATTCACAGAGCTTGTGTCTGTGTATCTCTCCAGGAGCACCTGGAGGGGGGAAGGGAAAAAGGATTATTTCCCTTTGTTGTGAGACTCAAGGGATTTGGGTCTTGGGGTCCCCAGGGAAGGTTTTTCAGGGGGACCAGAGTGCCCCAAAACACTCTAATTTTTTGGGTGGTGGCAGCAGGTACCAGGTCCAAGCTGGTAACTAAGCTTGGAGGTTTTCATGCTAACCCCCATATTTTGGACGCTAAGGTCCAAATCTGGGACCTAGGTTATTACATGGCGGCAGCTGGTGGGAGATAGACAGAATCCAGAAGAAATATTATATTTTTCGTTTCTCTGCTAAGGGCTTTTTAGCAGAGAGAAACAGTTTGGTTTTAAAAGGGAACCAGAGAGAAATTTTTTTTTCTGCTCTCTCTGGCAGTTTGTGGCTTGCATGTTAAGCAGAAGTCGTTAAGGACTATTAACAGTCTTTTGTCACACAATAGCCCTCCCATTAGGAGTCAAGTACCAGCACTTATAGGCATGCAAATAAAGTGGTTTTTCTGGTTTCCCTTCATTGAACATTAGCTAGAAAGAGAAAAGGAAAAAAGCACTGTTGCTAGGCAGACTTCAGGAGGCAACAGAACCTGCAGTTCAGAAGATAAACACCGGAGGGCACCCCAACACAAGAAAACAGGAACCATGACTTCTAAGGCAAAAATTGACGCCAAAGAACAAATCAAAGAAGCTGAACACAGGCGAGAGATGGAAAAACACAAACAGCAACTGGAAATAAAACAAAAAGAGATGGAGATGAAAAAAAGAGAAGAACAGATCAAAGAGGCAGCCTACCAAAGAGAACAGGCAGCCTACCAAAGAGAACAGGCAGCCAAAGAGGCAGCCAAGGAGGCAGCACACAAAAGAAAACTAGAAGAAGAAGAGGTGGCCCACCGCCGAGAAATGGAAAACCACCACCGAGAAATGGAAAAACAACAAAAAGAGAATGAAGAGAAGGAAAAACAGAGAAAACATGAACTGGAGTTGGCAAAAGCTGGGCTGCCTGTGCCAGCCAACCCTAACAACCCGGCGCCAAATATTGCTCCACAGCACAGGAAATTTCCCACCTACAAGGCAGGTGATGACACCGAGGCCTTCTTGGAAAATTTTGAAAGAGCCTGTCTTGGGTACAGCATTCCCGAAGACCAGTACATGGTAGAATTGAGGTCACAGCTCAGTGGACCTTTAGCAGAGGTGGCAGCTGAAATGCCTAAGCACCAAATGAATGACTATAAACTTTTCCTAACCAAGGCCAGATACAGGATGGGGATAACCCCAGATCATGCCCGTCGGCGTTTCAGAAACCAAAAGTGGAAACCAGAGGAGTCATTTCCCAAACACGCCTACTGCATTGCAAAAAACTATGAGGCCTGGCTAACAGGAAACAACATTCAAACCTTGGAAGAACTGAACCTCCTCATACAAATGGAGCAGTTCTTGGATGGTGTTCCTGAAGACATCACACGGTACATACAAGATGGAAACCCCAAGAATATCGCTGAGGCGGGGGAAATTGGAGCCAAATGGATGGAACTGGCAGAAAGCAAGAAAGCTACTGTCAAGGGGAACGATTACCCCAGGGGGCACACAGACCATAAACCCTACAACCGAGGACAGCCAAAGACCCCACATACCACCCAAGTAAAGCCACAGATACCCTACCCTTCAACCTCACCAGTCTCCAGTAACTCACCTCGGCCCAGTGACCCATCAGATGGAAGATGCTTTAAGTGTAATGAACTGGGACATATCAAGGCCAAGTGTCCCAAGAACACCATGCGAGTGCAATTCATTACACCACCATCACACCAAAGATCCCCAGGCCCGGATGCCTCTCAAATACCCTTGGAGCGAAGGGAAAATTTGAGAGTGGGCGGAAAGAAGGTTACTGCGTGGAGAGACACGGGGGCACAAGTGTCAGCTATCCACCAATCCTTCGTTGACCCCAAATTCATCAACCCAAAGGCCAAAGTTACAATTTACCCCTTCATGTCACAAGCTGTAGACTTGCCTACAGCTCAACTGCCTGTCCAGTACAAAGGCTGGTCAGGAATGTGGACTTTTGCAGTCTATGACAATTATCCTATCCCCATGCTACTGGGGGAAGACTTGGCCAACCAGGTGAGGCGGGCCAAGAGAGTGGGAATGGTTACACGTAGCCAAACCAGGCAAGCTTCCAGACCCATTCCTGTTCCTGAACCGTCCACAGAGGCCCCGTCTGTGTTACCAGAGACCCAGACAGAGGTAGTGGACCCGGATTCCATGCCTACCACTGAAACAGCCACCGCATCTCCAGTCCCAGGCCCGGAACTGGAACAGCAACCAGCACCAGCAAGTGCAACTACATCTTCAAACTCAACGCCAGAGGGCGCCAGCGAGCCAAAACTGGCAGAAGCACAAGACAGCCATACCCAAAAGGCTCAGCCAGAGCCTGAAATACCCTCAGGTGCACCAGCGGAGAGCTGTACACCAGCAACGGAAACAACCCCATCACCTACATCGCTTCCAGAGGGACCAAGCCCAAGTCCACAGTCTGAGGAAGAACTGGTGACCCCAGCCTCAAGGGAACAGTTCCAGGCTGAGCAGGAAGCGGATGACAGCCTTCAGAAAGCTTGGGCGGCGGCACGGAGCACCCCACCGCCTCTCAGCTCTTCTAATCGATCCCGGTTTGTTATAGACCAAGGACTTTTATACAAGGAAATTCTTTCTGGTGGACACCGGGAAGAATGGCAGCCGCAAAAACAGTTGGTGGTTCCAACTAAGTACCGGGGGAAGCTCTTAAGCTTAGCACATGATCATCCCAGTGGCCATGCTGGGGTGAACAGAACCAAGAACCGGTTGGGGAAGTCCTTCCACTGGGAGGGGATGGGCAAGGATGTTGCCAAGTATGTCCGGTCTTGTGAGGTATGCCAAAGAGTGGGAAAGCCTCAAGACCAGGTCAAGGCCCCTCTCCAGCCACTCCCCATAATTGAGGTCCCATTTCAGCGAGTAGCTGTGGATATTCTGGGCCCTTTCCCAAAAAAGACGCCCAGAGGAAAGCAGTACGTACTGACTTTAGTGGACTTTGCTACCCGATGGCCAGAAGCAGTAGCTCTAGGCAACACCAGGGCTAACACTGTGTGCCTGGCCCTAACAGACATCTTTGCCAGGGTAGGTTGGCCCTCTGACATCCTTACAGATTCAGGGTCTAATTTCCTGGCAGGGACCATGGAAAAACTGTGGGAAACTAATGGGGTGAATCACTTGGTTGCCACCCCGTACCACCATCAAACCAATGGCCTGGTGGAAAGGTTCAATGGAACTTTGGGGGCCATGATACGAAAATTCATCAACGAATTCTCCAATAATTGGGACCTAGTGTTGCAGCAGTTGCTGTTTGCCTACAGGGCTGTACCACATCCCAGTTTAGGGTTTTCACCATTTGAACTTGTGTATGGTCACGAGGTTAAGGGGCCATTACAGTTGGTGAAGCAGCAATGGGAGGGGTTTACGCCTTCTCCAGGAACTAACATTCTGGACTTTGTAAGCAACCTACAAAGCACCCTCCGACACTCTTTAGCCCTTGCTAGAGAGAATCTAAAGGATGCTCAGGAAGAGCAAAAGGCCTGGTATGACAGACATGCCAGAGATCGGTCCTTCAAGGTAGGAGACCAGGTTATGGTCTTGAAGGCGCAACAGGCCCATAAGATGGAAGCATCATGGGAAGGGCCATTCACGGTCCAAGAGCGCCTGGGAGCTGTAAACTACCTCATAGCATTTCCCAATTCCTCACTAAAGCCTAAAGTGTACCATGTTAATTCTCTCAAGCCTTTCTATTCCAGAGACTTACAGGTTTGTCAGTTTACAGTCCAGGGAGAGGATGCTGAGTGGCCTGACGGTGTCTACTACGACGGGAAAAAAGACGGTGGCGTGGAAGAGGTAAACCTCTCAACCACCCTGGAACGTCTGCAGCGGCAACAAATCAAGGAGCTGTGCACTAGCTTCGCCCCATTGTTCTCAGCCACCCCAGGACGGACTGAACGGGCATACCACTCCATTGATACAGGTAATGCTCACCCAATCAGAACCCCACCCTACCGAGTGTCTCCTCATGCCCAAGCTGCTATAGAACGGGAGATCCAGAACATGCTACAGATGGGTATAATCCGCTCATCTACCAGTGCATGGGCATCTCCAGTGGTTCTGGTACCCAAACCAGATGGGGAAATACGCTTTTGCGTGGACTACCGTAAGCTAAATGCTGTAACTCGTCCGGACAACTATCCAATGCCACGTACCGATGAGCTATTGGAAAAGTTGGGACGTGCCCAGTTCATCTCTACAATAGACTTAACCAAGGGGTACTGGCAAGTACCGCTAGATGAACCTGCCAAGGAGAGGTCAGCATTCGTCACCCATGCGGGGGTGTATGAATTCAATGTCCTTCCTTTCGGCCTTCAAAATGCACCCGCCACCTTCCAGAGGCTGGTAAATGGTCTACTAGCTGGACTGGGAAAATTTGCAGTTGCCTACCTCGATGATGTGGCCATTTTTTCAAACTCCTGGCTCGAACACCTACTACACCTGGAAAAGGTCTTTAAGCGCATCAGGCAGGCCGGACTAACTGTTAAGGCCAAAAAGTGTCAAATAGGCCAAAACAGAGTGACTTACCTGGGTCACCAGGTGGGTCGAGGAACCATAAACCCCCTACAGGCCAAGGTGGATGCTATCCAAAAGTGGCCTGTCCCAAGGTCAAAAAAACAGGTCCAATCCTTCTTAGGCTTGGCCGGATACTACAGGCGATTTGTACCACACTACAGCCAAATCACTGCCCCACTAACCAACCTGACCAAAAAGACCCAGCCAAATGCAGTTAAGTGGACTGATAAGTGTCAAAAGGCCTTTACCCAACTTAAGGCAACGCTCATGTCTGACCCTGTGCTCAGGGCCCCCGGACTTTGACAAGCCATTCCTAGTAACCACGGATGCATCTGAGCGTGGTATAGGAGCAGTGCTCATGCAGAAAGCAACAGATCACAACTTCCATCCTGTCGTGTTTCTCAGCAAGAAACTGTCTAAGAGGGAAAGTCACTGGTCAGTCAGTGAAAAGGAATGCTATGCCATTGTGTACGCCCTGGAAAAGCTACGCCCATATGTTTGGGGACGGCGGTTCCAACTACAAACTAACCATGCTGCACTACAGTGGCTTCATACTGCCAAGGGGAACAACAAGAAACTTCTTCGTTGGAGTTTGGCTCTCCAAGATTTTGATTTTGAAATTCAACACATCACAGGAGCTTCTAACAAAGTAGCTGATGCACTCTCCCGTGAAAGTTTCCCAAAATTCAGTAGTTAAAAAGTGTTCTTAAAATGTAGAAGTCTGTTAGTTATATACTTAGGAGTATATGTAAAGGTGTATGTGTTGTATTAATCTGTTTATTTTCAAGTTCTAGAAGGAAATCGCCGCCAGTGAGCTTCCCCACTGTCTGCAATTTGGGGGGCGTGTCATAAACAGATAGCTAAGGGTTAATGTCTCTTTCACCTGAAGCACCTGACCAGAAGACCAATCAGGAAACCGGATTTTTTCAACTTTGGGTGGAGGGAATTGAGTGTCTAAGGTCTTTGTTTTTCTGGCTGCCTGCTTTCTCTGAGCTTTGGAGAAGTAGTTCTACTTTCTAGTCTTCTGTTTCTAAGTGTAAGGACAAAGAGATCAGATAGTAAGTTCTATGGTTTTCTTTTCTTTGGTATTTGCATGAATATAAGTGCTGGAGTGCTTTGATTTGTATTCTTTTTGAATAAGGCTGTTTATTCAATATTCTTTTAAGAAATTGCCCTGTATTGTGTCATCTTAATACAGAGAGACTATTTGTATTTTTTCTTTCTTTTTTTATATAAAGCTTTCTTTTAAGACCTGTTGGAGTTTTTCTTTACTGCAGGGAAATTGAGTCTGTACTCACCAGGGAATTGGTGGGAGGAAGAACTCAGGGGAGATCTGTGTGTGTTGAAGTGGCTAGCCTGATTTTGCATTCCCTCTGGGTGAAGAGGAAAGTACTTTTTGTTTCCAGGATTGGGAACAGAGAGGGAGATTCACTCTGTTTGGATTCACAGAGCTTGTGTCTGTGTATCTCTCCAGGAGCACCTGGAGGGGGGAAGGGAAAAAGGATTATTTCCCTTTGTTGTGAGACTCAAGGGATTTGGGTCTTGGGGTCCCCAGGGAAGGTTTTTCAGGGGGACCAGAGTGCCCCAAAACACTCTAATTTTTTGGGTGGTGGCAGCAGGTACCAGGTCCAAGCTGGTAACTAAGCTTGGAGGTTTTCATGCTAACCCCCATATTTTGGACGCTAAGGTCCAAATCTGGGACCTAGGTTATTACAGTGGCGTCAGCCCCCGGGAAGTCCAGCAGCATGGGCTCCTCGTGACCAGGGCTGGGTGGCAGGTCCGGCAGTTCCTCCGGGAAGTCCAGCCAGGCTTGCTCCGGCGGTTCCTCCGGGTAACAGCAGGGACGGGGAGGCTCCAGCGGCTCTTCAGGGTAGTATGACCGGGGAAGCTCCAGCAGCTCCTCCAAGTAGCAGGCGTGGGGAAGCTCCAGCCAGTCAGGGCGGCTGCCATGGGTCCTAGGGGGGTCCCAGTCTCGAGCTCCCTGCGGCCGGTCTGCTCCCTGCGGTGGCTGGGGCCTGACTGAGCTCTGACGGCCGGCTTTTGTACTTCCGGGTCACAGCCTGACCCTCTGAGGGGCGGGCTCACTGCTCTTTAGCCCCGCCCACTTGGGCCTCTGGCTGGGCGCTCCCTCCCCTTGGCCGGGGGGGGCACACCGACTCACTACAGTTGGCTTTCAGACATTCTCTACAGTATAAAGGATATTGTTATATATTTCAAATACTCATTTTAACCTTTGTCTGAAAATAACTTGCATAATTTAACTTGCTATGAAATATGTAAGGGAATTTGAATCTATTAATTTCTTTCTAAGTCATGCATCCAACGAAGTGGGTATTCACCCACAAAAGCTCATGCTCCAATACGTCTGTTAGTTTATAAGGTGCCACAAGACTCTTTGCTGCTTTCTAAGTCTTGTTATTTCATCTGTGGCAAGCAAAATATGCTACCGAAAGCGGGGGGAGAGAATCCTCTAGCCTTTCCAGATAGAAATACATGTCTTCTGACTATATATCTTTTAATATTTGTTTCATATACCATGTTGTGGATAATCACATGACTCCATATTTCAACCAGGATTCTAGTCATGTGCATACAGAATGGCTTATAGTACCATCTCCAAATTTTTCCCTCCCTCATCTTGTGTTCTTCCTTCCTAGTTCCATGTAGGTTCCTATGCTATTCTTCAAGTTATATTGAGTAATTATCATTCACCATAGCAAATACCTTTCTTATCATTTTAGTGGTAGACATATATTGTTTAATAAATATCCAGAATATCCCATATGATACAGCAGTTACTAAATCTCAAAGGATTTGAAAAGGGGAACAATGTCACTGGAAGCAAAGAAAATCATTGTAACAGCCAGATTTTGAATGGACTGGAAGGGAAGTGAGATGAGATGTAGGGAGTAGAAGGGTCCTGCTGTTGATGTGTGAGATGACTCAGGATTGGACGAGAGTTTTGGCACTAGGAATGGGGATAAAGATGGACTTGTAGAGACTGAGTTTGAAAAAATATTGTATTTTTTATTTTACTATTGAAGTGAGCAGATATGGATGTCATATGTTGCTTGTTTTCCATTTATTCCTCTCATCTTAACACCTTAGAATTTAAAACCTTAACTATGAGAGAACATTTTCTGCCTTGGAATGAAAAATTAAGAGAAGTCCCACTTTTTGGTTTCAGAGGCTACATATAACTCTTTTGGAAAGCTCTAGAGAGTTGGAAGGGATGGGGGACTAAGGTACTTACAAGCTGTCTTGCTACTTTTCAGATAGGTGAGATAAACAAGCACACAAAAGATACAAGTATTTACATTTCTATTTCTTTTCTTGCGTATACACCAGGGCCTATTTAGAATGACTTTTGTTGACCTAAGATCAGATGTGCTTTCATGCTAGTTTTTCTTATAATTATGTGACCTATGTGACCGTGTTGTTTGGGAGATGCATGCGGACTCTTCCAGCAGAGGCAAACAAACCTTTGGCCTCTAAGAAGATGTAATGAAAGTGACTGACTGGATTTGATGAAAGTGTCTATCTCACAAAGAATTCACTGCAAGAGCTGCAGTCAGCATGCTACATAGGGAACATGTTAGGCTACGTCTAAGTTATGAACTAGTGGTGTGATCCGCTGCTAGTGTACACAAACTCCTCTAACTCTCATCGACCTAGCATGAGTATAAATAGCAGCATAGCCATGGTAACACATTTAGTTGTGATGGAGACGTGGCTTAGCCGTGCCAAGTATTTACCAACTAGTTTCAAGTGGGTTTGTACTCGAAATGGCTAAGCCCCAGTATGTGGTGTTCCCTGTGCTACTCAATTATGGCTAGCCCCAGTATGTGTACGTGAGCAGGGGAATCATATATCTAACTTGTAGTATAGATATAGCCTAAGAGTTATGAGTGTGAACTTGCTTAAGGTACATATTATTCAAGGGTTTGGTGTAATTATTATAAGTCATAACATTTCTTAATACCAACTACTCCCGAATAGTAGATTTTAAGGCCACAAGGGACTGTTATGATGATCCTAGTCTGACTTCCTGCATAATACAGGCCATAGAACCTCATCCAATAATTTCTACATCAGGGCCATCACTTTTGTTTGCACTATAGCATATCTCTTAGAAGGATATCCAGCACGTCCCTATGTACATTGTTCCAAAGGTTAATTACCCATTCCGTTACAAAAATTACACTTTATTTCTAGTCTGAATTTGTTTAGCTTCAGCTTCTGACAATTGGATCCCTTTATTAGAGCAGAGCAAGTACCTGGTTTTGATTGAGTCCTTTTGTTTTCTTGTGGTGTGTGTCTGTGTGTGTATTTTGTTTGTTTGTTCAGGGAGCCAACCAAAAAATCTGGGCTGAAAAAGAATTGTTTCACTGAGAACCAAAACTGAATAATTTATTCTCCTCCCCACCCCTCCCCCAACAAAACCAACTGCAGGAAGGGAGAGAAGCAATCACATGTAATGGCTATTTCTAAATGGAATGCCTAAAACTCATTGTCAAAATGGGATGGTTTGGGTTTCTCAAAAATTTTGTTTTCAGGTATTTTTTGGTCAAAATCATTTGCTGAACTTGACCTAAATTTTCAAATAGTTTTGGTGCCCAGTAAAATGCATTTTTCAGTAAATTTACTATTCATTGGCGGAAAAAATTGCCCAGCAATACTCATTATAACCATTTTTGCTAGATTAAAGTGCTGAATCCCTCAAATCACTTTTAGCTCTTTACTGCCCCCTTCCAATTGTTCAACATTCTTTTTGAAGTGTTAACACCAGAACTGGGCACAGTATTCCAGTAATGGTTTCATTGATGCCACATACAAAGGTAATACCACCTTGCTGCTTCTGTGTGTGTGATAATCCTATGCTTTTACCATATTCAATACAGCATTGCATTGAGAGTTCAATTGATTATTTACCATGGGGGCAATTCCTCAGCAGGGGAAAGTCAACATAGATCCACCAGCACACCCACAACTTAGCTCCTTAGCAGGACTTCACTGGTGCTGTACTGTATGCCATGGATGAATTCACCCTAGATAAGATGGCTTGTTGCACAAGAATATCTACCATGGATCAGGCTGACATATTAAAACTATTCAACTTAGTTACATCTCTGGTGTTAAAGGCTATTATATTAACCTATAAACATTTTTAGGTATATCATTTAAGTTTGACTACTCTTGCAAAAAGAATTATAACCATTAAAATATCCCCCATGAGAAAACACTGGGTCTGCATTTATACTCAGCACATTTAATAGAGGAGAAAATTAGGCTTCACATCATGTATGCTAGTGAAATAATTATGAGAGCACACAACAGTCAAACCATAGGAAAATTAAGCTTTCAAAAAGGCATAAAAGGCAAGAAATAATACAAAGGCAGTCTAAACAGAATCTATTTTGAGGTTTGAAAAATTTATTTTTCATTCTATTTTTTATTTACGTTTGTGTGTTTCTGTATTTCCTGGTTGTCGCAATAATAGGAAATACTAATATCAGGTAAGAGAAGTATTCTCACAACTTTCCTAGCACAGCCCAACCTAGAAAATAATGGAGAAAGTTCTATAGTGAGATATTTACAAATGGGAAAATTTCAGATAATTGACGATGCTTTAGCCAAGCTTTTGGATGCTAATATGAATTGAGCTGCATCTGCGATATTTGTAAGGCTGATGACTATGGCCCCACTTTTAGCAAGGTATTGATGCATGTGCCAATTTTAATGATGAGAGTAGTTCTGCAGAAGCCAATGAAACTTTTAATGTGCTTAAAGTTAGAAGCACGCGTATGTACTTTGCTGAACCAGGGCTCATAATGGCTTTGTGCTGTTCAGATGGTGGATTAACTGTGGTGTATTGAAAACTGTGTTTAATTGTAGGCTACCATTTGAAAATCACAGGGGTTTTCTTGATCCTGCTTACAGACTAGGGGGCTCTGTAGAAAAGCATGCAATCTGAGTCTAGCAGCAATCAGCCTGCAAAGAGTTAGCCTAGAGCAAGGTGAGGTGAGTTGTGCCTCACTGCCTGATATTTCTCTGTTTTTGGCTCCTGTGTTAAGATTCTGGAATTTAAGGAATAAGATAATGTTACTTTGCAATGTTCCACAAAGAATGTGTGTGTCTGTCTGTCTATCTTTTAATTTAACTTCTGTGTCTGGATGCCATGAGCGTAACATGAACCATTAAAGGTTCAGAAATTCAGTTTTGATTGGGTCAGCAAAGCATCCAATCTCTGAGCTATACAATAAACATCCTGCATAAGTATTGGTTAGGCCTGACCAAAGAAACCAAGTTGAAACCATGTCAGTACCTTTATGGAAATATATATTTTAAAAATGCTCTGGCTTAGTCAGTTTCCAGTAGTATACATAGGGTCCAAATGTTCAGCCAGTAGAGAGGAGTCATACCAAATGGAGGATGAACATAGGATATTATCAAACATGTAGCTAAATCCAATGCCTTTGAATTCAGTAGAATGGCTCCCATTGATTTCCATGGGCATTGGATCATCCTTGCTGAGCCAGCATAATTAGTCACTGAACTCAGGGGAGCAGAGCTAGCCATTAATGAAAAGTCCTAAAGAATTTAATAGAAATGCTAGACTTTGGGTATTTTTAAGGGTTTTTTTTCTTTTAGAACTAAACAGAAAATGTTATCCCTGCTCTAGAATTCTCTAGGAATGGTCAATAAACCCCCATATTAGCCACTATTCTTTATTATATTCTATATGTTTTAAAATAATGTCTATAGGATCCTGTTTCATTTCTTCAGAAAATTGCTAGGGCTGTCCCTATTAAATTCTATAAAACATTGCCATAATCTCTGTCTTAGCAGCCCCAGGAACGTGAGACATCTCAAAGGGGGCCAGGAGGTTAGGGACACAAGGTGGGTCCATCTTCCCAGCTCATTCAGGTCCAAAGAGGAGAGTAATGTGCACCATTTTTGGAGAATGCATGTGCTGCATTATCAGGCTGAAATCTTATGAGTTGTGTCAGGGATTATGCTGAGATTCTGTACCAGGCTCAATATGACCTTGTTGTTATGCACAATCAGGCACTATGGTGTAATTACCACGTATACTGTTAAAAAAAAAAAACACCTTAATCTATCACGTGCCTCTGCAGGCAAGTTTTTTTTTTCCTAAATGGGGCGTATGTGAGCGTGCCACATATTATACCACTTAAAGAAATGATGGTGGAGCACGATTTGCATGTTCCCTTTGAAAATAAGGTTCAGCCACTGATTTTTTTTTTTCAAAGCAAGATAAGTTTTGTGGCACCTAAGGTGTTTTGTGATCTAGTCTAGGTCAATGTTTTTCTGTGTTTTAGCAGACTAATAATTAAAACAGAACCTTGGATAAAGCTCCACATCTCCTTTTCGAATAGAAGAAAATTAAGATTCATCTTATTCCACTGGTTACTTACAAATTATCTCACAGTCCCACATCTATTTTCTAAACAAATCAATAAGTTCTTTGCTAGTTTTTTATGGAATGTGAAGCCGGAAAGATTTGAGTTGCAATATTCATTCACTCATAATAAATAGCAATGTATGGTACGGTCAACTTAAATTCCTATCTGCCTTTATCTTTTGGGGGAAGGTAAGATTAGTTCTGGTAGTGTTTTCTCAGGGTTATTGACCTCATGAGAAATTCTCAGCAAACTCAGTGGCATTGTGTTTATAATACTGTACAGAACACTCATGATGTAGTGTTGACAGAATCACATATAACTAATTATACCTGGACTTCCTTGTTTCCATTCTCTTTGATGATATAGCTCCAAAAGTAATGAAGAGACAGGAGTAAGGCACTAGGCTACGATTCAGGAGACCTGGGGGTAAATCACTTAAGCCCAGTTCCTCAAAAGTACTTTGGCTTTGCTTCACTTAGCATTGCAATAGCCAACCCATCGGCAGCCCACCACCTAGTAGGATAATCAGTCTTGAGCTATGTGCCTAGGCTCCTCATACATGTGGGGAGAGTTAGGAGCCTAGGAAAGGTATCCTCAGAAGCCAGCAAAGTGAGTAGGGGACCACTCTAAGCTACCTGGAAATGAAATGCTAAACAAGGGTCAGGAAGAGGAAAGAATCCTCAGCCATGAACCCCCTCTCCTGGAGTTAGGCACCTAAACCACGTCAGCTCCTCACATAGCCCATTCTCTAGCATCCAAACCACTTCTCTCTCTCTCTCTCTCTCTTTCTCTCATGACCGTACTCGATACCTTTCTCATACTCACCTTATGTTTCCCTGTGCCCCCAGCTGTCCCTGCCCCTCCTTCTGTCAGTTGCCTGCGTCTGAGCCTCCTGCTGCAGGGTCTTTCAGGTATCAGGTCTTAGGTATGTTCCGAGCACACCTACAGGATTGGGCCCCATTTTGAGATAGGCATTGCCCCACCTAGTTTGAGAATCCTGCTTCAGGACCTCTAGGACTTTGGCTTTAGCAAGGGCAGGAGTTTTGAAAATGTCAGTAGCCCCTAAAGAGACAAATAAGCACCAAAATATATTTTGAGGCTGTGGAAGGGAATTTCTCAGTACCTCTCTTCCCCTCCTGTAAAATGGGGATAATGCTGTCTTCGTCTCTTATCTATTTCAATTGTAAGATCTTCAGGAAAGGGACTGTCTCTTACTGTGGGTGTCCATAAGTGCCTAGCACAAGACTGCCCTGATCTCAGTTGGGAACTCTAAGTGCTAGTGCCTGCAAAATATAAAACGTAGCCTTCTCAGACTACTCAAGAGCTGCTTGTAGACAAACTGCAGTGGTGTTATGATGTTAACAT